>NC_090934.1:1129843220-1130146250 GCF_040938575.1 Ambystoma mexicanum | reverse complement strand
ATGACAGCTTCGCCGTCCCGTGGTCCACTCACACAGCCTTTGCAGGATGTCTTCCAAGGGCATTCCGCGGCAATATTCTGCAGTAGTGCGTCGGCCAACGCTAACCTGGAAGGATTAATTAGTGAAAATGATTTCGGTCGAGCCGGAGCTCTTCACCTAGGCGGCCATCTTAGCCGTGCGCAACAGCGCCCCCCGTGAGTTGTATAGTTCTTGATAAAACTTCTGGAAAGTTTCAACTATTCCTTCTTCAGAGCATATAAGGTCTCCTGATTGATCTAATATTGCGTCGACCATTGTAGGTTTTCTTTCAGCTGCCACTAGTCTTGCTAGGAGGGTGCCGGGATCTGACCTTCACCATACTGACATATTGTATGATTCCTGGCAAGGAACTTCACTTCCCTCTCCGCTGTAGTTCTGAACGTTTCCAGCTCGGTTTTGAGCTCTGCCATGACTTGAGGGTCTTTGGATGTCGAGAGTGTTTGTTCGAGTTCTTTCAGCTGGGTTTCACTTTGGGTCAGTTCTCTCCTTATTAGTTTTAGGATACTGTTTTCTTTTGTAAGGCACATCCCTCTGACATAACACTTTAGCGTTTCCCAGAGAATCCCTGCGGATGCCACGGAGCCTTGATTGGTCTCAATAAAACTCAATATTTCAGCTCGGAGTTCATCTGCAAAAACGTGGTCTTTTAGAGTGCCGCGTTTGAATCTCCAGTGCGGTTTGGTATTCCTAGCAGGAGACGTATTGTATTCGAGGGTCACCGCAGAGTGATCTGATAGGGTTCTGGGTAAAATGGGGCATTCCCCCCATCGGGACTGGCTGCGTGAGGACACAAGGAGGTAGTCCAGTCTCAAATTTGTTTTGTGGACCCAGGAGTAATATGTGTACTCTCGTTCCTCTCAATGTTTGTATCTCCAGCAATCGCTTAGGTCGTAGGCTTTCCATATTTCGGTAATTTGCATAGATGCATTGGAGGGGACTGTCGCTGAATTGTGGGATTTATCCTTCGTGGGATCCAATGGTGTGTTCATATCCCCACCCCAGATGATCGTGGCTTTTCTGGTTGATTCCAGGTGTGTCATCACCCAGTCGAAATAATTTGTTCCGTCCGTGTTCGGGCCATAGGAGTTCACCAGAGTAATTTCTTCTCTGTCTATAATTCCTTGTACCAATAACGCTTTGCCTTCAGGGTCCTTTCGGGTCTGTATTAATTTGAATTTTGTTTTTTATTGATAAGGATAGCGACCTCTCTAGTGTAGGAGGAATATGAGGCGAAATACCTATGGCAGCCCCAGTCTCCAGCCCAGGTGTTTTCAGCGGTCGGGCGTAAGTGTGTTTCTTGGAGTAGGGCTACATCTATCTTATGTCTGCGAAGATATTGGGATATTTTTCGTGTTTTGGTCAGCTGGTTGCCTCCTCTAATATTCCACGTTACTAGGTTGAATGCGCCGGTCTGGTATTATTTCTACAGCTGCGTTTCTGGAGATTTGTTATGTTCTCAAGTCCAGTCCAGTGTTCTTCAGAGGTTTGGCAAGTTCCTGGTGGATTTCGGAGAGACGGGTTTAGGTTCTCAGGGTTCAGGCGGTGATGGAGCGCCGACGACCGCGCTGCGCCGGTGCATGTCTGGAACGATGAACTTTACACAACACGGCAACCCCCAACTTGCCTACTTCTTCCCACCCATTCACACGGGCAACCCCCAACAGGCCTGTTTTCATGACCCTCCCTCTTACTACTAGTGTGGTAAAAGGTAACAGTACTGCGCAAGGGGCGCTAGTAGCTTCCCTTGATGTGGGGCTCTACGTCTTCAACAAGATTATGGTTCTCAGCTGGTAGAGTTGTTTTAACATCTTGTGTTGTTCCTCTCATGTGTGAAGTTATGGTGGATTCCTCCTGGCTCTGTCTCTTTGTGGCAGAGCAAGATTGTTCTTAAGGGATCTGCACCCGACTCGATCTAGATAGGAGTCGGCCTCTTCAGGCGATTGGAAGAATTGAGCCTTCCCGTCATGTTGGACTCGCAGTCTGGCAGGGAAGAGCATCGAATAGGGTATTTGATTGTCCCGCAGCCGTTGTTTGATTCTTGAAAAGGATCTTCTTTGTGCTTGGACTGTGGGGGAGAAATCAGGGTAAAAGTGAATGGTGTTGCCATCATATTGCAGTTCGCCCCTCTCCCTTGCAAGTCGTAAAATCATGTCGCGGTCTTTATAGCTGAGCAGTTTCGCAATGATTGGGTGGGGGGGCCTGAGAACTGGTCTGGTAGCCGGGATTCTATGTGCCCTTTCTATGACGAACAGCTGTGATAGTGCTTCTGTTCCGAAAAGTTCAATGCATATTTTTTCAAGGTGATCTTCCATTTTTGACTGCAACTGTTGTTCTCTGACCCCTACTAGCCGTATGTTGCTCCTTCGAGAACGAACTTCCAAGTCCTCGTTTTCGGCCATTGTTACTTTCATTTGGGCCTCTAGTGTTGACACTCTGGTATTGCCGCGGTGCCGTCATCCAAGTCTAACACTCTGTGTTCCACTGTGTCTAGGCGCTCAGCATGTTTAACCAGGCGATGTTGTATCTGGTCTACTTTGGATGAAAGACTATCCATTTTGCTGTCTAGGTTCCCAATTCCAGCTTTTAAATCGAGAAGTATCTCTGTGATATTGAAGGCTTGGGGGAGCTCTTCCTCTTGGGGTGCATCTTGTGAGGGAGACTCCGGTCTGCTGCTGGGACGCACCGTCTTGGACATTGTTCCTGACTCGAAATGTAGCTTACATTGTGATTTGTCCGTCTTCCCCATAATGAGTTTGGGCTGCTAGTGATCTGGGGACTGAACTGTCACTGGGGTGGGGTGTGGCCGTCCCTACCGGCCTAGCTGGACTTGAGGTTTCGTCTTGGCCCAGTTCTTTTTTGGTTGTACACGTAGTGTCAGGCAGGATGGATTGGGCTCGGGTTGTGTGGCCTGATCGGGTGATTTCTGTTGTCTCTGTTGTTGGTCGATGATAGCGTCTGTTGGGTAGAAACCTGTGAGTGTCCCTCCCCCAGGGAGATGGAAGATTGCTGCCCATGGCGTTTGGTTAATGTCACAGATGTAAGCTTGTGTGACTACTGTTATCGAAGTCTCTCTTATATTCTCCTGTGGCGAGGGATTCAGCGCTCAATTGTTTCTCATGCCAGGTAGCTCCCGTGTGTCGCCCCCTGGCTAATTGGTGTTGGGCATTCAGTTATTGTTCTGTTTTAATTTGTATGTTGTTCGTATTGTGCTGGCCTCGTTTTTGGCGCACTTAGCGTGCTCTTTGAGGTGGAGGCAGCCCTTTTCTAGTCTGGTGTGAGGTAGGGGTTCTGTTTATTGTGCGTTCAGTGTGTTATTTGGTTAAGAGCAGAGTTAACTAAACTAGCACGGTACCTTTCATCCGGGGGAGAACCGTCTCTTCACCAGCTAGCGTGAATTACGTTGACTGTTGCTGGAAGCTTCCGTATGGATTTATTCCGGTATCCCCTTTGATGCGAGGGTTGCTCCCTACTCGGAGTTTCGGTCTCTTCATCTTGGATCTGTCTGTGCTGCGTGTGAGCTCCGCTCTCAGCCGTGCAACGCTGCACCCCTGTGTTGCCGAGGGCAGAGTGGGGTCTTCTCCCTCTGCAGTCTCCGTGTTTTAGCTTCGCTGTCGGTGCAATTCTTCGCACTCCCTTCTATTTGCTTGGCTCCCTGCACCGAAGGAGGACGCGGAACCACGCACCGGCGGGCGGCGCCCGTGGAGGCCGGGATCTTGGGGGTGAGTGAGATTCTTTTCTCTCACCCTGCTGCTGCTCACCGCGCTCAGTCACTCTCAGGAGCCTCCGGCGCCGTCCGGGCTGGGCGAGCCCCCACGGGGTGCCGCCTCGGCCGCTTTCCGGATGGGCGGACAGATGGCCTTCGCCGCCGGTATTCGTCTGCCGGGTTGATCAGGGGGGTGGGCTAGGCGAGTCTATGGTGTTTCCCCTTTGGGATTTCTCCGACTTTGCAATCGGTTCCAGGCTGTTGTGTTGGGGGTGCGGCCTGTCTATTTCCCAGCCTCATTCGGCTCTGAGACTTGTTTTGGGGCATGGGAGTCTCACATCCCATCGATCTCGGGTCCACTGTAAAGGATGTGCTCTGGGACAGTATATTGTAGAGAGAATGGGACGTTTTTCAACCGGAGAACGGAGGATTATTCAGGATTAATGTCGAGCCTCACGGGAGCTCACAGGGGAGCAGCCATCTTGGTCGGCTCTCTAGCGCCCAGCTCTCCTGTTTTCTAACCCAGGCCTCCCATTGCCGACACCTACATCAATGCTTCTTCCAGGCAGACTATCAACAACGTCCTCTTTGCCGTTCCCTCTCCAGATCTGTGCACTCCCATTATGGTCTCTTTCTCTCCCTTTTCTCTTCTTTGTCCATTAATGGTGGAACCCGATGGGAGGTATTCTTGACACACTTCCCATCCTCTAGGTTTATCACAATGGCACTGTCATGGCCCAGGGTTTCCAACCCAGCCACCTTCTTCTTGAGCAGCATCTTCTGTCTCTCATTAACTGCCTTCCTCCTCCTACCACTCCTCCTGCCGACTTCCCCCTGACTTCTTCATCACCGTAGCACACCCATGTACCCCTCCTCGGAAAACCTTCAAAGGTGGCAACCAGATTCACTTAGCTATCCTGAATGCTTGCTCTGCTGTTAAACATACCTCTGCTATCTGTCTCCTTCTTGAAGACTTGGATCTCGACATCCTCGCCCTTACCAAGAAGTGGTTCAATGTCAGCTATGTCACTACTCTTGACACTTTTCTCCCCAAGTTCTATAAGATCCTCTCCAAGCCCAGGCCTAATTGGTACAGAGGTGGAGTGGCCCTTATCAGCCCTGAATGGGCCCCGGTTACTATCATACCCACCTAATCGTATTCCTCCTTTGAATACCTCATATGCAGGTTTTGAGTCTCTCCTTGCCTCTCTCTTACTCTCTCCACAATCTACAGGCTCCCTGGCCTGATCGCCCTCTTCCTCTCTGAATGGGCGGATCTCACCTTCTCAGTCCCGACTTCGAACAGCAAACTTCTCCTTCTCTGGGACTCTAACATCCACCTTGATTCTCCTGAAGCGGTCACTGGGACTTCCATGACCTCTGTGACTCTCCCTCACTAGTCTTCCCTCTGGTCCAACTCACTCAGTCGGACACCCCTTGGATGCACTCATCTCAGCAGAAATCCAGATCTCTAACCCTCTCACCACTCCCCTCTCCTGGCCTGACCATGCTCTCCTCTCTTCCCACCTTGCGCTCCTGGGCTCTCCGGCTGAACATCTGCCTGCATTGCCAGTCTCCTTGGCCATCATTCGACCGATGAAGCAAGTGTCAGTCGATGCTTTTGATGCCACCTTTATCCTCCTCCTTCTCCTTCTGATGACTCTCTCAATGACATAGCCCTCGTTAACCTTCACCTCTCCATCTCCAACACCCTTGATACCCTAGCCCCTTTCATGAGGATCTGCATGAAGCCTGCCTCCAAGTGCAACAGCTGGTATGACTCCGACCTTGCCTCATTAAAATGAAAGTGCAGTGCTGCTGAACGGAAATGGAGGCCAGGATCTTGGGGGTGAGTGAGATTCTTTTCTCTCACGCTGCTGCTGCTCACCACGCTCAGTCACTCTCGGGAGCCTCCGGCGCCGTCCGGGCTGGGCGAGCCCCCACGGGGCGCCGCCTCGGCCGCTTTCCGGATGGGCGGACAGATGGCCTTCGCCGCCGGTATTCGTCTGCCGGGTTGATCAGGGGGGTGGGCTAGGCGAGTCTATGGCGTTTCCCCTTTGGGATTTCTCCGACTTTGCAATCGGTTCCAGGCTGTTGTGTTGGGGGTGCGGCCTGTCTATTTCCCGGTCTCGTTCGGCTCTGAGACTTGTTTTGGGGCATGGGAGTCTCACATCCCATCGATCTCGGGTCCACTGTAAAGGATGCGCTCTGGGACAGTATATTGTAGAGAGAATGGGATGTTTTTCAACCGGAGAACGGAGGATTATTCAGGATTAATGTCGAGCCTCACGGGAGCTCACAGGGGAGCAGCCATCTTGGTCGGCTCTCTAGCGCCCAGCTCTCCTGTTTTCTAACCCAGGCCTCCCATTGCCGACACCTACTTCATGCTTCTTCCAGGCAGACTATCAACAACGTCCTCTTTGTGCAGTGCAGTGCTGCTGAACGGAAATGGCAGACTTTGGGTACATCCACTGAAAAATTGGCCCGTCGCCTGTTCCGAAGGCAATACAGCTTCTCAACCCACTCCGAGAAAATGGCCCACATCCAAGCCCACATTTTGGGAGCCACCAACAACATGGCTGAATTGTTCAAAATCTGCAAGGAACCCAACAATCCTACTGCAGTTTCCACCTCTCCTCTTTCATCCCAGGCCCTCTGAACTGCACTGGCCTCCCACTTCACAACTAAAACACAGGACATCCTGTCCTCACTCTCCTCTTCCCGTCTTCCCCACTCCTCACTCCACCAACTGATCTCAGGCCTTCCTTGGCTCCCCTCTGTCCCCCACACTATCCTCCTTCTTGCCCATAGCATCTGAGGAGCTCTCCAAAGTTGTCCGCTCTATGAAAGTCTTCTCCAAACAGGTGCTCCCCTGCTCCTCCAGAACGATCAAGAACAACATCTCTTCTCTTGCTCCTGCCTTAGCTGACTTCTGTAACCATTCCTTTGCCACTGGTGCCTTTTCCCCTCCCCTCAAGCACTCCCTTGTGCACCCTCTCCTATAAAAGCCATCCGCTGACCCTTCCTGCCCAGCTAACGTGGTGCTCTAAGAAAGTCTCCTCTAAACAGGCGCTCCCTTGCTCCTCCAGACATATCAAGGACAACATCTCTTCACTTGCTCCTGCCTTAGCTGACTTCTGTTACCATTCATTTGCCACTGGCACCTTTCCCCCTCCCCTCAAGCACTGCCTTGTCCACCCTCTGCTATAAAAATAAATCTGCTGACCCTTCCTGCCCAGCTAACTAGTGCCCTCTAGTGTCTTAATTTCTTGGTCCTATGAAAAACACCCAACAAACAGGCTACGAGGGAGTGCACGTTCAACTCCACATCTGCCTTTGACAATAAACGTGCCAGCTCATTCCAATATTGTGCCACCTTAGGACATGCCCAGAACATGTGAACCATATCAGCATTAACCAGTTTACATTTCGGGCAACATTGTTCTGTAGTTTTCTTGAACCCTGACATTCTGTTAGGGGTCAGATATGCCCCGTGGGTCCCATACAACTGTAGCAGCTGCAATTTCACATTTCTAGACACCTGTTTGTGGTACGAAAGCACACTCTCCCACACTCCTTCCTCAAAGGACTCCCGAAGGTCCACCTACCAGCTTAGTCAAGTGCTAATAGTCCTGTCAGTCTGTTGGCTCATAATTAGTTCGTAGCTCCTAGACACTGCGTGTCCTCCTTCTGATGTGTCATAAATTGTTTCAATCCCTACCATTTTCTGAAACTCTTCTCCCCTAGAAAGCCACCTTAGGTTTATACTGTGCAGGAGGGAAGCGTGTGTTAAGTGTTGGCCTATGTGTAGACCTGTTGCGGCAGCTAGCATGTTAAACTCCTTAAGTTAAACTCCTACTGTGGCCACTACCACTGGCTCCCAGTGCTTCCGCACCATTAACCTCTGCTGTTGACTATCGGCATTCAATTCCACTAAAGGGACCTGGGGGGAGTATGGCACGATAATTCCTGTCAACCTACAGGCCCTATGCCACAAACTTTCCCTTAATGTGTGTAGGAAGGGCGGATTACACAAACATGCATCTGGTATCCGACTATCTCATTCAGAAAGAATGGGCTGCATGCTGATTGTCTTGGGTCAGTTTGTCCGACAGCCATCCTGCTACAAATTGCAGCTGGCTTGCAACATAAAGGTTAGGATCCGTATACCTCCTTGGTCGTGTGTACCTTGCAATTTAGTCAGGACTAGTCTGCACTTTTCATTACGCCACAAAAAACTCCTACATAAAGTGTCAAGCCGTTTGAAGAAACTCTTGGGTATGTGGAACGGCATATTCGTGAAGCGGTGGAGAATCCTCGGCAGGGCTACCATCTTCAGAAGTGAAGCCCTGCCAATCAATGAAAGGGGAAGCTTCGCCCAGAAGTCCACAGATTTTGACAGCCCGCTAACTACCTTCAGTGTATTGTGTACATGTTCATCCCTAGGGTCATGGCATACCTCCACTCCCAGGTAGTGGAACATGTCCCTCACCCACTTAATCGGGAGCACAGGTAGCGATCTAGCTGTCTTACGCTCATATCCTGCCAATGGAAACAGACTCGACTTCTGTCTACTCACTCTAATGTCAGAGAGTTCAATACTTCTAGTATGTATTCTAAATTAGTCTCAAATTGCTGTAGATATAGCAGCATGTGATCAGCATACAGGGATACCAGGTGCCACTTGCCGTGCACATGAATTCCTACCTCTCTAAATTCCTTCCGGAGGTACGCAGCTAATGGCTCTAATGCTAGGTCAAAAAGTGTCAATCCTTGTCTTGACATCCTTGTCTTGTGCCTTTCTTTAGGACCCATTGTTCCGATATTTGACTTTTGACCCTGACTACTGGTAGGCTATACAATAGTTGGATCCATTTGATGTAATTGGGGCCTACTCCAAATCTCTTCAAAGTGGTTACCAACCAGGGCCATCTCACTGAATCAAACGCCTTGATTGCGTCGAGTGAAGGCACTGCATACTGGTCTGTGCTGTCCTTGAAGTAGTCTATTATATGATGTAACCTACGCAGGTTGCTTGTAATGCTTCTCCCGGGCACATATCCTGTCTGTTCTGGGTGTATTAGTGTGGCCATTGAGGTTTTTAACCTAGTTGCTAGCAGCCCAGTCAGTATCCCATCCTGATTTAGTAATGAGAGCGGCCTTTATGACCCAAGGTCCGTCTCTGGTTTATTTGGTTTAAGAAGGGGTATAATAATGGATTCTCTTAATGATGCCAGGAGGACTTCTAGTCTGAAGGCCTCATTCAGCATGGCCAATAGTGGAGGTGCTAGTTCTGTAACATATTCCTTGTAAAATTCACCAGGTAAGACATCGGTGCCTTGCGTTTTGCCTGTAGGGAGTTCCCTAATCGTGGTTACCAATTCTTCTAGTGTTATGGGTGCTTCCAACAATTCGGCTGCCCTGCCGTCCAAGGTGGGAAGCTCTATTTGCGTGACGGCTTCCTCCATATCTGATACATCTACTACCGAGGTGTCGTTATACAGGGACTTACAATATTCCGCAAAACTCTTATTTATCTCGGTTTGTGTTACCCACAACCTGCCATAGTCCCCTACAACTGATCTAATTGTTTGGCGCTGCGTATCACTCCTATACAACCAAGCAAGCAGTCTGCCCGGTTTGTCCCTTTCAGTGTGTTGTTTTTCTACATATTTTGAGTAACCTAGCTTATCCAGCCTGTCTCAATGTGTTATACATTGATGTTTCAACCTATTGGATTCTGAAGTGCAGTCCCCCATTTCTCGCTCATGCTGTTCCTCTTCTTCCAATGTGACTTCTGACCTCACCAACTCCTTTGTTATTGCGGCCTGCATCCCACCTATCCTGGACATAGCGAGTCCCCTTATCACTACCTTGAATGCCTCCCATAATGTCCCAGCCGACACTACGCTACCAGTGTTGTGTGAGAAGTAGTCTAGTATACCCTCTCAAAGATGTTCTCTAAATGCACTGTCTCTCAGGGCCTCCCCTCGCAGCCTCCACATTGGGATACAGGCTCTTGAAGGTACTACCAACCATGTGATTAGCAGTGGTGCATGATCCGATAGTACTTTAGCTTTGTAATCTGCTTGTACTATTTATCCCGTCGTCTCTGCGCCAGTGAAGACATAATCTAATCTAGTGTGTAGGTCCCAGGGGGCTGCGTAATGAGAATATCCTCGAGTTTGTGGGTGGAAGCTTTGCCACACGTCTACCAGATCAAAGGTTCTACTAGTAAATTGAGTGCTTTAGCTGTTGGGGCCGGGTTTATGTATTTAGAGTCAGACCTGTCCAGTCTAGGAGGACTGCTTGGTGCTTTATGCTATTATTATTGTTTTCAACAAAACACCAGAGCAATTGGAAAACATTAACGTGGCCAATGATGCCAGTTTTTCAACATAGGTGAGTGCACACAGCCGACGCGTGGAATGGAGCCGAGGAGTCTGTTTCCCGATGGGTAGCTACACGGACTCCTCAGCTCCATTCCGCCGAACGGCATTAGAACTGGCTATCCAGCCATACTGGCACTCTGATCCGGGAGGACCAGCTATCAGGTCTATCCAGAGCCTCCTTTCTACCTAATTAGCCCTGAAAAAGACTTAGGTTGAAACGCGCGTCGGCTGTGTGCACTCACCTATGTTGAAAAACTGGCATCATTGGCCACGTTAATGTTTTCCAATTGCTCTGGTGTTTTGTTGAAAACAATAATAATAAAGCATCAATTTACAAACACCAACATGACTCTTCTGACCTGATGATGAACCCAAACTATAAAATAATCAACTGAATTCTTGGATTATCCAATCCCGCCAGCGCCCAACACAATCCACAGGTTTCCCATCCCACGTTCTCCTTCAGCCAATTGGGAACCCTGGAGTTGGTCCCCAGACAAACCAGGAGCCAGGCTGCGGGCTAAAACACAAGTGTTCATAAACTAGGTGCGCAGTGGACAGGGAGTCCCGACCCAGATAACTCCAACCAACTGTAACCATGTTTTCTATACAATTTGTAGGGTTCACTCCTTCTTCCCCCTCTGGAAGGCCTACAATCCTGATATTGTTCCTCCGTGCTCTCCCTTCCGCGTCTTCCACTCTCCATTCCAAGTTCTTTATTTGTTGCTGCATTATTGATGTCATTTTCATATAGTCTTGGAGCTGTGTTGTATTTGTGTATACCTGTTCCTCCAGTGTCCCCGTTCTGCCCGAGAGCACCCTTACATCCTGCCGCAAGAGGTTAACATCTAGGCTTATTGCATCCATTTTGTATTTTAAAGAGGCTTTTAGGTCGCAGATGGCCGCCAGGACCGGCTGATCATTTCCTGTGTTTTCAATGTTGTCAGCCTGTAGGTGTGCAGCAGTTGAGGTCTGTATCGTAGTACCACCTGCCTTCGCAAAGTTATCTATCGTGGGCTGTTTGAATTTCTGCCTTGGTGCTTTGGATGACATGTGTGAGGCCCCAGGGAGCTACTAGGTCTGTGTTGGATATTACGTTACTTGACCACTAGTGATATGTCCGTGGACACCGGCTCCTGGATGCACTGTGCTAGACTGGGTTCATATGATGATGTCCCCCATGGTTACTTGTACCAGGTGTGCTACTCGTGGCTTAACATCTGTTCAGGGCCTGTTGGCACTGCATTCCTTGTTTCAGTTAAGCTGATTGATTCTATGGGTGTGTCCTTGTTATTGGCTGGGACCCTTTTAAACATATATATTGTTAGGAAAGATTTCATATTGTAGGTTATTTTCCTTCCATGTGGCAACCCCCAAAATGTTGCTGTTGTTTTACACCCTGATTTAGACTTTGCCAGAGAAGCGCAGCCTTCCGCTGCACTCCTCTGGGCTTTCGCTCCATTCTTACGGGGAAACTGACATGCCCTTAAGACAGTCAGTACCGGGAAACATTGTTTTCCGTAGTTCTTTCCTCATGTTGCAGCTTTTGCGCAACATGGCCCAAGAGGGCACTGTAAACTAAGTTACTGCACTCTTGGGTCTCTAGTCATTCTACAGGCCCTAGAAAGTCTCAATTGATTTATAACGAACTGTGTAAGTATGTCACAGACGGGACTGGTGGCAGCGATCGTTTATTTGTGTTTTGAACTCCCTTTTGCCCTGTTAACTGCGCTTCTCGCGTTTGGCCAAAATGGGTGGCCTGGCTTCCAAAATGGCCAGACCACGAGGTTCTTTGTCCTGTCCGCTGACCGTCTTGCCCCTTCACCTTCCCCAGATCGAGCCGACCCGGAGCCATCCTTATTTGGGCATGTACTTTCCCGTGAAACACAGATGCTTTCGCAGGCTTCTACAGGCCTGGTGTGAGCCTCCAGGTTGTGGGCTGGGATGTCTGGTCCCAATGCACATCCTGGGTGCCAGAGACTCTAGTATGTCTTGAATGCCTGGGACCACCGTGGTCCGTGATAGGTCCACGTATGGTGTGAGTGTTTTGTGAGCAGATCTCCCATTGGGTCCTCTCCGTTTTGGCGCGAAAGGAACTTTGGATAAGAGGAGGCCGGAAACACCACTACCATGTCGATCTCCTGAGTTCTCACGAATGAAGGATAAAGGAGCCAAGTATCCTGCAACTAAGAAGCAGAGTTGAGGAATCGCTGGTGACCCGCTGAAGGTTTGGCACCCTGCAGTGCTGTCGTCCTGTGAGACCCCTCTGCCTCTGATCGTATGAGAAGGCCTGTACTGGCTCTTCGACCCTTTAGAATAGTGTGTAACGCTCACCTGAATCCCTCGGAGGCGCAGGTCCGGGCTGGGAGATTTCAGTGTCTTCTAGGGTCACGCGCAGGCCTCTGGTAACACCCTGGATGGGCCCTCTCCTCACCGTAATTTTGACCTGGAGGGTGAGGTGTCTGCAAGTAGGAGAACAAGGGGTTAATGTATGTCTGATTGGCCAATCTGACTTTCCCCTTTCTGGACTCCCCACGTTATTCGTAGGCTGAATGTGCTCACCTTAGATAGGTGAAAGCGGAGCTCTCCATCCTGCGTCTGTGCAGGGGCGCTAATGCCAGTTGCTTCACTGGTTAATAGCCCAGCCTCTTGATTGCAGAGGATGAAGTCGGGGAGCAAGGCCGTCGTTAGCCGCACGAACGGTAATTGCTTGAATATGGAGTTTTATTTATATGTCCACTTAAATGTCTCTTGCCTTTGCAGGTCCGGTATGCAGATAAGGTAAGCGAGAAGAATGCCGGAGCTCGTGAAGGCACGTAAGCAAAAGAATGTTATTCGAAGTTAAATGCACTTCTTAATGTCTGTTTTCCCTTTTTCAGGTAGCCGTAGCAGCCGGCGTTGGAGATGGACGCCGAGGTACGTGCCGGAGTATGGGCAAGCAGATTACAGCTAGAAGGCACGTGAGTAGTGATGGCGTACAGTGCCCCTAATGATGTCCTTCTTGTTTTTGCAGGTGCGGTTAAACAGCGCTTGGCGGAGATCGAGGCGTACGTGGCACAGGTAAGCAAAATTATCACGGAGGTTCACTAACCAATGTTCTTTGTTTCCGCAGGGTTGCCGGAGTATGAAGAGTGCGGTACGCGGCCTCGGAATGCACCGATGGACGAGGCAAGTGCAGCGCTGGTTTTGCCTTGTCCTAACCTGGTTTCCTTGTTCTCTTTCAGACACTGCTGAAGACTGAAGACTGGTCTTCTGGGAGGTAAGACTGAAGATTTCTTGTTCACAGATGCAGAAGCTGAAGATTCTCTGGAGCTGACACGGTGAGCGTCCTGCTGCTAGTGCAGAATAACGCGAAGCACGTTGCACTGATCGGGTGTGGTTTAAATAGGCCACTGGAGTGCTTAGGTGTCTCCTTCCACAGCCTCGCCCAGGCAAGAAAGAAGTTCCAGCTTCCTGAACAGTTCCAGTATCCAGTCCCAGGGAGTGGTGCTGGCCACACCCAGAAGGTAAAGTAGTTCCAGCCAGGAATGGATGAGGATATCATCCTACAGGTAAGTGAGCAGCATGGTCTGCAGCACGTAGGTCCACCCAAGCACCATTCCTCTCAATATGAGCCCGGCGCTTCCTGTGCCGGGACTGGGTTCCCTTATGAGCCTGGCGCCACTGGCGCCAGGACAAGGTCCAAAAGGCCCCTGTGGGGACCGGCTGGTGCCTGGAATGGAAGTTGTGACCCTGCTTCCAAGGATGTTGGGCTGGATCTGACTCTTTGGAGGCAGCGGTCATGACATAGTGGGAACAACTATTCTCGGCATCTTCACCAACTCCTGTACGTAAGCCTTCGGAAGCGTCCCTCGGCCATCCAGTGGACTGACCAGCCTACACAGGAACCTTGCTCTGTCACCGCCGTCTGGCTGCTGCTGAAATCCGAGCCCTCGACACTCTCACACGATTCGTACACTTGGTGTTCCCAGGTCTGAAGTGAGACGTGTACATTGGGTCTGGAATACAAGCGGCTGCCGAGTTGCCCCGCTATGGTAACAAACTGTGTGTGTTTGCTGCTTTTGGGACACCCTCGACCCTGACTTCTGCTGCCGCGGAATCTACAAGGCGCCGAGACATCCATCTGATCGCATCTGAACCTGTCAGCGAAGAAACTAACCCGGAGAAGCCTGGATCTGGCTGCATCAGGGACCGGTGAGTAGTCAATACCCTGAACCTGTCTCCCTCCTGCAGGAGCCTGTGGCTTTCCCCCGCTGTTGAAAACAGCACCCCTTTCTCCATACTCGCGCCCTGCTTCTGCCCACAAGTGGAGGCCGCGCTTGAGTAGCGGAGGTCTGTTCGCCATCATTTGTTCACCGCTCTGAACTGCCTGACTTGCTTCAAGAGACTCCCCTTGGCCCACTGGCACCAGCGTGTGCAGGTACTTTTGAGCACAAGGCTCCACTCTTCGTAGGGCTCGGACTTCCTTCTAGTTAGGTGGTCTCTGATGTCGAACTGGGCCTAACGATTACTTGCACTGCCTGTTTTCCTCCCCATCTAGGTGGTCTGCATATTTCGTGCTTCTAACTCGTTAGACCCCTGGGTCTTGTATATATATTGTATTGATTGTGATGTGTTGGTTTACTTGAGTTTTACCGTGATTCTTTACTATGGTCGATGTTACAAAGGCCTTGTAATAAATGTGTCTATATTTTTAATATAACACCTGCCTGGAGTAATTTGTAAGCGTCCTTGCTTTGTGTGCTCATTGCGGGCTTTCAGTCACCCTCACCCCTCTTGAGACCTAGTCTTGACCGCCGCCATCGCTACCCTGATTGGTCTGGCTTGTCCAGCAGTTACCCTGTTCCAAGAAACTAGGCTGGCCTTCTGAACCTCTGCCCCTCCAGGACAGAGTTCAGAAATCCATCTTAACATATATACTTCTCTCTATGGTCTCCTCCGCCTTGTGCGGTATCTACGCGGCGCACAGGCACTGCCTAGGTGTCCTGCATGCATGTGGTATGTGTTGTGTGTGATGGACGAACCGCACCGCGGCGGGTACTGCCATCTCGTTGGTGCTGGCTGGCTTGGGCAGTGCGCCTTCACAGCATTTCACAACCCTACTGCCCGCAAGGGTTTACGACGCCGCTATCTGCACTCTGGCTGGCGCCCATCTTCGTTGCCAACTCGGGGCTCTGTACCGAATCATCAATCTCGCGTCTCCATGGACCTTGTACTCGCACGGCGAGACTGTCTGCTGAATTACACACCTCGTTGCTTTAAACACACTTGGCTTATGTTTTGGGCATCAATACACATGATTACACGGTTCTATGGCCCGGATCAAGACGGCTCACACGGGAGCTGTAGGAATCACGTCCTCACAGCATGGCAGTTGGCCACACCCCCCCCAAGTTGTTTAATCTGGATGTGTTCATGTTTTTTGTTTGTGTGTTTTGATGTGTTAGAACAGGTTGGGATCAACCTACACCGTGAATGAAAGAAGTAATTACAGAATTATTTTATGGGAGTATTCCAGGTCCTGAAGAAGACTGACATCAATGCACTTGCTGCTTTATATGATAGTTCAGTTGAAACTAGAAATAGGGAACTGTTAAATTAGAACATTGAGCGTCAAGGAGGAGCGAGATTCAATTGGGTGCTCCTTCACCACCAGGGACGTAATTTGGGGGTTGCCAGGGGCGCCTTGCTAACCCTTTGGTCTCCCTTGTTACACCTAAAAAAAATATATATATTCTAGCCTGTGGCCAGCGCTGTGTGGCTCTTTGTTTCTGGAGTGGCTGACTTTCTTGTTCAGGCCTCTTAAAAAACAGGGGGTTCCACAAGTGTAACACTTTGAGCAGTGATCCTAAATAAGAGAGAATAGGAAAACAAATAATCTGTCTTTCTGGAATTCTATACAATAATTGCTATACTCTATAAAGGTTTATTTCATGGCAAACTTCTAGAGGTGAGTCACTAATTTACTCTGTTCTTAAACACCTCAACTCAGCCTTTCATCTTTCTGAGGTCAATAAATGAGTACCAACACAGGTTGGGTGATTATTGTATGTACATTTGTTCTATATAAAGCATTCAATCGTTAGTGCTATATATTAACACATCATAATTTTGCCTTGGACATCTGCTTGCATTCACAGTAGTTCGGTAATATGGGTCTATACACACTGATATTAACGAAACATATGGTGATCCATTCTTGCATGAAAAATGGATCGCATTATAGTAGTATCGTAACCATATTTTTCGTAGTGTAGTTAGGAACAATGCTATGTGACGCCACTTCTTGTTTTGTCAAGTGGTGAAAGTTTGTGTTCCATCGCTTCCTGTGATGTCCTTTCTGGGTGGGGTCAAATTACATCACTTCCTGTTATGTCATCAGAGCTCAAGGGTCATGTGATGTCACTTAGCTACCCCTGGCATTTTGCTGGAATGCCATCCCTATTCATCACCTTCTAATAGACCAGGTTATTATTGCTGTGACTCCACATACAGTTAGAAAATAGCACCACAGTTTTTATTTTCTGCACATTGATTGTGTATATTATGCAATATTTGCACTAGTCATGTTTACAAGTGGCCCAATGCAACAGGGCTGCGAGAGGCTAAGCGTGGGAGCAGGTATACGGGTGCAGCAAGGCTATTGCCAACACTGGTGGAGTGTTGCTGCATGGCACAGGAGCTGATGGACTGACCCCTCACCCCAAGAGATTGTGCTGGGGCTGAGGGGACTGGTTGAAGTAGGCACACTGTTGTTGCGCCATGTTCTCCTGCTGTCCTGCCTGCTAAAAGTAAACTTCGCTGTGCCCAGTGGCTGCATTGTGTTCTCATTTTGTCCTGCCAAAATCAAACTTAGCTGTGCCCAGTGGCTGCATTGTGTTTTCCTTTAGTCCTGCTAAAATCGAACTTAGCTGTGCCCAGTGGCTGGATTGTTTTAATTTTGTTCTGCTAAAATCGAACTTAGCTGTGCCCGGTGGCTGCATTGTATTTTCACTTTGTCCTGCTAATATTTGAACCTACCTGTGTACACTACCCTCTATCTACTCCCCCTCCTCCTTGTACCTCAGTTCCTCAGACTGCTAAGTGTCCTCCTCAGGACTGCAACCAGCTATGTCGCTATCTATCTCTCCTATCTTCTATAACTGCTTCGCTATCTCCTATCCTTTTCCCTGTATTAAATCTGGCCGGAAGAAATTTAAGGACATACTAGGCTCCAATCTGGGCCTTCCCATTGCAGACACCTATGTCACGGTTTCCGCCAGAGACTCTCACTGACATACTTTTCTTCATTAACGCACCTGACCTGTGGAATCACTAGACGGTCTGCTTTCTCTCTCCTATCGCCTCTTCTCCCATTAATGGTGGGACTCGCTGGGAGGTTCTCCTTGACCTCTTCGCCATTTCCAGAGACATTATTAATGTCTATTTCAATGGAACCATCATGGTTCAGGGTCTTCAACTCAACCTTCTTCTCTTTGACAGTCTCCTCCCCCGCCTCTCTAACCTTACCTCTCCCTCCGGCCAGGCTCCCTTGCGCACTGTGCCTACTTCCTCCTCCTCTGCACTGGCACCCTTGCCCACTGTGCCTTCCACCTCCTCAGCACTGGTGCCCTTGCCATGCCTTACTGTCCCAGCTCCCTTGTCAGCCTTGGCTCCTCTGCCATCCTCCACTATCCCTCTTGCCACCCTCGGGGGGGGGGACCATCCTCCCCTGCACCCCCTGCGGAAGACCTTCAAAGATGGCAACCTGCTCCACATTGTCACGCTCAACAATCGCTCTGCTGTCAAACACTCGTCTGACATCTATAACCTCCTCGAACTCATGGATCTTTATGTGCTCGCAATCACAGAGACATGGTTCAAGCATAGCTCTGTCATGAGCATTGACACACTTCTCCTTGAAGGCTACAAAATCCTCTCTATGCCCAGGCCTACTAAGACAGGTGGGGGAGTGGTGCTGATCTTCCCTGAATGGATACCTGTGTCCATCATCCCTACTCAGGCCTACTGCTCCTTCGAGTGCCTAGTCTGCAGGCTCTCACTCTCTCCTAAATCTTCTCTTCTTCTGGCCACCTTCTATCGGCAACCAGGACAGTCCACTCTCTTCCTCTCAGAATGGGCTGACATGGCCTCCTCTCTACTTTCCTCCTCCTCTAAACTCCTCTTGATGGGTGGTCTCAACATCCATCTGGACTCTCCTGACTCCTCAGGACCTTTATGCAACCTATGTGACTCTCTCTCCCTCTCTATCCTACACTCTGGCTCCACACACACTGCAGGCCACACTTTGGATGCTCTCCTCTCTACTGACATCCCTCTTTCTATCCCTCTCACTACCTTTCTCTCTTGGACTGACCACTCTCGTCTCTCAACACACCTGAAGCTCTCCTCTTCTCTTGTAGCGGCACACCTGGCATGGTCACTCGGCTTCAAAGTCAGCAGACCCATGAAAAAAGTGACAGTGACTGCATTTGCCTCCACCTACTCTCCTCCTCCCATTCATGTGGCTGACTCCCACCCTGACACAGCCCTCTGTAACTTCTATCTCCAACATTTGTGATACTCTTGCCCCTGTCATGAGGGTCTGAAGCCTTCCAAAAAGTGCAACTCTGGGTACGACTCCGATCTGGCTGCCCTTAAACATAAGTGTAGGACAGCTGAGCAAAAATGGAATTTCTCGGACGGACCATCTGAAAAACTGGCCTGCCAACGCCAGGCAATATCGACTCTGCATCAGCTCCAAGAAAATAGTCTTTATACAAGCCTGCATCTCCGCGGCATCAAGCAACACGGCCAAACTTTTGAAAGTCCGTAAGGAATTGGCCAATCCTGACACAGCCTCCTCTTCTGTCACACCCACCCAAGAACTTTGCTCAGCCGAGGCAGCTCACCTCATGACAAAAACCCAAGACATCCTTGCCTTCCTCTCTTCCACACCACTGTTACGCTCACCTGGCTCCCACAGGGGCGTCGATCGGAACTGGACAGCTGCGGTTTCCACCCACGTGACGTGTATTGCAGAGATGACAGACTGGACTGGCCCACCTAATCTCGTCTGCTTGACCCAAAGAAGTATTCTCCTGAAAGTGGAGAAAGGGAATTAGCCACCCGTGGATTTGAGTGATAACCCCCCCACTGTTCTCCCCTCTAATCACCTCTGATGTCTCTTTTTATATTCTCACCTTAGGTTTTTAAAGGATGAGCTCTCCATCCTGCGTAGACCAGTTACTTCACTTGTCCGAAGGAATTGGAGAGTTCCAGAACAATATTGACTCTGAGGTTCCTGGCGAGGAGCCGTAAGTATATAATTCGAAAGAGTTCAAAATGTCTGACTTTCACTCTTGTCCGATTCCTTGCAGCTTGCAGCTTGACCCTAGAGAAGATTGCCTCGTGCGGCTGGTAAAGTTCAGGTAAGAGTCTGTAGTATCCAACACTGTCCGGTAAATGACACCTGTATGTAATCTGTTGCTTTCTCCCTTATTACAGGTGCTGAGTGAGAATTATGGTGTTTTGAGGAATAATACCTCCGGCGGTAAAATCAGGTAAGTCTATTATGGTGAAGGAGATTCCTATGGTTTGTTCTTTCGGCTCACCTGGCTGTCCTTTTGTTCCCCTTAGATGCCGGAGTTCGGCGAAGATGAAAGGAGACTGCGCCGGCCCGTGGAGATGAAGAATGCCTCTGGCGGTAAAATCAGGTAAGTCTATTGTGGTGACTAAAATTGCCTTATTATTCTCTCGGCTCACCTTGCTGTTCTTTATTCCTCTTAGGTGGCGGAGTTTGGCGAAGAAATGATTAAAACAGAGGTGGATCGTGGAGGTGCTGCGAAGGCTGGTGAGTACAGCGCGGCGCTGCAGCAGGCGATGCGACGCGCATCAAATATTGTCTTTCTTCCTTTTCGAAGGCGCGATGGATCCAGAATCAGGTGAGGAAATAAGTTGTTCTAACCTTTTTCCTTCTTTCTCCCTTTTCTCTAGGAGCTCCAGACTCGAGGCGGGCGTGGCAGAAGACTGGATGCTGGCTTGCAGGCACAGTGAGCGTTACGCTGCAGGATGCAGAATAACGCGAAGCGTGAGCTGCTCTTCGGGCGTGGTTTAAATAGCCTTCAAAGTAGTCCCAGGTAAGAAGTTCCCAAGACCACACCCAAGTAAGAAAATAGTCCCTGACATAAAGTAGTCCCCCTTCAGACTTCACATTGGCTTGAATGCTGAGCAGCATGGTCTGCATGAGGTAAGTGAAAGCAAATAAGCCTGGCGCCTATGGCGCCAGGACTGACCCCTTCTATGAGCCTGGCGCCTACAGCGCCAGGACTGTACCCAGATAGCCCATAGCCGGGGCTGCTGGGTCTTTCCCAAGTATCTGGATGCCTGCTCCCTGGACAGATGGACCTGGTCCGGATTCCTGGGGGTAGGAATCATGACAACCACAGCATACACCAACACTGGAGCCTCTCTTGCCCCCCCATTCACTTCTCCTCTCTTCTCTCTCACCCGTCACACCTGATGAGGTTGGCAGACAAGTCCGCTCTATGAAGGCTTCATCCAAACAGGTGGACCCTGCCACTCCAAAACCATCAAGGACAACATTGACTCCCTCGCCCCATCCTTGGCTGATCCCTGCAATCTCTCCTTTTCCACTGATTTTTCCGAATTGCTCTTAAGCACTCGCTTGTGCACCCTCTGCTCAAGAAACCCTCTGCCGATCCCTCCATTCCGGCAAATTACTGAGCTATCTCTATCACTCCTTTCCTGGACAAACTCCTGGAGGACTTGGCTATCTCTCAGCTGACCCTCCACACTGAATCTATTGGTTGCTTTCACAACCATCAGTCTGGCTTAAGAGCATCCAGATGCACAGAACGTGCTCTTCTGAACACCTGTGAAGACCTACTCTCAAACCTTGATACTAACACTCCCTCTGTCCTCATTCTCCTGGACCGCTCCTCTGCCTTTGACACGGTTGACCATAACATCCTGATTGCACGTCTCTGTGACACCCTGGGTATCAAAGGGCAGGCTCTGGTGTGGCTAACCGCCTTTCTCTCCGACCGTCCATCCAAGGTAGACCTTGGAGCCTTTCTCTCGACTATCGCTCTCTCAACCTGTGGCGTTCCACAGGGATGTAACCCATCGTCCTGGTTCTTCAACGTTTATATGACTGCCATGGCGGGTGTGATCGCCACTTTCACCTCTAACTTCCAGTGTTATGTGGATGACATGCAACTATTTTTCAGGCTACCCTCAGCCGCCTTCTCCTCCTCGCTCATATCTGACTGTCTGTCCGCTATTCAGTCATGGTGTGCTGCAAACGGCCTCTGCCTCAACGCCAGTAAGACTGAGATTGTTTGTATTGGGACCCCTGCTCCCGCTTTCCCACATTCACTCTGAGCTGCCTCCCTTGGCCCTTTGGCTACACCCACCTGCAAGGCTAAAAACCTTGGGGTCTTCTTCGACTCCACTCTCTCTTTCTCCTCTCACATCTCGGACATCTCTAAAAAGTCTATCGGCTACATGTCGTCAGAGGTACTCTACCTTTTCTCACTTTCCCCCAACGGCTCACTGTCTCCAGAGCCCTGGTCCTCTCTAGGCTGGACTACTGCAACAGCCTCTTCCTCAACCTCCCTGCTTCTTCTCTGCACCTTCTAATACTCATCCAAAACAGAACCGCAAGACTTATCCTTGACCTAAAGCCCAGGGACTGCATCTCTCAAGCACTGAAATCCCTCCACTGACCATCCGTGGCTGCAAGGATCAAGCTCAAGACCCTCTGCATTGTCCACAAGGCTTTCTGGGTTCTGGGACCTACCTATCTACAATGATGCCTACCTAAATACTGTCCCTTCCGATCCCTCTGCTCATCTACCTCCAACCTTCTG
Source organism: Ambystoma mexicanum (assembly GCF_040938575.1). Lineage (NCBI taxonomy): Eukaryota > Metazoa > Chordata > Amphibia > Caudata > Ambystomatidae > Ambystoma > Ambystoma mexicanum. The sequence goes on along the minus strand of NC_090934.1, from coordinate 1,130,124,243 downwards.
CGAGTGAGCAGGTTCTCCAAGCAGAGATTTGGAGGGAGATCTTTATCCTCAGCAACGGCCTCCCTCTGTAATTACCTCCCTGCTGCCCTCTGTCATGAGCCTTATCTCCTTAAGTCCCAGAAACTCCTCAAGACTTTACTTTTCTCCTCTTCCTTCCTTCTCCCTCTTCCCTGCTAACCCATCCCTCTGCTCTTTCCCTCTCTCCCTCCTTTTTCAGTACAGCTTGTTGACTGGCCGCCTGGTGTACCTCAGAGTTTCACAGGTCCAGGCACCTGTCATCCCGCACTCGCCTCTGGGCCCTACACTCGCCTCTCCATCACAGCACTTGAGAAACGACGCATGAATTGGCTCTCTTCTGCACTTATCCCAATCTCCACCGACTGGATGCACTTGGACCTCCCACCCACAGGACTGTCGCCTCCACTCCCCTCCCCTGCAACCTCCTGTGCACTTGCGCAATCCGATTGCACCTTGCCTGAAGATCGTCTTCACTCCTTAATTGCACTTGGAAAAACTGCAAAATCGTCGTCAGACCTATTTGCTGTTTTCTCAACTATTAATTGTATTATATGCACTTACTCTGCCTGTGCAGACTTTTATCGTTTCAGAATTTCAAGGGGTCTGAACGACTGTTGTTTTTTCCCCATGTTCCCACCCTCTTTGAGCGCTTTGCAACACTTGCCTTGTGTATAGGCCCTTTCCAAATAATACAATACCCACGTGTTATGAAATGCTGAGTTTTGGCCACATTTCTCTAACCTTTTTTTTCCAGGGGAGGGGGACTTCCCCTAAGTCTTTCCTTCTTTAGGTGGAGGGTCTTACTTGCCGTGATCTCTCGATGTAATGAGGGGCTCCATTGACAATGTTTTCATTGATTGTGTTCTTAGTCCAGGCCTTTTTCCCAGACGTGCACACTCACGTAGTAAGGATTGAAATGACGAAGCAAGGATTCAGTGCATGAAAATAACTTGAAAGTATTGAGCTTTAAATTCTTTGATAGGTTATCTCCTATGTTTTTCTAATAAAATTAAAATTAGAGTTTTTTAATCAAGATCAAAAGATTTTCAAGAGGCTTCAATCAATATGCAAGAAAAGATCTTTCGAGTCAAGTATTACAAGATTCGTTTTTGTAAGATATGACCACATTGTATATACGTTGTGATAAATGTTTATTGAATAATGTGCTAGTCGTTTTTAAGACCGTTGTGGTAGATGATGTGTTGCTGTAATAAATACATTTTAAATGTGCAATTACATACAACAAAAATATGTTATATTGCAGTTGAAATACATTAATCCCAACCCCTACTTTTCGTTAGGTATCCCTCCCTCCTTTGTTGAACAGGGCCCCTTTAAAGTGTAGGTCCAAGGACTCAAAAACCGACAAGACAGTGTTTCCGACTACGTTTCCTATTGAGTTAAACACAATTGAACGAAAGCATGCTCCCCACTGCTGCGAGCAACCACTCCTAAAAAGGTCAAGCTATTTCCAGAGCACTGATGGACATTTTTAAACTCTAAATGACATGGTATTTCCTTGTACTAACTCGAGGGAGTAAGGGGGCGTTACTAATTAATGTGTCTCCTCCCCTCTCCAAACTGTTCAAGTCTTACATTCTCCATCGAAGCCAGTCACATTAATGGAATTCAGAAAGATAGTTTGCAAACTGGAGCACAAAGAGGGTGGATATTACGGACACATACTGAACTTCTGATATCATACAGTAAGCACAAGTTCAGCATGCACCATTTGTATATATTATACACCGTAGGCTAGATTCACTAAAAGATGTGAGAATAGCGTGCCCACGCGTTCTTCTCAGATAGCTCCCTTCATTCAAACGACAGTTCAGAACAAAACATTGCGTGATGAATGACCCGCGACCTTTCCATGCATAGCTCAGTGTCCGGCGTGATGCATTGGGAAACTAAACTCATGCGACTGGGGGCCTTGTAACGCCCCCCAACCCATTTGTGTTCAGTGAGTGCACTTGTAGTGCCACACTTTAAAGCGCCCATTGCTGATAATTCTATTTCACATTACAAAAAAGAAACAGATCCCCATTGTAGAGCATGGGCGTTTGTAATTGGTACAAATGCAGCTAGAGTCAGTCTGTGCAGACCGCTTGGACTGTGTTTTCTCGTACTTTGCCCGCGTCAATTTGTGAAAAGCATACACATTGCTCTTTTATAGGCGGCTCCCCTACTTTTGTGTGTTGCCCACTCTGTGCCTCCCCCATCCAGGGACGTCATTTCACCAAAATGCTAGGGGTAGCGGAAGTGACATCACATGACCCTTGACCTCTGATGGCTTCACAGGAAGTGATGTCATTTGACCACGCCCCCACGTGACATCACAGGAAGTGATGGCACACAACATTTCGCCCCTTGACAACACAGGAAGTGGCATCACATAGCACTGTTCCTCAGTACACTAAGAAACATGGTTATATCACTGTAATATGATATACATTTCATACAAGCAACGATCACCATATACAGCGTTAATATCAGTGTGTACAGCCCCATATTACCAAATGACTGTGAATGTAAGCATTTACACATATCTTGGCTTGCCTGCAGTTACGGTAATCTCGAGGTTCCGGACAATTGCAATAGAAGCTGCTCCTTCTTGGTGTTGGTGTTCTCCGACCATCCTGCTCTCAGTCCTATGCCACAGGATGCTGAAACCTGGCATAGAAGAAAATGGCAACGCATGGTCATGGTGCACAATTACACTTAAACTTATGTAACATGCACCTAACGAAAAAAAAGAGGCAAAGCAGCATGCAGCAAAGTACCCCAGCAGGGAGCACTTAGCTCAGTGGGTTATCTTACCAGCTATCTGTCCTTAAATGTGCATACCACATCATTTGGTAATGTGTTAGCTATGGGGGGGTAACATTTCTTATTAACATAACACTTATTATTAGAGTGCTTAGAAGCAGCAGGGATATGTCTTGCTGCATTAGTAAACCTTGTAAAGTTGGTGGGTAGATAGCCTCATAAATGTTTATTTTGAACTGCACAATTGATTCTACAGCATATTGTGTCACTATTGGATAGCTCAGAGTTTAAATCATATGGCCTTTTTCTCTTCCCGTTGCAAAAGGTGCTGTAAAATGTGCTGTTTTAACCCGGAGATGGTTAAAGCTCCCTTGCATCACTCAGTGGGGAATCTCTTCCCCTGTTGCAACAATCAAAAGCTGCCACCCATTAATATATGCACAGTAAGTGAACATATTGTGTAGTGAAATAAACAAATTTCGTTCAATTGAGCTATCCCTTTAGAAGAAAGGGCACAAGACAAATGAGTATTCAAAAAAAGTAATCAACACTGGAAAAATTACATGAGAGAGGAGAATTTCCAATAAGTATGCGGGCAAAGTATAAAAGGTGGTCACCTTTTAAACCCAACCATTTATAATGAATGTTAGGAAAGATTTCGTAATTGTAGGTAATTTTTCTTCCATGTGGCAACCCCTAAACTTTTTGCTGTTGTTTTTCACCTTGTTCTCGACTTTGCCAGAGAAGTGCAGCCTTCTGCCGCACTCCTCTGGGCTTTCGCTCCTTTCTTACGGGGAAACTGACATGCCCTTAAGACAGTCAGTACCGGGAAACGCTGTTTTCCGTAGTTTCTTTTATCATGTTGCGGCTTTCGTGCAACATGACACAAGAGGGCACTGTAAGCTAAGTTACTGCTCTCTTGGGTCTCTAGCCTTCTACAGGCCCTAGATACTCGTTTAGGATTGTAACTGATCGGTGCAGGTGATTCACGGACGGGAATGGTGGCAGCGATCGTTTCTTGTGTTTTGAGCTCCTTTTGGCGTTTTAAGCGCGTTTCTCGCGCTTAGCCCAAAATGGTGGCCTGGCTCCCAAAATGGCCAGACCACGAGGCTCCTTTGTCCTGTCCGCTGATCGTCTTGCTCCCTTCACCTTCCCCAGGTCGAGCCGACCCGGGGCCTTCCTTATTTGGGCATGTACTTTCCCGCGAAACACGAATGCTTTCGCGGGCTTCTACATGCCTGGTGTGTGCCTCCAGGATGTGGGCTGGGATGTCTGGTCCCAATACACATCCTGGGTGCCAGAGAGTCTAGGGGGGGTGTGAATGCCTGGGACCACCGTGGTCCGTGATTGGTCCACGAATGGTGTGAGTGTTGATGAGCGGATCTCCCATTGGGTCCCCTCCGTTTTGGAGCGAAGGGAACCGTGGATAAGAGGGGGCTGGAAACACCACTACCATGTCGATCTCCTGAGTTCTCACGAACGAAGGAATACAGGAGCCAAGTATCCTGCAACCAAGAGGCTGAACCAAGGAATCGCTGGTGACCCGCTGCAGGACTGCTCCTCTGCACTGCTGTCGCCTTGTGAAACCCTTTTCACCTTTGATCGAACCAGAAGGACTGTACTGGTACTTCGACCCTTGGAATAGCGGGAACAGCTATTCTCGGCATCTTCACCATCTCCTGCTCGTAAGCCTTCGGAAGCGTCTCTGGGCCATCCAGCAGACTGACCAGCTTACACCGGAGTCTTGCTCTGTAACCGCCGCCAGGTTGTGTAGTATTTTGAGTCCTTGTCACTCTCACACGATTCGTACACTTGGCGTTCCCAGGTCTGAAGTGAGTAGTGTACATTTGGCTCTGATACACACGGCCGCTCCGTTGCCCTGCTGTGGTAACAAACTGTGCGGGTTCCTTCGTTTGGGACGTCTTTTACTCAACTCTGCTGCTACAGACTCAACACGACGACGAGACGCCCCCTGCTCTTCTGAACCTGCCAGCGACTGAAACTGACGCGGAGAAGCCTGGGACTGCTTGCATCGGGGACCGGTGAGTAGCATAGCTAGGAACTGGTCGCCCTCCTGCAGGAGCCCATAGCTTTTCCCCGCTGTGTCAAAACAGCACGCCTTTCCGTACTCGTGCTCTGCTTCTGCCCACAGTGGAGGCTGCGCTTGAGTCGCGGAACTTTGTTCTTCTTCATTTGTGCACTAAACTGAACTGCCTGATTTCCCTCGAAGAGACTCCCCTTTTGCCCGTTGGCACCAGCGTGTGCAGGTACTTTTGAGCACAAGGCTCCACTTTTCGTAGGGCTCGGACTTCCTTTTAGTTAGTGCCTCTGAAGGCGGACTGGGTCTAAACATTATTTCGCACTGCCTGTTTTCCTTCCCTTTTAGGTGGACTGTGCATTTCGTGCATCTAACGCTTGAGACTTGTTGTATTTGTATATATATTGTATTGGTATGGTATGTGTTGGTTTACTAGAGTTATATTGTGATTTCTCGCTACGGTCATTGTTTTAAAGGCCTTGGAATAAATGTGTATATATTTTTAATATAACACCTGTTTGGAGTAGTTTGTAAGTGTCCTTGCTTTGTGTGCTCATTGCGGGCTTTCAGTCACCCTCACCCCTCTTGAGACCTAGTCTTGACCGCCGCGATCGCTACCTTGATTGGTCTGGCTCGTCCAGAGGTTACCCTGTTCCAAATAATTAGGTTGGCCTTCTGAACTTCTGCGCCACCAGGACAGAGTTCAGAAATCCATCTTAACAAATTGGTGTACAGCGGTGGGATACGAATGAAGGTATCCAGTGTTGCGCACGAACTAAGTCATTTCAGGTTATTCCAACCAGGACACGTAGTGAATTGTTGTAGTATAACTTTAAAAAGGCCATAGTCCTATCTAACAGTATGGAAACAAATACCTTGTTAACTTTAAATGCTTCCAAATCACAAACATTGAAAAAGATGTGTGCGGAGAGAGGTGTTTCCTCTCAAGGCACGAAATTGGACATGATCCAAAGAATCGTGGCGTGGCAAGAAGCGCAGCTTGACGCTATAACTTCTGAGGACAGTGCGGAAGGAGGTGGGGCTGCTCTCACTCGTAGAACCGACGGTTCTGCAGCTGCACTGATCCACCGCGACCACGAGGACAGGGAGGATGAGATGTCTAATGTTTCCTCTGCCAGTGCTGATGGGGAGGCTATGCTTGAATTCAAGAAGCAAGAGCTGCGGTTTAGGCAGAAGGAGCTTGAATTCAGCATAGCCAAACTAAAAATCGAACAGGCAGAAAAACAGAAAGACAGGGATCACCAGTTGGAACTGGCCAAGCTTCAGGTTGCAAATGGGTCCAAGGGTCCTGGACATGGGTCTGGGGCCTCCTCTCATCCACGGTTTCCGAAAGATCTGCTCAGTTTGTATGAGGAAAGGAATGACATTATGGACTGGCTGAATGCGTTTGAGTATGCATGCGAAGTTCAACAAGTTGACAATGCTGATAAGATTGCCTGGTTACTCAGCAGACTGCCCCATTCTGGCTGTAGTGCCATTATGGAAATGTCGAAGGCTGAGCGAGCTGATTTCGCAATGTTAAAGCAAACTCTCATTTTAAAATTTGGGAAGACTCCGGCCCAATATTTGAAACGATTCAGAGAGTATAAGAAAACGGAAGGTGGTACTTGGGTATCTTATGTCACTGAATCCTTGAAAAACTTAACTGGCTGGGTCGAAGGTTATAAGGTTTCTACCTTTGAAGGCATGATAAAACTTGTCATGCTGGAACACATTTTTGAATCTTCTTCCCTGGAGCTTAAGCAGCATTTGGCCGATTCGAAGGAGATAGATCCTAAGAAGCTGGCCATTGCAGCAGACTTATGGGTGTCACATCGAGTGTCCCATAAGGACAAAACTCATCCTGGTAAGCAGGAGGAAGGGAAAAAGTCCAAAGATAAGGAGGGTGGAGAATCTGATAAATCTTCTTCCCAAAAGGGCCACAAAAAGAAAAATAAGGGTAAGACACAAGAGAACTCACAGGGTAGTGGAGGTCAGCCTCCGAAACAGAACTCTGGTTACAATAAGCCTCCCTATGTAAACAGACCCAATGGATCTTGTTTTGCTTGTGGAGCAACTGACCACATGAAGGGGGATCCCCGGTGTAAGGTTAGACCTTTGGGGGTCCACTCCGCTAATCTAGCCTTCTCCTCCTACGAGGAAGAAGAGATTACAGGAGCATCCTTCTCCTCAGACTCGTTTCCCAGCGGGATAGAAGCTGAGGTAGTTTAGTTTCCCTGGGTTCCTGGGAGCCTAAAGTCGCAGAGGCTTATGCTAGGATTCCAGATAATACCAAGCACTACTTTAAACAGAGTGTGCTGATCAATGGAGTAGATACTCCAGCTCTTAGGGATAGTGAGTGCAGTCGACCTGTAGTGGATTCTACCTTGGTAGACTCAGAGGAAGTTGCCAGAGCTACTCTGATGCCCACTAAGTTGGCTGACGGCCCACTCCGTATGTTCCCAGTAATACCTGTAAATCTTACTTTAAATGGAACAGCAGTCAGGATTCCAGTGAGCATTCAGAGAAACGTCCCAGGAAAGGTCTTGTTAGGTAATGATCTCAGAGCTTTAGGGCTCGTAGGAGACACTGCCGAAAGACCCTACACACGGTCTCAAGCACGGGCAGCATTGGCCAATACCAATACGCAGCCCCAGCTGAAGGGGAAACCCAAGGCGAAAGGAGTAAACAAGTCAAGACGAGGGAAAGAGAATATTCCCCCGAGCTCGCCTACCACTGCGGTGGAGGAAGTTGGTCAATCGCCCGGGCCTGACGAGGAGGCGGAGATGCCTGAAGTATTTGACCCCAACGATCATCCTGAACTAAAAGACTAGTTAGTTGAAGGAGGTCCTGATAGGGACAAATTCAGTAAAGGCCAACGTGAGTGCCCATCTCTGGAAGGCCTAAGGAGACAGGCCTGCTCCCAGCTTGAGGGTGAACCTCCTGGGACGCATAGGATTTATTGGGAAGGTGGACTCCTGTATAGTGAGCCCACAGAGTCTACAGAAGGAGACCATAGGAGGTTGGTGGTTCCCCTTGCTGTTAGGCCCTTCCTCCTGCAGTTGGCGCAGGAAGTGCCCCTTGCTGGTCACCTTGGTATTAAGAGGACCAAGCAAAGGTTATCCATGCACTTCTACTGGCCCAAGATGGGGGTGCAAGTAGAAAGTCTCTGCAGGAGTTGTGCCTCCTGCCAGTTATCTGGTAAGGTTGGCTCGACAATCCAAGCTCCATTGGTACCGCTCCCAGTTGTGGGGGTACCATTTGAAAGGGTAGGGATCGACATCGTTGGTCCCCTTGACCCGCAAACATCCTCGGGCAATAGGTTTATCCTGGGGCTGGTCGACCATGCAACCAGATATCCTGAGGCCATCCCATTGAAAACTGTAACTGCCAAGTCAGTTGCAAAAGCTTTACTTGGCATATTTACTAGGGTTGGCTTCCCTAAAGAAGTTGTGTCGGATCGTGGCAGCAACTTTATGTCGAAGTATATGCAGGCTATGTGGAAAGAATGTGGGGTCACCTACAAGTTCTCTTCTGCATACCACCCCCAGACCAATGGTCTGGTGGAACGTTTCAACAGAACGTTAAAAAGCATGATTGGGGCTCTGGAAGAACCTCAGAGAAGAAAAAGGGAACTTCTTTTACCATACTTACTGTTTGCCTACCGAGAGGTACCACAAGGGGTTCAGCCCCTTCGAACTTCTGTTCGGTCATCCTGTACGGGGACCCTTAGCCATAGTCAAAGAGGGATGGGAGATGCCCACTCCCCCTGTTACTACCAACGTAGTTGATTATGTGCTAGGGCTTAGAAAACAGATGGTACTTATGATGGGCTTGGCTAGTGATAAATTGAAGGCAGGACAAGCGCTGGTGAAACATTGGTACGACCAGAAAGCTTCCCTCATCAACTTTACACCTGGTCAGCAAGTCCTGATCATGAATCCCATAAGGCCTCGCGCTTTACAGGACAAATGGTCAGGCCCTTACACAGTGGTGGAGCCCCTGGGTGAGGTTAACTATTTAGTGGACCTTGGAAGGCCTGGACAGGCTCCAAAAGTGTTTCACGTGAATAGGCTGAAGGCTTTCGTCCCAAGAGTCGAAATCGCAGCACTGCTACTGGCTTCAGATGTTGAGGAAGAGGAGTCTGAACCTCTCCCCGACCTGTTCCAAAGCGGTCCTTCAGATAGCTCCTTTGAGGATGTCCGAGTGGCCCCTCACCTGACTTCTGATCAGCAGGCTGAGGTGAAAAGTTTGCTTAGGCAGTTTTCCCCCCTGTTTTCCCAGTCGCCTGGTTTGACACCTTGGTGCAAACATAACATAGACACAGGAGACAGTGTACCTACCAAAAGTAGGGGATACAGGATGTCAGACAAAGTACGGTCTTATATTAAGACCGAGGTCAACAAAATGTTAGACCTTGGGGTGATTGAACCCTCTAGTAGTCCTTGGTCCAGCCCTGTGGTTTTGGTTCCAAAGGCAGGCACTTCTGAATTGAGGTTCTGCGTGGATTACAGGGCTCTGAATGCTGTCACCAAGACAGATGCACACCCCTTGCCTCGAACAGATGAGCTGGTGGATACTTTGGGTGCCTCCAAGTACCTCAGCACGTTTGACCTCACTGCTGGCTATTGGTAAATAGCTTTAGCAGAACATGCCAAGGAGAAGACAGCGTTTTCGACTCCAGACGGCCTTTACCAATTCCGGGTAATGCCGTTCGGGTTGAAGAATGCACCTGCCACTTTCCAGAGGCTTGTGAATCATATTTTGAATGGGTTGGACGAATTCTGTCTTGCATATCTGGACGATATAGCAGTTTTCAGTGCCACCTGGGAAGACCATGTGAAACACCTCGGGATTGTCCTCCAGGCTCTTCAGAAAGCACACCTGACCATAAAGGCTAGTAAATGCCAGATTGGACAAGGCTCAGTGGTTTACCTTGGACATGAAGTAGGTGGAGGGAGGATACAGCCTCTTCCCAGTAAAGTACAAGCAGTACAAGACTGGCCTACCCCCACTACACAAACCCAAGTGAGAGCCTTCTTAGGACTCACAGGGTATTACTGCAATTTCGTGGCAGACTATGGCGCCATAGCTGCCCCTCTGACTGCCCTCACAACTCCGAAGAAACCCAAGAAGGTAACTTGGACCGACGAGTGTGAGAAGGCCTTCAATGGCTTAAAAGACTCCTTGTGCCAGGCCCCTGTCCTCCGGGCCCCTGATTATCAAAGACCTTTTATCGTGCAGACGGACGCCTCTGACAGTGGGATAGGAGCTGTACTATCACAAGTAGATGAGAAGGGTAAGGAACACCCTATTGGTTTTATTAGTCGCCAGCTTAAGGACAGAGAGCTCAGATGGTCCACGGTAGAGAAAGAATGTTTCCCTGTTGTGTGGGCCCTAAGGAAGCTGAGGCCCTACCTCTATGGGACCCACTTCACTGTGCAAACTGACCATAAGCCCTTAATGTGGCTAATGAACATGAAGGGGGAGAATCCAAAGTTGCTTAGGTGGTCCATAAGTCTACAAGGCTTCGACTTCACTATTGAGCATAGGCCAGGTGTCCAACATAGCAATGCTGATGGGTTGTCCAGAATGTTTAACCGACCTGAACAAGAGACTCATCCAGGGGTGGATTAGTTCCCCCTGTCCATAGTCTGGGAGGGGCGAGTGTTAGGAAAGATTTCGTAATTGTAGGTAATTTTCCTTCCATGTGGCAACCCCTAAACTTTTTGCTGTTGTTTTTCACCTTGTTCTCGACTTTGCCAGAGAAGTGCAGCCCTCTGCCGCACTCCTCTGGGCTTTCGCTCCTTTCTTACGGGGAAACTGACATGCCCTTAAGACAGTCAGTACCGGGAAACGCTGTTTTCCGTAGTTTCTTTTATCATGTTGCGGCTTTCGTGCAACATGACACAAGAGGGCACTGTAAGCTAAGTTACTGCTCTCTTGGGTCTCTAGCCTTCTACAGGCCCTAGATACTCGTTTAGGATTGTAACTGATCGGTGCAGGTGATTCACGGACGGGAATGGTGGCAGCGATCGTTTCTTGTGTTTTGAGCTCCTTTTGGCGTTTTAAGCGCATTTCTCGTGCTTAGCCCAAAATGGTGGCCTGGCTCCCAAAATGGCCAGACCACAAGGCTCCTTTGTCCTGTCCGCTGATCGTCTTGCTCCCTTCACCCTCCCCAGGTCGAGCCGACCCGGGGCCTTCCTTATTTGGGCATGTACTTTCCCGCGAAACACGGATGCTTTCGCCGTCTTCTACATGCCTGGTGTGTGCCTCCAGGATGTGGGCTGGGATGTCTGGTCCCAATACACATCCTGGGTGCCAGAGAGTCTAGGGTGGTGTGAATGCCTGGGACCACCGTGGTCCGTGATTGGTCCACGAATGGTGTGAGTGTTGATGAGCGGATCTCCCATTGGGTCCCCTCCGTTTTGGCGCGAAGGGAACCGTGGATAAGAGGGGGCTGGAAACACCACTACCATGTCGATCTCCTGAGTTCTCACGAACGAAGGAATACAGGAGCCAAGTATCCTGCAACCAAGAGGCTGAACCGAGGAATCGCTGGTGACCCGCTGAAGGACTGCTTCTCTGCACTGCTGTCGCCTTGTGAAACCCTTTTCACCTTTGATCGAACCAGAAGGACTGTACTGGTACTTCGACCCTTGGAATAGCGGGAACAGCTATTCTCGGCATCTTCACCATCTCCTGCTCGTAAGCCTTCGGAAGCGTCTCTGGGCCATCCAGCAGACTGACCAGCTTACACCGGAGTCTTGCTCTGTAACCGCCGCCAGGTTGTGTAGTATTTTGAGTCCTTGTCACTCTCACACGATTCGTACACTTGGCGTTCCCAGGTCTGAAGTGAGTAGTGTACATTTGGCTCTGATACACACGGCCGCTCCGTTGCTCTGCTGTGGTAACAAACTGTGCGGGTTCCTTCGTTTGGGACGTCTTTTACTCAACTCTGCTGCTGCAGACTCAACACGACGACGAGACGCCCCCTGCTCTTCTGAACCTGCCAGCGACTGAAACTGACGCGGAGAAGCCTGGGTCTGCTTGCATCGGGGACCGGTGAGTAGCATAGCTAGGAACTGGTCGCCCTCCTGCAGGAGCCCATAGCTTTTCCCCGTTGTGTCAAAACAGCACGCCTTTCCGTACTCGCGCTCTGCTTCTGCCCACAGTGGAGGCTGCGCTTGAGTCGCGGAACTTTGTTCTTCTTCATTTGTGCACTAAACTGAACTGCCTAATTTCCCTCGAAGAGACTCCCCTTTTGCCCGTTGGCACCAGCGTGTGCAGGTACTTTTGAGCACAAGGCTCCACTCTTCGTAGGGCTCGGACTTCCTTTTAGTTAGGTGCCTCTGAAGGCGGACTGGGTCTAAGCATTATTTCGCACTGCCTGTTTTCCTTCCCTTTTAGGTGGATTACACATTTCGTGCATCTAACGCTTGAGACTTGTTGTATTTGTATATATATTGTATTGGTATGTTATGTGTTGGTTTACTAGAGTTATATTGTGATTTCTCTCTACGGTCATTGTTTTAAAGGCCTTGGAATAAATGTGTATATATTTTTAATATAACACCTGTTTGGAGTAGTTTGTAAGTGTCCTTGCTTTGTGTGCTCATTGCGGGCTTTCAGTCACCCTCACCCCTCTTGAGACCTAGTCTTGACCGCCGCGATCGCTACCTTGATTGGTCTGGCTCGTCCAGAGGTTACCCTGTTCCAAGTAATTAGGTTGGCCTTCTGAACTTCTGCGCCACCAGGACAGAGTTCAGAAATCCGTCTTAACAATGAAATATTCCAAGGAAAACAAAATCCAAACAGTAGGCGTGTGCTTTGATGACACATGCCCTCTCATCCTGACCCTTCTCACCCCCATGTTTGGCTTTCAATAATACCCTGTTTTATAAAGAGAACCCACACTGCAATTTCTGACCAAAATTGGAAAGAAATGTGCTTGCACCACTACCACTGACTACCTATAAGAAGTAATTTGTACGCACTGATATATGGGAAGCAATGAACTCACAATTCTGGCTGACACCACCGGGAGGAAGCAATGTGCTCACACTGCCATGGCTGACACCACATGGCAGAAACTAGTGCTCACACTGCTATCACTGACCCCACAACCAGCAAATAATCGGACCTGCAGGAAATTATACTGCTATGGCTAACAGCACCTGGAGGAAGCAGTGTGCTCATACTAACATCACTGATCTAGCTGTAGGAAGCAATGTGATAAGTCACACTGCTATTGCTGACCCCACCTGGAGGAAGCAATGTGCATGCCTTTTATTAAAGGCACCCAATGTGCTCTCACTGCTATTACTGACCTTATCTGGTGGAAACATCCAGTAGTCAGTGCCGTGGGCGCGAAGGCCCCCACCATGGTCAGCAGCATCGGGAACCCATGGCCACACCACACCAAGGAGCTTCATAGTCCACAGCACAGCCGAGGGAGCTGGCCAGCATGCTCCCACCCGCCCTGGTGAACTCTCTGGTGAACTCTGCTGGAGTACCTGCAGCCTGCGCAGCCCCCGTTTAGCCCATCATGCCGAATTGTGTTATCCCGCAATCTGGAGAAAGTGAAACAAAGGTCTTACTTTCAAGACCAAGTGTGCCCGGGGAAAAACAGCAGCTGCCGTCTGAGGAAAAGGGAACGCAGCTTCAGTAATAGGAACATATTTTCATGCTGGTAATGTTGCCTGCAGTTACTCTGTCTCCACGCATACCGACATTTGCTTTTGGACCATTTCCTCTGTGCAGCATGCCTGGAATCGGCAGAAACATGCCACCTTTGCAAAGGAAGAGCACGTTTACAGTCGGCTCTCTTTGGACATGGAAGCACAGCATGTAATGCACACATTTGCTCTGCAAGTACACAAGGAAACTTGCATTTACAGACTGTGTACTTGCAGAGCAAATGTGTCCATTACAGTTCGGACCATTAGCAAACCAGTGTGCACTTGCTTATTTAGGTTTTCAAAAACTTACTGCTCTGCTTTCACAGAACCATTTCCAAAGCACGGCTAATCATATGAATGCAACATAGCAGAGGCGGGGTCGGACAAAGTTCATGGTTGCCAAGCAACCATGAACTATAGTCACAAACGCTCCAGCCAGCCTCCAGACCTAGTGGAGCCGCGCCCGCCTCCCAGGCAGGCATCATGGTGTTTGCTTTGCCCCGCGAAGCAGCCTGCCTTGCTGCATAAACAGTGTACTCTATTGTTTTCAGAGAGAGTTATTTGTTAATATACTGCAACAACATATATCATAGTAGTGTCTACATTACGTATTTGTTACCTTGACCAAACCATATTCTGCCAATCAGTTCATATGGCACATCTGTAGATGTATTTGTTTGCATTGCACTTTGCATCTATTCTTTTAAAGGCAATAAAAAAAAATGAAAAACTGAGAATTCCTATATTGATGAAGATGCATGTATAGATTTTCAGAATATGGTTAACTCACAATCGCAATCTTAAATTCTGACAAAACTTAAATACAAATGACTTCACTTCGGTCATTTGCTTTCTGATGGTTACATCTATTGCTCAGACAAATTCCTCATCTCCAGACGCCCCTCAGCCAGCTGGAGCCACACAGCTACCATGCCGGCATGAGCCCCAAGAAGCAAGGCCATACCCGTACACACTCTGGGTTGGCAGCGCCACCTTTCCTGTTTCACCATGTTATGCTCTAAAAAACGTCCTTTTTTATTGTCTAACTCGCAAGACATGGATAATGTAAGCAACGATTTGCAATTCCAATGTTTGTGTTTCAAATTAAATATGATATATACAGTATGCCGTTACTGGGGTGCATGGATTTTACCCATATGGGTATTTCATGTAAATGTATCAACAACTCAGAACGAGCAATGGCTTGATTTGTTGTGCATTATAAAAACGAAAAATGTGAAAGTGCTCACAGAATGTTCCATCCAAGTGTGCGCATTGCGGGTTTGGTTTCATGATACTCCTAGCTGGACTGCAACAACTTCTGAATTCCCCTGCACCCGACTGCGGACACGAGCATGTGTTTTCACAAAATTTCAAGGGTCAATAAGGCAAGGCACAGTGACCTCTCGTGTAACAACCCTTTCACTCAACTCGTTTCTGCCAAGAAAGCTGCCTGTTCAAGAGGACAGACTGTGCTGTGGAGCATGCATTATTGTTCGTGAGAGCGTACCTGTGCTTGCCATCAGCTTCATTTTCGGCTCGATCCTGAAGCGCATTTCTTTCACAGCCTCTTCAACTGAAGTTCCGAATATCACTGTGTTCTTCGTGGTCAGAGTGTCACCGAGGGGCTCACTAGAGGGAATGCTGCCATCTAGGGACGGAGAAGACCTCTCTTCACAAAGCAATGGGGAGGTGGAAAGCATGCTTTTAAAAATATAGTTTGAAACCAAACTGAACCCAGAGGTCGCAAAATAATTACAGAGGTCGCAAGGGAATCGGCAGAAGTCGCTCTTGCAACCTCTGGCGACCCCCAAATGACGTCCCTGCCCCCACCCCCCAATTTGATTCCTGAAAACAACCCTGCTCATGTGCCTGGAGCACAGGGAGGGACCTCAGGGTCTTTTCATTATTACAAATGAAAGGTCCTCAGAGGGCCCCCAGCAACTGCCTCCATTGCCAGCCAGCAGTCTTACAACACAGAAATATTCCTTTCTATATTTTCATTCTGGGGCTTAAAATGTGCGCTTTGCAGCGCTTGAATTACAAGTTGTCTTTCCTGGAGCCCTTCCCGTCGTCACTTCCCACAGGATATACAGAAGTGTTATTGCCTCATTGCGTTCTAACACTGGTTCCTCCACATCAACCACTTTCTGACAAAGAAGGGTTTAGAGCTCTTCACTGGGCATTTCATGTTTAAGCTCCCTGCTGGCTGACTGTCTGGTGATAATCGGCGGCTATTAACCTTATTTTTGCCGTCATTGTAATGTATGCACCCCAGGGGCGCCTCAGACTGTTTTCGCTCTAAGCAAGGGGCTCCCAACCATCATGTTGAAATTGGCCACCACACATCTTCAGCCAGGCCTGCTAGTGGCACACCACAGGGGTGACCAGAATCTTGGGGAACAGCCAAGGTGAAGAATGCAGCACAAAAATGCATTCCGTCGCATATCAGGGATGTCCGTTGATGTATGGCAGCCAATGCTATAGCAGACCTCCTCCCCTCAAATTCTTCGGTCATGGAGGCAGAAATCTACTACTGCAAACTATGAAGGTGACTGTTACACGGAACGTGTCTCTTTAAGAGACTGAGATTGTGTCACGTGGTCAAGCCACGTAACGGGGTTACGGAAGGGGGAGCACTTTTACTCTGTGCAACAATAAAGAAGCACGTACGAAACATCTTGGCGTGTCTGTCCTGATTACAACAGCCCCCTCCAGGCCTAACAACTGGCGACGAGGTGTTTTCCCAGACCGCCTCTTCCTCCTTCTCCTTATTTTCTGGCAGCGGTCCCGCTCAGAAGAGCGTCACAGGCACCATCATCCCGTGGACGTCCGCCCCTGATCCCAGGCCTGCCTCCTCCTACCTCCTACGAGACGATCCCGGCCCGCCCTACAGTGCCAGAGCGTGCAATCCCGACCCGCTCTCCTCCTCCACCGCTTAGCGACCTGATCCCAGGCTCGCCCTTCTTCCTTGGTGCATTCACGGCCACGTAGAAAATAACACGTGCGCCATTGGCGGCCCGTCGATCCAGAGGCCGTTCTCTTCCTTCTCCAGGCACACGTTCAAACCATGTGTGCAATAGCATGTCTGATCCCAGGCTCCTCTACGAGCAGCAGCATGCCTGATCCCAGGCCCATCTGTCCACACCAGCGAAGACACAACTCCTCCAGGGCGCACGCGAGGTTCCCCCACACATTGACTGCACGGCAATCAGCCAGCGGTTACATCCGAGGCTCCAGCAAACTCCAATTAAAAGGTGGGTGACACCCCGTGCCGACAGCCAGCTCATTTCCACCTGCCACAACCACTGCAAGAGACCCATTTGCAGACGGCCAACAGTGACCCACACCCATCACCACCAACATGAGCTCACCCCAAGATCAGCAAGCTCCAGCTCCCCCCACTCCTACAGGGAGCAAAGCAACCACAGCATGGCGCATGCCCCCCTTTCTCCATAATGCCGCAAGTGGACAAAGGCCCAAGGTGGGTTGAGTGGTTGGAGGATTTTAATACCTTCATAGATGCCGCAGGGGAAGAGAAGTCACCAAGGCTACGCAGCATGTTTCTAAACCTTGCAGGAAATGACATCAAAGTCCTGTTGAAAACCATTCCAACGGCTGAACAATCTGACTTCCCATCACTAATCGCAGCACTGAACAGAAGGCTAGTAATTGAGCCCAATAGAGACTATGAAAGGTAAATTTTTAATCAGTGCACTCAAAGGATCGACGAAACCGTTGATGAGTTTATCACCCGACTACGAATAAAAGGAGCGAACTCCCAGTTCCATGCCTTCTCACTCGATGAGTCCATACGATTGAGAGTAATTGAAGGGTGTGTGTCCCAGACCCTAAAGAAATAACTTCTCAAACAGCCCGTCACCATTGAAGAAGTCAGCCAGATGGCAAGAATCTTAGAAAGGGTTGAAAAAATAAGTCACACAGATAACAGGCACCACCTCCACTAAACAAGACAAAAACGAAATGATAGCGGCAATGCAATCCAACACCGCCAGAACAGTGGAGAGAGGCCACAATCCTAACTACCCCATGACACCAAGAACTCAACGCCAGTGCTACCGTTGTGGGATGGCTTTCCCTCATGCAAGGACTTGCCCCGCACTGTCCCAGAGATGTGGCAACTGTGGCAGAGAAGGACATTTTCAATCGGTTTGCAGGGAGGGCAGACCGTTTCCAACACAAAGGCCACCTGTTGCCCCCAATTCAAAATACCCAACAGGAACCCACAAGCCCAAGCCTACCAAGCACGACCATATCAACAAAACCCGAGAAGGTACGTCAGAGTGGTTGAAGATGTCTACTCATCCGATGAAACCCAGAGAACTGAAGGATACGAGCAAGTATCCCACATTAGAGATGAATGCGATGGGCTCCCAGTGCCTCTCACGCACTACGAGATGAACCAACAAGACCTCGAATACGAAGGCGATCAATACGACCACTATCCGCATGATGAATACGTCAACCTTATCGTTGACGAATGACAAGCACGTGAAGCACCCAAGATACCAGTGGACATAGGAGGAAAAGAGTTCTGTTTCTTGGTCGACTCAGGAGCTACTGTCAACATAATGGGTGAAAAATAATTCCACCAAATACCCAGCAAACCAGCCTTGACGCCATCCGATTCCAAGATATATCAATGGGGCGCTGCCACCCCACTACAAATGCCGCCTCATCCACGGCAACCACTCCACCATGACAAACATCCACGTAATTCGCAGTCCGACTAAAGGAAGATGCCTTCTCAGTTATAGAAATGCCTCCTGCCTAAGACTCATAGACATACATGTGCAAGAAGGCGATCAAATCCACTCGACAGAACCAACACCAGAGACAAGAGAAAGCGTGTCCAATATTTGATCAGGGTCCACGGATACAGACATGATGTCAAAAGACATCATCATGAAAGAATTCCCCCTCATCTGCAAGGGCCTAGGGAAACTAAAAGGACCCCCAGTAAGACTCCACATTGGTCCCACGGTCCGACCCGTCCCGCAACACCCAAGGAGAGTCGGCTTCCACCTCCAAGCTGCAGTGTCAGCTGAACTCGGACAACTCCTGGAAGATGGAATAATTCAACCAGCGACAGGCCCGACCCGCTGGGTCTCCCCATTGGTAATTGTGCCAAAAGACGGAGGACGACTCAGACTCTGTGTGGACATGCGCATAGCCAACACTGCGATTCAGCGTGAACGACACCCAGGCCCCAGAATCGAGGACATGATTGTCCAAATAAATAAGTCCACCCTATTCTCAAAACTGGACATGAATCAAGGATATCACCAGATGGTGCTCCATCCAGACTCGAGAGGCATTACCACCTTCGCCACACACGACGGGATTGTTCCGATACAAGCGCCTAAATTTCAGCATATCATCAGCCGCAGAAATTTTCCATGAGGCCATCAGACAGATCATTCAGCCAATTAGAGGGGCACTGAACTACAGTGACGACATTCTTGTGTATGGAAGGTCAAAGGAAGAACATGATGTCGCCCTCTGTGCTACATGCAAGGCCATCCAAGATGCAGGCCTTACCTTAAATGCTGAAAAATGCTGATTCAGTAAAACCAAGTTAACATTTTTTGGTCATATTTTCTCTGCAGACGGAATGACCCCAGACCCCGACAAGGTTGCCATGATCTTCAACCTACAGGAACCGAGGCAAATTGCAGACGTACGATTATTCCTAGGTATGGCAGGATACTGCGCGAGATATATCCCACATTATGTCACAATCACGGAACCACACAGAAAGCATCTTCCAGAAGGACATGCTTTTTGCCTGGACAGCTGAATGCCAAGATGCGTTCGACACCATCAAGCAATCCCTAGCGGAAGCCAGAAAACTAGCCTATTTCGATCCGGACTGGCACACCGAAATAGTGGTTGATGCAAGCCCAGTAGGACTGGGAGCCTTCCTCGCCCAGACCAACGGAGTTGACACCCACCCGAGACATGTAGTGGCTTACGCCAGCAAGGCCCTGGCGCCCCGCGAGTCCACAAACTCTCAAGCAGAAAAAGAGAGCCTAGCGGCAGTCTGGGCATGTGAACATTTTCACAATTTTATAATAGGAAAGAAATTTACCCTAATCACGGACCATCAAGCCCTACTTTCACTGTTTGGAAACCCACGAACGAAAATGCCTCCCAGAATTGAATGATGAGGCATTCGCCTACAAGAATACGATTATCAAATTATACATCGTCCGGGGGGTGAACACAACCCAGCCGACTACCTATCTAGACATCCAACAGGAAGACCTACACCAAGACAAGGCGACATAGAGTACATAATCTACGTCACCACAAATGCACTGCCTCCAGCAATATCGCTAGAATCTGTCGCATTGGCATCAGCAGCTGATCCATCCATGGCCCTGGAAATTGACCTCACTGAACACAACAAGTGGAAGGACTACAGGAGGTCACTAGCAACACATCCAGATGCAAATCGAGATGAACTAGAAAGGCTGGCAAAAGATTATATGGAACTAGCTGTCAAGGAACAAGCCATACTTCTCAGAGGGTGCAGGATAGTAATCCCAGCGGCCCTGCGGTCGGACATAATAAAGACAGCAAACGAGGGACACCAAGGAGCGGACAACACCAAACCAAAACTTCACTGCCACGTGTGGTTCCCGTTCCTTGACACGCTAGTAGACAGATGGGTAAGTAACTGCATGGCATGCCAATGCACGGCCAGAGCTGAAGCACCAATACCCCTACAGCCAACCCAGATACCAGAACACCCATGGGAAAGAGTAGCAGTGGACTTTTATGGACCCCTAGAATCAGGGGAGTACCTACTCTTATTCATTGACAAACATTCAAGATTCCCAATCGTAAAGAAATCGTCATCCACAGCCTTCGCCCAAATTGCAGCTCTTTTCGATGAAGTGGTGAGTGAATGGGGCATACCTGAGGTCATCAAGTCAGACAACGGCCTGCCATTCTGTGGTCACGATTTTGCAACTTTCGCCAAGCACTTAGGGTTCAAACACCAGAAAATAACACCCAGATGGCCACAAGCCAACGGGATGGCCGAGAGATTCATGTCATCGATCAAAAAGACATTGCAAAGAGCCAGACTAGAAAATGTTGACCCTCACCAGGCCCTATGCAGGATGCTCCGAGATTATCGAAACACACCACATGAGGCCACTAATAGGACCCCAGCCGTACTCATGGTAAAATACCAAGTTTGCACACGAATCATACAACACCCTACCAACAAACCAGAAATAGATCCAAAAATCCTAGAAAGGGATGCAGGAAGGAAAGAGCGAGCCCGCATCCAGGCAGATGAAAGAAGAGGAGCATGCCCAAAAGACATACAAGTGGGAGATGAAGTGTTAGTACAACTGGCAACGGTCAAGAAGACTGACCCAAGGTTCGCCCCACAGCCTCTACAAGTCACGGCAGTAAAGGGAACCATGATAACTGCCGAAAATGATGAACGAGAGATAACCAGGAACTGCTCGCAATTCAAACTCACAGCCACTCAAGGAAATGAGAGACTGGAACCCCCAGATCCTGAGCCCATGACGCTGGATCCACGAGATACACTATGGACGCCTCCAAGGTTCTCACCGCGCCCCGGAACAAAGAGAACAGAGAGACCAGAAGAGGATCCAGGAGAAACCACCAGCAGCCGGCCCCAGCAAGCCGTGAAGAAACCAGCACGCCTCATTGAAGAATGTCGAGAATGTTGTAAGGACATTTGTCCGGGGGTGATGTTACACGGAACGTGTCTCTTTAAGAGACTGAGATTGTGTCACGTGGGCAAGCCACGTAACTGGGTTACGTAAGGGGGAGGGAACAGGGAATCACTTTTACTCTGTGCAACAATAAAGAAGCATGGACGAAACATCTCGGTGTGTCTGTCCTGATTACAACGGCCCCCTCCGGGCCTAACAATGATGACAAAAAGAAAGAACAAAATGGAGGAGGCAGCCCGATAACCTGGGCAGGGTCCTGCTCCTCCCTCCTCCCTGGGTAAGGGGGAGGGATAAGTCCAAGCGCGCCAAAGCGCTTGGAAAGCCCACGAAGGGCAACAAAAGAAAGGGGCGGGCCAAGCCCCATATAAGTAGCGGGCGCCTGCTGCAGGGAATTTACAGCCCGCAGCAGAAGGACGCCCGCCGCTGCAGAAAAGGATTTTCATTTTGCGATTGTTTTCTCCAGGAGCAGACGAAGTGCTGCAGGAGCGGACCACAGAGCAGCGCTGGAGTCGAAGGTCGGGCTGGAAAGGAGTTTGACCAGCATCGCAGGAGGAGAAGACCAGCGGGTGCGGAGGTTGTTGGGCGCTTGACAGAGCCCTGGAAAGGCACCTCGTGGGACCAGGAGTCGCAGTGCTGGTGCCTCGGGCCTCCGTTGGAAGACCAGTGAAAGGAGGCGAGGAGCGGCTGGCGGAGGATCCAAGTGGGGCAACGAGTGTGGGCAGTCGGCTCAGGGCGAGCGAACAGACGGAGGTGACGACACCGCACAGAGGCAGAAGGTAGGCAAGCACAAACAGCGCGCTGCCACTTTTTTGCGAAGCAGACGAAGTGAAAGGATAACCGGGCCGCATTGGGTGAAAAAGAGTAGGCCGGTATCTGAGAAGTGGTTAACAATTTGGAGTGACATACCGGCGGGGATGGAGGTATTGAGGCACATTATAAACTTTGCAGGACAAAGGCCCGGGGAATTCGGAACGGCTCACCGTGCTTGTTGGACACATCCGGCTCACGGGTGGGGGAAAGTTTGCGTGCGAGCGGAGCTGCCTGCATTAAAACAGATTGTGCCGGCAACGTAAACTGCACTTGATTACGGAGAACATTTTGCAGAATTGTTGTGCAGTACAGGTGCCTGGGTTTTACCTATTGTGACATTTGGGAACACTACTGGTAGCCAGGAAGAGACACTGCCTAAAGGAACAGTTGCAGAACAAGGTGCACTGGGAGGAGGTGAACTAAAGATACTTGGAACAAGGAAACACCTGAAAGGCTGCTGCTATTTGCAGTGCATGTGCCTGGGTTTGCTGACAGAAAACATTGCACAGAAAGGAACGTATAACAAAGGAGATGACTACACAAGGCCAGGGTGCTACAGGGTTTTCTTGCCCTCAGAAGGACCTGGAGGCCTTTTTGTCTATGGCCCGGTTGGCAGCAGTCAGGCATGGGCCTGGATGGATGTATCTAGTAGCCTCACACATGGGGGGTGAGGCAGCCGGCCCCAGCCAGAGGGCTGATTCTCCTCTGATGTTTACTAACACATCCAGCAATGAGGTCTTGCAGAAGATCCAAGAAATAGAGGAAGGAGAGGAGGAAGAAGAAGGACAGAGCGAGGAAGAGGAACCGGCATCTAAAAGGAAGAGGAACATGACCAAGAGGGCCAAGGCCAGCATGCAGCGGTGGCTAAAAGGCGCAGATCGGCTGGCGCAAAAAGAAGGGGAGGGCGCAGGAGCCTGTAGCCTCAACGGCGCCCATACCTGCTGAGGCTCCAAGGAATTGTGGCAGTGCACCCAGCGCACCGGTAGCCAATTCGGCAGTAGCAGCGGGGGGACCCACAACCTTGGAGATGGTAAAAGGTATGTTCATGCAGTGTATGCAAGCATGGGGGAATGGTGGCAATGGTCAAATGTTATGTGGGAATGTTAATGCATTTAATCATTTGGGAAGAAATGCCGAGGCAGTTCACCATCAGGGGGAGAACCTGGGGTCAAGGGGCTTGGTTTCCTGGGTAAGTCAAGCCTTTGCATTGCCCAGCGCTGGTCCAGTAGTAAGTGGTGGGTACTTGACACAGACCAATTCATCACCAGGAGGCTCTCTGGGTCAAGGGCTGGCAGGGTGGGGGCAAGGTGTTGCAGTGCCCGGGGTCCCCTCTTTGGGTGGGGACAGCTAGGGGACGGAGCTGGTGCTGGCTCCAGCAGTTAACCAAGTGCAGTGTGGAGTGTTGGGCAATGTCACACAGTACGGAAGGCTGATGCCGGGCTTTGCCCCCGCAAGGGTCGCAGGGAACTCCTTGGTTTGGCACTATAAGGAGAGGGTGTGGCAAAAAGAATTTCTGGAAATCCTGGATTTGGTTGGAATGGAACCTGAGGGTGAAGGGTTAAGGGAGTTAACTGAAAAAGAGAGGGAAAAGAAGGATAGGGAGAGACCAAAAGTTGAGGCCACTATCCACAATTGGCTGAGGGCCTTTAGGATGTATACATCCATCATGATTGAGCGATTCCCGCAGGATGCAGCGCCAATGATTGCATATGAGCAGTACATTCACAATCTGTATTTGAAATATGGCAGCGACGCCTGACTAAATTACGACAGGGGCTTCAGGCTTAACATGCAGGTCTGGCCCGCAATGTCTTGGGATGAGGTTGATATTGGTGGTTACAAAGACAAGATGGTAGCTGCCAGGGAGTTGAGGGACAAGGCTCAAGGGGAAAAGCAGCAGTACTGGAAAGGCAGAGGGTCTTATTCACATCAGGGTAGGGGGTCCTTTCGAGGGCACTCCTCCTAGAACAGCCGTTCCAGCTACCAGGGGGAGTAGGCAGATTGCTGGAAAGTTGTGGAAGGGAACTGTCCCTTTGGCAAAACTTGTAGATTCAAGCACTCAAAGGGCAAAAACTCAGGGGAACGCAGCTTCTTGTCAGGTGAAGGGAAACAGCGAAGCAGTGCCAAACCTAAGGATAAAGCAAAGCGTGATTAAAAGCCATTTACCAAGACCAGTTCAATTACAGGCATTGATTCCTTTTCTAAATGTGTACCACAACAGTATGGATACAAAAGTTCTCTGGGAAGGTTTTAGGTGGGGGTTCAGGATTCCCTTCACTGGGGCTAAGGATTGCAGGGAGACCAAAAATTTGAAGTCGGCATTGGGGATGCCGGAGGTGTTGACACAAAAGGTTGGAAAGGAAATAAAACTCGGGAGGGTTGCGGGCCCTTTTACCTCTCCACCTCTGGAGAATTTTGGGGTATCACCTTTGGGGCTTGTTCCAAAGAAGGAGGGGGGGCAGTACCAGTTAATCCAGCACCTTTCCTTCCCTGTGGGGGAATCTGTAAATGATGGCATATCTGAAGAACTGTGCAGGGTGCACTATGTATCATTTGATGATACATTAAAGATGAGGAAGTCCGCAGGGAGAGGTGCTCTTATGGGGAAGGCTGACATAGAGTCCGCCTTCAGGTTATTGTCAATCCACAAGGAGAGTTACCATCAAGGTGCAAGATGATTACTTCTTTGACAAATGTTTGCCAATGGGTTGTGCTATTTCGTGTGCATACTTTGAAAAATTCAGCACCTTTCTGGAGTTTCCATTGAAGCAGAGGGATCCAGTGGGGGTTGCCCTGCACTACCTCGATGATTTCTTGTTTATTGGGAAAGAGGGAACGGGGAGTGTCGATCCCTCATGAGCTCATTTCAAGGATTGATGGATGAAATGGGGGTCCCGCTAGCCAGGGGGAAGACAGAGGGCCCGGTGCCGACACTGACCTTTTTGGGCATCGAGATTCATTCAGTCTCAGGGGAGTGCAGGCTGCCTAGTGATAAAGTGCTGGAATTGAAGGAAACAATCAAGATTTTGAGGGGCAAGAGCAAGGCCACTCTGAGGGAGCTTCAATCATTGGCAGGTAACCTCAATTTTGCGGGTAAGGTCATCCCGGCTGGTAAGGTGTTCTCTAGGAGCATTGAGCTGAAAACAATAGGTTTGCAGCATGTATCACAGCATGTCCGACTAGGGTCGGAGGTTAAAGAGGATCTCAGAATGCAGAATGGTTTTTTGGATGACTTTAATGGGGTGCTGCTATGGAGGGAGAAGTTGGCCAGCAGCAAAGGGCTCAAGCTGTTCATTGATTCCTCAGTTTCCCATGGATTCGGGGCCATTCTGGGGAGAGAGTGGTGTGGCCAGGCTTGGCCGGCAGCATGGCATTGTGAGGGGATTAATAGGGACATCACTCTGCTAGAGCTGTTCCCCACCGTGGTTGCATTTAAGATGTGGGGCGGGCAGTTGAGGAACAAAAAGGTGTTGCTCTGGTCAGACAACTTGGCAGTGGTTCAGATCATCAATCAGGGGACGTCCAACAATTCCAGGGTTCTGAAACTGCTAAGAGAGATCACTAAAAGCCTCCTGACATTGAACATCGAGGTGAGGGCACGACATATTCCAGGGGTGAAAAACGTGGCCGCTGACTCTCTTTCTCATTTACAGTGGGAGAAGTTCCCGGGGGAGCTGTCCGGAAGCAAGCAGGATGAACCCCATTCAAGGCACAGTGGTGGGGCATGATAGGGGGGATCGAAGTTCCTTAATCCATACCGCTCTAGCACCTTGCACAGCGAAAAGATACAAAGTGTGCTGGGAGCGGTTCTTGGACTTTCAGACGGAGGTGTTGACAGAAAGGCAGAGGGTTTTGCCAGTACGTGCCTTTGTGGGTTGGTGTTGGCGGTCTGGGAGAACTAGATCTTGGATGGCCTGTCACTTGGCGGCAATAGCCCACTATTACAAGTTGGGGGGGCAAAACAGATCCCACGAAAGAGCATTACAATGTGATGGCAATGAGAGGTTGGGCCAAGCAGGCTGAGAGGAAGCCAGATGCAAGGCGGCCCATTGATGTGGTAAAATTGCACAGTCTAATTAAATGCCTAGGGGGGGTTTGTCACAACGAGTCTGAGAGGGTTTTGTTCACGGCAGCCTTCACGTTAGCTTTCTTTGGGGCATTCAGAGTGAGTGAGCTGGTGCCGGAGAATAGGGACGGCAGGGGCTCTGGGTTTTTGAGGCTGGGAGATGTTCACTTGGCAGAAGGTTGGTTAAGCATTTTTCTGAGAAGATCCAAGACCGATCAGAAGGAGGAAGGGAGGACAGTTACACTCCTCGGCACCCAAGGGAGCACGGTGTGCCCGGTGGGATGCGTTGCTGCGTATCTCCAGCATAGGCTGTCTACGGGTGCAGGGTCTCCCCTTCTCTTGCACAGTGATGGGTCGGCCTTGGCCATTTCCAATTCAGGAGGGTCATGGACATGGCACTGGAGAAGACTGGGGTGATGGACGGGGTGTCCGGGACTCATTCCTTTAGGATAGGGGCAGCTACATCAGCTGCAGAGATGGGCAGGGGTTCAGAAGCGATCAAGCTGGGTGTTTCAGGAGATACATCAGGCCTGAAAAAATGTAGCATTAACAGCTTCCTTCTCATCTCCTTCCTAGTAGCGGCAGACAGAAGAGGAGGCAGTCCGTCTGGGTTGTAGGGCATTCCTTTGTGTCAAGAGCCGGGGTGAGCTGGAAGGCCGAGCAGGAGGAGTTAACCACTGGCGAGTACCGGATATGGTGGCACGGGGTGCCAGGGATGAGATGGGCACAGCTGCAAGGGCACATTTGCAAATTTCTGGGTAAGCAGCAAAAGCCGGATGTCTTGATCATACACCTTGGGGGCATCGATTTCACGAGCTTGGGGAGGGGGAGCCTGATGAGGGAGATGATGTTTTCCTTGCAGGAGTTGTCAGCACAGCTGGGGGAGACCGAGATTGTGTGGTCAGAAATCATTCCGAGGCGGGAATGGAGGGGTGCTGAGAGTCACTTAACGGTGGAAAAGTCGAGAAGGAAATTGAATTGCGCAATGGCAAAATTCTGCAGGGGCAGAGGTTTTCCCCAGATCAGGCACGGCTTGATCAATTTGAAATCTCCTGAGTACTACTTGAAGGATGGAGTGCACTTGTCGGCAGCTGGGATGGATCTGTTTTATTGGAATGTGTGCACAAAGCTCCTGGAACTATGAAAAAGGAAAGGGGGGAGCCGCAGTGGGTGGTAACCCACCTTCGGCGTGGCAGTGTTTTGGCGACCAGTGACAAGAGACAGACTCCGAATGAGCCATTGCAAAGACGGAAGGGTCTTTGCTCTTCTCTGACCAGCGCTTCTTGGGAGCCTAAGCGGCGGGGGCGTCTGGTGGTAGCAAAGAGGGCTCAGCTTCCCCCTAATAAACTGCACTCTCTCAGCCCAGGAACACCTGCAGGGGCAGGTGGGTCTCAGACATGAAGGATTGGGGGAGTTGTGCCTACTGTGGACTTTGTTGGGTAAAAGGGGAAGCAGGTTTTGGACACAGAGCAGGCGCTGCACCTTCGAAACTATTTTCACAATTGTTTGCTGTGTTTTTTATTATGTGTGAAAATAAATCTGCAGCCTTTTTATGCCAAAAAGAAGACATTTCTCATTCTGCACCTTATTGGTGGGAAAAGAAAGGGGCCAAGAGGAATGAGCAAGGGTGATGTATGTTGGCATAGTAATGGACAAATGCCCAGGTTATGAAGGTGACGACAAAAAGATAGAACAAAATGGAGGAGGCACCCCGATAACCTGGGCAGGGTCCTGCTCCTCCCTCCTCCCTGGCTAAGGGGGAGGGATAAGTCCAAGCACGCCAAAGCGCTTGGAAAGCCCGCGAAGGGCAACAAAAGAAAGGGGCGGGCCAAGCCCCATATAAGTAGCGGGCACCTGCTACAGGGAACTTACAGCCCATAGCAGAAGGACGCCCGCCGCTGTAGAAAAGGATTTTCGTTTTCCACCCACCCACTCTGCATAAGGGACAGCTATGGCGAGGGCTGGCCGTTGACATCGCGGGACGGCGAGGTAGTGTTTTTTTACATCCAGTGACAAGAGACAGACTCCGAATGAGCCACTGCAAATCCGGAAGGGTCTTCGTTCTTCTCGGACCAGCGCCTCTTGGGAGCCTAAGCGGCGGGGGCGTCTGGTGGTAGCAACGAGGGCTCAGCTTCCCCCGAATAAACGGCACTCTCTCAGCCCAGGAGCACCTGCAGGGGCAGGCGGGTATCAGACACGAAGGGTTGGGGGAGTTGTGCCTACTGTGGACTTTGTTGGGAAAAGGGGGAAGCAGGTTTTAGACACGGAGCAGTCGCTGCACCTTCGGAACTATTTTCACAATTGTTTGCTGTGTTTTTTATTATGTGTGAAAATAAATCTGCAGCCTTTTTATGCCAAAAAGAAGACATGTCTCATTCTGCACCTTACTGGTGGGAAAAGAAAGGGGCCATGAGGAATAAGGAAGGGTGATGTATGTTGGCATAGTAATGGATAAATACCCAGGTTATTAAAGATTCATTTTTTGTGTGATTCTTGCCACCTGAAGACTGCATGGCTTTTCCTGACTTACGTGCACAAGCCAAAGAATTGTTTTTGTGGCGCTGTGACGTGACTACCATATGCATGCTTGTGTACCTGCAACATTCTTCTTTGAATGCCAAGGAGTTTGGAATAATTCTATGGGGGTAATAGGAAATAAAATGAGAGCCATATAAACAGGTCATTAGTACACCTCTGATCTTTTACTGCACAGTATGTGTGACAGAATGCCATCTGATGAGGGAAGGCTAGCCCAAGCTTTTTTGAGTTGTATTAACTGAAATTATGCGGGTAATTCTGTTTCTGAATGGGAGGTCATAACGCTTCATACCAAAAGCATTGTGCATTCATGTGCCTTTACTGTGCAAGTCTCCTGATATTTACAGCACCAGCTCTGTGGTGACAGCAAAGAACGGTCAAAGGCCATATGTGCCTTACTTAGAGCTGCTGGAAAACCAGGTTACAACAGGCTGCTGTGGCGCTTTTATTGTCTGCACCTCTCATTCAAAACATAATAATTGTATATCCTAGTCAGCCGGGTGGCACGTTATACTCTAAATATAATTCATGCCGGGTAATGGCATGGTGGCTACCAGGATTATGATATTATATGATATTTTCTTTATATCGCACTCATACACACGTGTTTCAATACACGTATTATACAATTATACAATCACAGCAATTTGATTGACTGCTCCCTCCTTCTTCCCTTCTCTCTGGCCTTCCTCCTTGTGCTCTCCCCTGCACCTTCAACTGAAGAAACCTCTGAGTCATCTTCAACACCTCTCTCTCCTTCCTCCCTCTCACCCAGGACATTGCCAAGAAGTCCAACTATCAGCTCTTGCTTCTTGTTAGGCAGAATCACATGCAGTACCCTTGGGGACACTACATGCAATTAAGACTACAAGTGTCAGTACAATTTCACATTTGGTACAAGCCTGTACTACAAAGTTATGTGGTAGCAGTGGCTGAGCAGCCAGACTTATCTCAAGAGTTGAGTGAGCAGTAGAACAAGTTACACATAGGACCAACAAATACAGTGATTCAAACAAACACTTTCTCAATGTTTCTTTACACAGTCAGTTTGAAAACATTACACTAGCAAGAGCAGCTCAATATCATATACTAATAAATCACAAATACACAACCAAATAAGTTACTGAACAAATTCAGCTCCCCTGAAGTGGGAGCAAAACGGCACTTCAGATACTTTACAAAGGGGTAAAAAGACAAGGTTATAAGAATTAACAGCACAAATACTTGCATAGGCAGGGCAAAGGGTTTCAGTAAACTGCAACAAGCAATTCAGTTCATAGGCCTGGGCCAAAGTCAATGGTTCAGAGTCTTTGTATAGGATAGCACAGTTCTGGTACTAAACGGTTAAGTCTTTGCCACGGATCTTAGAAGAATTTGGTCAGAAGAAAAGTTAGACGAATGTTTAGGGAAGGACAAGCCTGCGAAGTCGGGAAAGTTTCACAAACTTTCGCCGTGGCCAAAAAGATTTCCAGACTGCGTTTGCACAGTACATTTAAAGTGAAGAAGAGCTGTAGCTGAGGCAGTTGTTCAAGGCATTTTGGGCAGATCTCGCTGTTCCTGAGCTTCAGTCGTGGGGACAAGAAGGAGGATGTCGGGAGGTTCCTGCACTCCCCAGGGATGAGGCCACAAGCTTGGCAAAACGTCAGTTTAAGGTGTGAATGCCTTAAAGTCCATGAACTGGTTTCCTTGCTCCTGGCTATAAAATAGCACTCTGAAGAAAATTCGACCAGGATGGGGACGGTATCCAGGTGGCTTGCGATTTGGTTGTTCCCACCAAACTCAAGGGAAGAAGTTAACCTTGAAGGGCTTCTCTGTCAATGGAGTTTCAGGCAATTCGGACCTGCAGCAGGGCTTCACCGGTCGTCCAGGAGTTGCAGCAGTCCTCTTCCTTCAGCTCATCTTCGGTTCATTCGTTCCAGTGGTCGACTCTGCTTTCCAAGTCCCAGATACCTGCTTTTAAACAGTTTTCCCCCATTCATTCCAGTCTGCTGTCACTCACACAGCCGGACAGCCAGCTGGGCCAATCACACCAGAGGGCATTCAGGTCTTCTATGAGACTAAGCACTGGGAGTTTCGGGCTCCTCCCTCACATCCTGTCCATCCCAGACACTCAGGCGCCAGAGGAGGGCTTCAGCACTGAAGTCCGCCAAAGGCCAACAAACAAAGGGACCAAACCTGGTTTGGCGCGCAGAGACAAACACAAGAAGGATCTTTCCTAAAAGAAATGGCGATTTTTAGCTATTGTTGTTAGCGGTCAGGAAAAATCATGGTAGTTTGATCTAAACCACTGCCACCAGCCACTTAAAGTAGGAAAGGGTAACACTTGACTGTTACATGAGTGTTTTGACTCAGGGGAAGCTAGGAAAGCCTCCAGTACTCTATAGGAAGATAGTGTGTGCTGGGTCTGTACATTTAAAGAGACTAGGGAAGTCAATTTAACTTTAAATGCTCTGGGAGACGGTAGTCAGTCCTAGAGAAGGTATTTAAACCTTGGGAAGTGTGACAGACACCCCCGTGTGACTGCACTGAAAAAGATGATGCCTATGGAGTTGTTTTAAAACTCCATAACCAAAGAACACCAAAGTAAAACACACATCAAAATACATGGAAGAGTGGAAAAAAGGCTCACACTCTTCCCAGGCAAATAAATCAAATCCTAGAAATCCAGAAAAGTTGCTGGGGGTCTCAAAAGGTAAGGGAAATTAGCACATTAGAATACTACCTTTTCTCACTTTCCCTCAGAAGCTCAATCTGACTCAAGCCCTGGTTCTCTCTAGACTTGACTATTGTAACAGCCTCCTCCTGAATCTTCCTTCTTCCACTCTGCAACCCCTCCAGCTTATCCAAAATAAGGCAGCAAGACTTATCCTTGGCTTGAACCCAGGAACTGCATCTCTCCTGCACTAAAAAGTCTTCAGTGGCTCCTGGCTGCAGCACGGATTTAATTCAAATCCATCTGCATCATCCACAAGGCTGTCTGGGCCTGGGTACCACACTATCTTCAACTTTATCTCACCAAATACTCTCCCTCTAGACCACTTCGCTCCTCTGGCACCAACTCTTTGTGTGTAAAGCATTTTGCTAAACAGAGTGCAGGGGGTCACTCACTTTCCTCTGTGGGCTCTCTCCTTTGGAATAGCCTCCCCCTGTTCCTTGAGCAGGATCTTCTCAAATTCCAGAAGCTCATTAAGACCTTCCTCTTTTCCTCCTCCTTCCCTCCTTCTCTCCTCTGCTAATCCAACAGTTGCTGAATCAGTGTCCTTGGCCCTTACGCATCTTCAGGGCCTCAACCTCCCACACTAATTCTTCCCAGCTCCTGTCTTTCCAAAGCACTTTGCATCTGCACACCCTCCGCTCAGGAGACTGGCACTTACACCTCCCTTACAAGGCCCAGGCTGTGCATCACTCTTCATTCCTAGCACTTCGTCCATGGCGCACCCACAGGCTCGGACTCCCCAGCACTCACCCCTCTTTTCCTCTTCCTTTGTGCACTTGCACATTCTGAATACTCACATGGCATAGTAGGTTTGTCCCCCCTCTCTCTTCCCCCACTGCTCTTAATATTGTGTTGTAGTGTATTTCCCACTCCCCCCGTCCTGTGGGCACTTTGAAACAGTATATTCTTATTGTATAAGAGCCTAACAAGCAAACAATAAATAAATCAAATAAATTATCTGAGATATCCATTGTATTCAATGCAGGCTTTCAGAACATGTAAACACTATAAATCTTCTTAAGGCAAGAAATCCCAATGTATATTTACATCAACAAACATCTCACCTTAAATGTGCAAAAAGGAAATTTAGTGGTGCATCGCAACAACAACTCCAGATGACCCTGTATTTGGGCAGTTTGTTATAAAAGTAAGCTCTATCAGAATCTTGAAACTGAATGATATGCTGTGATATAGGAAAACGCTAAAAACTGTCGAAAACACATGGAATCATCACAAATTATCAGAATTCCATCACATCAAAATGTTCTCCTCGACATGCAGAAACTAAAAATATACGGTTTATTAAGTTATCATAGTTAAGTCAGAAAGTAGAGCACTGAAAACAAAATTAGCTTTTCTTCAGAAAGAGTGAATTCCGCCGACCTTTTCGGTCATGTGGAAACAAACCACTCCTCTGTGACAAACAAGGGGTAGGATTAGAGGGAAATATAATGGCATAAACATAGGACAGAGGGATAATAGGAGAGAAGATGGATTATCGAATATTGGATGAGGAAGAGACAGGAGGGAACCAACTAGAGATTGCAAAGCAAGAGAACTGATTCTTAGCAGATGACAGACCAGTCCTTGAAACCTGTCCCTTGAGAAAAGGAAGGCAGAGCAGCCCGTAGAGGGATGACCAGCTGGGGCTTGGTGATTGATTCCAAAAGGTACCCCATGAATTGAGAGTTTGCCAACAGGATGATACTTATTTGACTGGGTCTCTCCCTGGTTATCCCAAAATCAGAAGTGCTATCTTAAAAGGTAAATCAAAAGAAACACCTATCCATTTCTCAAAATTGTCCAACTTTGAGCACAGTGAAATCTGGGAACGGAAAAGGTCTGGGAATGCATAGGTGGTACACTTTAAAACAGGAATATAGGTGTTGAAATAACATGTGTTTCCTCACACATATATAGAATGCAAAATAAGAGATTGTCCTTTAAAGGGCTGATTTTGTAATGAAAACAAAATTCAAAGCTGAAAACATGTTGGTTGCCACTTTAAAGTGGGATTGCCTTGGTAAAGCTAAGTATTATTTGGAAATATAGTTAGTGGTCACAACTGGTGTTGAGTCATGTGGGTCATAGTGCAAAGATATTACTATCACCTGGGATGATATATTTTGATGCAGCCAGTCTAGGCCATAGTATAGGATGGATGTTTGTGTGATGAAATGTATGTTGAAATAATTAATTCTAATCATAAAGAACTGTGTGAAGTGCATTCCAAGCATAGGCCGAGTCATCAGGTGCAATGGCGGTGGAGGGAATTGTCACCTAAATATTTGTTACTGGAGAATAGTACATCTCCAGCCCAGAAATATAACGCGATAGAAAATAATCCATTCATGTGCGAGGAAAGTCATACACACACACACACACACACACACACACACAGACACACACACATAAATGAAAGAACAAATACTGATTTAAGTCACATTTACTTGTCTATAGAGAACTGCACCCACACATGCAGGAAACATAGTGCACATATGGGTTCAGAAACAAAAATATAGACTCCCAAAGACAGTATTTGTGAATGAAAATTTACTTCAGCCAATGCAAACAAGTTGGCTTCTGCATGTAAATGGATTAGCACATATCCCTATGTTAGCCATTCCTTGCCAAGTCAAGTGGCCTCTGCATAGCTAATACATTCACTACCTTCCATGTACAGAGGGCATTTGATGCATAGATATTTTAGAAATTAGTAATGTCAATTTCTCCAGCACCATACATGTTGTGATGTCACCAAAAATCCAATGTTTTAACCCTGTTGTCCTTGTGTGAAATGTTCCATTGAAATGTTAGTAATGTTCATAGAGAACCCCATGCTAAGTAGAACTTTAGTATGTTTAGCATTTA
The DNA here is from genome assembly GCF_040938575.1 of Ambystoma mexicanum. Taxonomy (NCBI): domain Eukaryota; kingdom Metazoa; phylum Chordata; class Amphibia; order Caudata; family Ambystomatidae; genus Ambystoma; species Ambystoma mexicanum. The sequence continues at coordinate 1,130,089,991 of NC_090934.1, read as the reverse complement.
TTAGAATATAGCATAGTTATATAGAGACTGTTGTTGATTGAAAGTGGATGCCTTTGTTTTGTATAATTTTATGTATCCTATATTGTAGTGGGCTCCAGGGTAAAGTTAAAGACCCAGTTGTCTAAAATTGATATAATTCTTTTAAATACATTTTGATTTTTTAAATCCTCACTGTCTGTTCTTTGCCCTGAATGTATAAATGGGGTGGGGGCGGGGGGCGTGAGATTGGTGTGTCACGTATATGTGAACCTAGCTAAAATATAACATAAAATACACTACATACATATTTACTGTGCATTTGTAAGGCACTTATACATCAAGTAAATTGTGTTTTAATGCACCCACAGGGCAACAAGGAGAGAACATGGGAGTGAAAAGCAAATATAACAGTGAAAGATAGAGGCGGACCTACCAGGCCATGTGAGCATTCAGACCGTGCAAGTGAAGAAAGGTTGAAAGGATGAGGGAGTGGGTGGTAAGTGCTAGGTGTACCAAGAAGGAAGTGCTAGGGAAGGAGCAGCTGTTAAGTGCCAAGGTAAGTGGTCAGCTGCCGATAAATAGGTAAGCGCAGGCCTGTGGTGGCATAGGCCAGTGGGTGCCAAGGCAAGTGCTGGGAGAGGGCAGAGGCCAGGACCCAAGAGGGCCCTGCTCACCAATCTCAGCAACTGTGGGGTTTTGCAGGAGGGAGGGAGGAAGGTCAGGAGGAGGTGAAAAGGAAAGACTTCAGAAGCTTCTGGAATTTGAGAAGATATGGCTCAAGACGTAGCGGAAGGGGGAGGCTGGTCCATTGGAGGGAGCCTGCTGAGGAAAGAGATTGGCAACCAGCTCACTGTTTAGCGAATCCCTTGACACACAGAGAGTTGTGCCGGAGGAACATAAGGATCTGGAGGGAGAGTATTTAATGATAGCAAGTTATAGATAGCATGGTCCTCAGACCCAGAAAGCCTTATGGATGATGCAGGGGGATTTGAATTTGATCCTTGAAGCAACTGGGAGCCAGCGGAGAGTTTTTAGGGCTGGAGAGATGCGGTCCCTGTGCTTTGAGGCCAAAGATAAGTCTTGCAGCCCTATTCTGGATTAGCTGGAGGGTTCGTAGAGAAGAAGACGGTAGATTAAGGAAAAGGCTATTGCAGTAGTCTAGCCTAGAGAGAACCAGAGCTCTAGAGACATTGAACATCTGGGGGGAAGTGAGGAAAGGAACGAATCCTTTGAGGAGGTGGAGTTGAAAGTGTGCCTTTCATGCAAGGTCCTGAATGTGAGGGAGGAAGGAAAGAGAGGAGTCGAAGATCACTCCAAGGTTTCTGTCTTCAGGTGAAGGATAAAGGGGAGAGTCCATAGAAGATGGTCAGAGTGAGGGGGGTGAAAGAGGGAGCAGGAGTCCCAATAGGAAGGATCTCAGTATTGCTGGCTTTGAGGCAAAGATCATTGGCAGTACACCAGGACTGGATGGCAGATAGGCAGTCAGGAATAATGGAGGAAGTAAGGAGAGGGTCAGAGGAAATTTTGAAGAACAGTTGTGTGTCATATGCATAACACTGGAAGTTAGGGGAATAATCTGGAACAGGCAGTAATTGAGGTAGGAGGTCAGCCAGTGCAGTGCCTGCTCCGAGAATCCTAAGGTATCGTGGGGCCGTTTTAGGCGGATGGAGTGGTTGACTGTATCAAATGCAGAATAGAGATCAAGTAAAATGAGAACAGCTGGATAATTGGAGTCAAGAGATGCAAGCAGTTCCTCACAGGTGTTCAGAAGAGCTGTTCCAGGCCTCTGGATGCACAGAATCCAGTATTGTGGTCGTGGAGGCAACCAACAAGTTCAGTGTGCTGGGTCAGCTGGGGGAAGATCAGCTTTTCCAAGAGTTTCCCAAGAAAAGGGGTGATTGATATGGGATGGTAGTTGGCTGGACAAGACGGTTCTGCAGAAGGTTTTTTCAGTAGGGGGCGCACAAGGGAATGCTTGAGGAAGGAGGGGAAAGATCCAGTAGCAAAAGAGTGGTTGCAGAAATCTGCAAGTGCAAGGGCAAAAGAGCGAATATTGTCCTAAATGTTTCTGGGGGAGCAGGGGGAGACCTGTTTGGAGGAAACCTTCATGGAGCGGACAACTCTGGTGACCTCATCAGGTGTGATGGGAGAGAAGGAGGAGAGAAAGGCAGAGGGAGGGTGGGAGGGCGTAGGAGGCAGGGAGGTGGGGGAAAGGGAGGCGGGAGGGACGCAAGGATGCTCAGGAGGTCCTGAGCTTTTGCAGTGAAGTGTGTGGCCAGTGCATCACAGAGGGCCGGGAGGGAAGCAGTGAGGAGGAGACTGTGGTAGGGTTGGCTAGTTCCCTGTAGATTTGAAAGAGTTCAGCCATGTTGTTGGATGGACCAGAGCCACAAGTCTGGATGTGGGCCCTTTTCTTGGCACGGATGGAGAGTCTATATTGCCTTTGGAGCAGGCAACAGGCCAGTTTTTCAGAGGGTGAGCCTGAGGTCTGCCACTTCCGTTCCGCAGCTCTGCACTTGCGTTTCAGGGCTGCAAGTTCAGAGTGGTATCAGGTGTTACGATTGGAGTCATGTTTCAGGTGGATCCTCATTACTTGGGCAAGAATGTCAAGGGTATTAGTATTGGCAAGATTGAGGTTGCTGAGAGCAGAGCCAGAGGTAGAGTCTGTAATGGGGATAGACGGGGATAAAAGTAGATGTGAAGGGAGCAGCTGGCACTTGTTACATCAGACGGATGTTCATGAACCAGGTTGGCAGGGCTGGGGGAGGTGCAGTCAGAGGGCCAAGAGAACCCAGGTGAGAGGAGAGGAGAGCGTGGTCTGACCAGGAAAGTGGGGTGATTAGTGGGGAGGATAATGGAGATCAGTGTCAGAGGCCACAGAGGTGTGAGAGATTCCATTGGTGCATGGAATTAAATGGTCCCTTTTGAATAGTCCCATAGAATATACAGACAGTTGGGTGCTTTTGAATTTTAAAGGAATAGCGTGAAATTCGTTTTTTTGTACAAAAGGTATTATCTATCCTGATTGAGTAGCTATGACATCACAAGACATTAGCGCAAATTTAGATGTACCTATTGACCATGCACGGCCAATGGCAACATTGTATATGAAAGTGCATTGCAGGCCCTTTGATTGGTTGGCAACCCTATCCAACCTTGGGCTTTTGACCTGTTTTAGCAGCACATGGACAGAACAAAACCTAGGTGTTCAAGCTGCGTCAACCTGTTAGTCCATCATTTGTCATCGACCTGATCCTTAGCCAAGGTCTATTGTTTGTAGTTAACCTCGTACTCTGCTCACTGTTCTGGGACATTCAAGGGAGTGTGAGCACACCACTATCTTAACTCAAAGCTTTCACGAATAGTCTTTGTGTTGAGTTCTTCATCACGTTTTAGGAGACCACGATTTGTTGTCAATTTCAGCCTCTAAATTACTGCTATTTGATTTAATTAAACAGGGTGCCATTCAGGCAAAGTGGGAGATTACTGTCTGCAGCTGTCCTGATCTTGTGGAGACCTCCTAATTCTGCTGTTTTTCATCTTCAGCCCAGACTGTGAGGGCATGAGCATGTTGCCTGTACTGGAGTACAGCCTCAACATCTTACATGCTTGGCCCGCTCTACCAGAGCCCCAGGATCCTACTTGGAGTTGCGTTACTGTTTCCTGGCAACAACTGGCAACAGGAGAAGTCATGCCCCCATCCTCACGTTCGACCCGCTCGCCGCTGCCTTAAGTTCCGCCTTCTGGCGAAGCCGAAGCAAAGTTGGGCAAAGTGGGACATTGCTCTCTGCAGCTGTCGGCCGCGAGAATGCGGCCCCTGGCCCTTTAGCCATGTTATCCTGCTATCCTCTTCCGTCCCCAGTGCTCCCGGGCAAACCATCGCCTGGCATCAGGATTTCCACCAAGGTACTGGTTTGCATTCTCATGACCATAACAATACCCAACTCTTATCTTCTAATAGCTCTCAACCAGATGCTAACTCTGCATTTACCTGCCCTAATCCTAATCTTATTTATCTATTGACTACCAATACTTCTACTGCCATTGACCTGGGCCTCTGGAACGACAGGTCTCTATGTAACAAAACAACTGCAGTACTGGACTTTTTCTTAAGACTACGTTTTCACTTTTTATGTATTACTGAAACTTGGATTCTACCACATAACACTACTGTTGCTGCTTCCCTTACTTCTTCTCTGTCCTCCTTTTCTCATGTCCCCAGAGCCAGCAGTCACAATGGGGGCATTGGCATACTTTACAGTCCTTCCTACTCTTCTATTCCTTCGCCTGTTCCTATACCAGTCTATTCTTCCTTTGAATTCATCTATAAAATCTTTACCACCTCTTACTTTCTGTATCACTTCTGTCCTCTTTTCCTCAGATCTCCTTTCTGAATCTTCTGCAAAAGAAGAATATCCGGCATGATCTACGCAGTTTCAACTCTTCACTCTTTCACGATACCTGTACTACTAACTACTCCCCTCAATGAACTTCTCTCCTCTCAGTGCTGAAGAAGCAGCATCTGTTCTCTCATCATGTCTCTTCTGCAGTCTTGACCAACTCTATCCTCTATCTACTTTTTAGCCCACTCGTAAACTCTCTCAATATTGGCTTTCCTCTCATCTCCGTGCTATGCGACGTCTCCTCCGCCGTCTGGAAAGGCGTTGGCTTAAAACAAGATCTTTATCTAATCACTCTACCTACTTCTCCTATCATGCCCTCTACGATAACTGCCTCACTTCTGCCAAACGTGCTTATTTCTCAGATCTCCTTCATACCCAATCTGCTCATCCTAGGCGTCTCTTTCAAACTTTAACACAGCTTCTTTCTCCTCCTTCTCATGATTACTCTATTAATTCTACTGTGTCTGCATGTGACTTCACTCAATTTTTCTCTTCTAAAGTTCACTCTCTGCATCAAGATATTCTAAATTCTCCCTCCTTAACTGTGGTACCCTCATTTCCTCCTACTCCATTGGCTTTCATCTCTAGCTTTGCACAAGTTTCTGACTCTGATATGCTACTTCTGCTAGCCAAAGCTCATCCCACTGCAACTCCTACTGATCCTATTCCATCTGCTCTTATTCCTAAGGTTTTCCCTCTTCTTATACCATATCTTGTCTCCTTCTTCAACACCTGTCTTCCTACCTCTGTTTTCCCTACAGCCTTTAAGCATGCCCATTTTGAAAAAACTGACGGAAAATTCTCTGATTGTCTCTAACTTCCGTCCCATCTCCTTCCTACCATATCTTTCAAAACTCTTAGAGCGCCTTGTGTACTCTCAGATTTTATCCTTTGTTAATGACCTACCCCTCCTTCCTCTCTTCCAGTCTGGTTTTCGTCCTCATCACTCTACTGATAATGCTCTAATCTGTGTACTCAATTCTCTTCTTACAGCTCGCTATTCTAAACACTCCTCTTTTCTTATTATTCTTGACTTATATGCTGCTTTTGATACTGTCGATCATTTCTTGCTCTTGGAATCTCTCTCTTCCTTCAGTCTCAGGGGTTCTGTTCTTTCCTGGTTTTCTTCTTATCTATCTAATAGAACTTTCTCCGACACCTGGGTGCTGGCCAGATATCTCCACCTCTTTCCCTTGAGCACAGAGTTCCGCAAGGATCAGTCTTGGGTCCTTTTCTCTTCTCCCTCTACACCTCTCAAGTTGCAGCTATAATATCCTCCTTTGGTCTCTCTCATCACTTTTATGCTGATGACACTCAACTCTTTCTATCCTTCTCGTCCTTCACTCCTGAAATCCATCATACCCTTATAGCCTGTCTTTCTGCTATCAAAGCTTGGAGGGCATCTCATTTCCTCACTTTAAATACAGGGAAGACTGAGGTTCTATTCTTCCCTGCTAACACTCAGCCTCCTTATCCACCACCTCCCTTTGTATCCTTTCCTCCCTCTAATCTTTCTATTTCTTCCAGAGTCCGCAACCTTGACTTCTACTTTGACTCCAATCTTACTTTTGCTCATCACATCTCTCTCATTTTTCATTCTTGCCGCTTTCACCTTCATAATATTCGTAAAGTTCATCCTTTCCTCACTTTTCAAGCCACTAAACTTCTAATTTCTTCTTCAATCTTTTCACGTCTCTTCTATTGCTCCACCACTCTCTTTGGCCCCCTGCGTTCCCATCTTGCTCCCTTGAAATCAATCTATAATTCTTCTGCTCGTCTGATCTGTCTTCTTTACTATCGAGAATGTATCTCCTCTTCTCTGGCCTCACTTGGCGGGTTACCCTTTCACTCTCAACTCAAATTTCACTTTCTCTGCTTAGTTTTTAAATCCCTCTATCAGCTCGCATCTGACTATCTTGCTGTACTTGTCATGATGCCTACCCCCGGAGCACCAGGCCAGGCCCAGCACCCCCGGGAGCAGGCATCATGCCCCCGGGTAAAAGCCCAGCGGCCCCTTATAGGGGCTCTTTGGACTCTGTCCTGGCGCCGTTGGCGCCAGGCTCATGTTGGACATCAGTCCTGGCGCCATAGGCGCCAGGCTCATAAAGGAAGGTGTTTTGTGCACTTACCTGATGCAGACCATGCTGCAAGATTCAGGCCTCCCTGAGACCTGACAGGGACTATTTTTTCATTGGGACTATTTTGCCACTCGGGCGTGGCCAGGGAAGGATACTTACCTGGAACTACTTTGGGGGCTATTTAAGCCACGCCCAGACAGTAGCTCACGCTTCGCGTTGTTCTGCATCCAAGCAGCTGAACGCTCACCGTGTCTGCTCCTGCATCTGGTCTCCAGCCACGCCCGCCTCGATCCTGGAACACCTGTAAGGAAAGAAGAGAAGAGAAAGGACAAAACCAAGAATTTTATCAAACTTCTTACCTGCATCCGGAACCTTCACGCCAGCGTTCCTGAGAAAAGACCTTCATTTAAAAGCACCGCGTTGCTCGCTGCAGTGCCGCGGTTCACTCACCTGTCCTCGGGAGTTCTTCTGGCTCCACCGCGACTGTCTGCACCGGTTGCCACATCTCTGCGCCTAGGGGAGAGAAGAAGAGACAAAAGGTGAGCAGAAGGAACATATGAGGAAAGCCTAATTTTCCGCCATAACACTTACCGGTCTTCTGTTGGTGGACCATTCCTCATTTCGGGTCAGCGCCGCTTCGTTGGCAGGTACCGCACCCCGGCCCCTATGGGGAAAGGACAAAAGACATTACTGGAGGAATATAAAGACATTAAGAGGGATCGCTCCCATCGCTAACTCACCTGAGTTTACCATTGGCAATTCAATCCCTCAACGCATCGCCTTCATTCTGCACCTGAAATAAAGGACAGATCACAGGTTAGGAAGGCAACAGAAAAGGAGGCTCTACACTTGAACTTTTGTAATCTTCATACTTACGGCGTTCCGCTCGGAAAAGTCAAGTGGATTTTGCCAGCGCCATTCTGAAAACCAGTGAAGTAACTGGACAAACACGCGCCCCTGCACCAGAAGCAGGATGGAGAGTTCATCCTTTCAAACCATAAGGTGAGCTTCAACCGGGGATTTCGGAGGAAGTTAGAGAAGAACGAAGGGGGAAGGGGGGAGCAAGCACACTATTCTGCAGACTGTTAATCCCCTTTCTCATCTGCAGAAGGATATTCCTACGGCCCAGACAAGCAAGATTTGAGGGTCCTGTTCAGTCGGTGTTCCGAGTTCTGCGCATCATGCTCGAAGAGGCCACAGCAACCCAGACTAGACCAGCGCCTCCGTGGGAGTCAGGTGAGCGTTACAGTACTCTTATCCTGCTATTCTCCATCTCGTTCCCTTTGCTCTTCTTCTCTCTTTAGACGGACTGTCCTTCATCCTCCATGTGCTCAGTCCCGGTTCCGATCTTTACAGCTTCTCGCTCCTTTACACTGCAATGCTCTCCCACTCCCATCAGCTCTATCACTGACTATTCTCTCTTTCCTCTTTCTTTAATAACTTTAAAAACTCATCTTCTTCATTGCCCCTGATTGCATGCTACCAGCATGAATTGATGTTCTGATTTATTTATAATTTTTTTTGTACTGTACCCTGTAATACTGTAAAGCGCTTTGGCTTAAGGCGCTATATAAAATACAATAAAATACAAATGCAAATACAATACATCTCTAGCCTTTAGAGACTTAGGGCCTCATTACACGGTAGGCGGTGAACCATGGCGCAATTAGCGCCATGGTTCATGCTGGTAAAATACCGGCACCGCCTTGGTGGAAAGGGGAATTACCGCCCCATTCCAAGGTTGGAGGGGCGGTAATTCCCCCTTCCACCATTGCCCTTCCCCATTCCCATTTTTGCCCCATAGGGCATAATGGGAATGGGGAAGGCGCTAATTACGGCACCGCAAATTGCGGTACCGTAATTAGCTCCCTGGGTCCCTTTGCGGGTTGGTTTTTAACGCCTGCAAAAAGCAGGCGTTAAAATCCCCAACCCGCAAAGGGACCTCGTATTAAGGCGGTAAGGATTTACCGGTACCGGTAATATACCGGTACCGGTAAATCCTTACTGCCTACCGTGTAATGAGGCCCTAGCTCACTCCACTTCACATAGACTTTTGCTTTTGTGGTTGTCCAATACTTGGCATCATGTCTTATGCACATGGTCTGTTCAATCGACACCCGTTTTGCCTTGCACAATAATTGGGAAAGAGAGGTCGACACTCTCCCCCGAACCACAGAAGCCGAATGGAGTTGACCCGCCCACCGTGGTTTGCACAGGTACCTGATAAATAGAAAACAGGACACCACGTGGCAGCCAGTGGGGGGAAGAGGGTTAGGGAGAGGTTGTGGACAGGGTGGGGGATTGTAGGAACACCGGATAGAGGGTGAGGGGGAACCTAGTTTGGATAGGACTGGGGAAGCAACAGGGAAAAAACCCTATACTGCCTAGTACCTTATAATACCATCAACCATGTATTTTCTTGTCTCATAACATACACCTTTGGTACACCTTGATACCCTCATAACATATATCTTTGGTACACCTTGATACATTTACCTATTTCACCCTCTGACATAAACAACATGCATAGCAAGCAAGATGAGATATACAACTGGGAATGTTCCCATTATGAAAGACATAACACATGGCCCTCTGGGCTGGCGTAAACAACACATACAAACAATGAACATAACTGGTGGGGAACATGTAAACATAAAGAATTTGCCGTTTGCACACGCGACTCATGCATTTTCCCCAACAAGAACCTAGTTAGCAGCACTGGGCAATCCGAGGCATGAGGCACCTCAAGCGTTAATTAACGCATATTTCCTAACAAGCATAGGCCGAGTTCTGTCATACAGGGGTGTGTTGAATTGCACGAAGGACCTTCAGTGCTCCTGTGGAGTTCTAAAATGCTACTATGATGAACTCACAGAACCCCTATGAGAACGATGACAGTTTGTGCAAATAATAATGCTTGTGCTGAGCGTATACACTTTGCCGTTCATTAGAGCCCCTCCCACACTTATCTTAAGTCCGGGAGGCTCCTGAGCCTTCCCGGACATAGTATGGTGACGCCGTAGTAGCCACCATGATTTCTTCACTCGCCGCTGCAAAACTCAGGCCTGCCGCTTCCAACCAACAGCGGGATCCGTATGCGGGCATCTCCTTCGTTACTCCGACTCAGCTTCACACCGAACACAAAATAAACCACACCTGCTGTGCGCCATTGGCTCCTCATAAACTGTTGCTAATCAGGGTCAGCTGATCACACGCGTGCGCGGCGAGTGACTACACAGTCTTCCCAAGTACTGCTGGGAAATGTAGTTTGTCCATGTGTTTTCAGGCCCTAGCCCTTTCTGGGTCCATGGCACACTCCCCTCTTGCTCCAACCCTTATTCCTGACATTACCTCCTCTCCCAGGGCCCTTCCCAGGACCTGGTTTACACAGATGTCGCAGATGAAATTGTTTAACCAACCTCGGGGCATGTATTGCTTCCGCCGGATCCCAAGAACAGTCCTCAAGACCATAACCTTTACATTGAATCAAATACCATAATCGTTGATTCCTTTTCTTGATGTCCAGAATGCGTTTAACTTCATATTCCATCTGACATTCTTTCATGATCGCCGGAGGCCTTTTAGTAGTCATCCCCGGAGCTGCGGGTTTAAGTAAAGATACATGGAATACCGGGTGTATAGGTAAAGTCTTAGGCAAACTCAATTTCATAGCAGTTGCAGACACACATTTAATAATCTCATATGGCCCAATGAACCGAGGTAAACATTTCCGTGATCCTATCAAGGATAAATTCTGGGTTGATAACCACATTCTGTCCCCCACTTCATATTTAGGACTTCCTGTCGAGGCTTATCAGCTTGAGTCTTGTACTGTCTTTTGGCTCGTTCCAAATTTTCCCGTGCCTTTTGCCTTACCTCGAGAAGCAACTGTTTGCGCTCCTGTAATACTGGCATGTTTTCCACTTCTGACAAATGTTCCGGTATCATATTCTGTTCGTGACTATACAAACATTCATTGGGTGCCATTCCCAGAGAAGTGTGGTATGTGTTATTGTATGTAAACTCTGCCAACCATAAGGCCTGCACCCAGGAATCTCTGCCATCACCCAAATAACCTCGTAAATATTGCTTAAGTGTTTGGTTCACTCGCTCTGTCTGGCCATCTGTTTGAGGATGATAACTGGTGGAGAGAGCACAGTTAATTCCCAGCATCTGACAAAAAGCACGCCAAAATCTGGAGGTAAATTGCAAGCCCCTGTCTGAGACAATATTCTTTGGCAACCCATGCAATCTTACCACATGTTGTAAAAATAACTCTGCCAACTTGCCTGCCACAGGTATTCCCACACAAGGAACGAAGTGGGCTTGTTTAGACAAGAAATCCACCACTACCCAAATGGTATCAAATTGATTATCATGGAGCATATCCGTGATAAAATCCATAGAAATATGAGTCCATGATTTCTCAGGGGTTGGTAATGGTTGTAACAAACCTCTTTTCTTAACGTGCTCTGCCTTGTTACGTGCGCAATTCTCACATAACCCCAAATATATCTCCATATACTGTCTTAATGTGGGCCACCAGAAATATTTTTCCAGCATAGTTTGCATTTTTCTCAAACCTGCATTTTTCTTATGGCAACAGTACAAAGCCTTGTCTTGTAACTCTTTAGTTGATAAATACAATCTACTCTGATGATAGGGCAGCCCTTCGAGTACTGTTCGTGCCGGATGACTGTTCCGCCACTCCTGCAATTGTCTAGATGGTAAGTCCTTCTTGACCAGTTCAATGACCTGCTTGGTAATAGCCCCGATATTTCTTTATGGCGAAATGATGGCCTTCACTTCACCTACTGAATTGTCCGAATTTTGTTGCCTGGATAAAGCATCCGCCTTTCCATTCTTACTAGCCAGTCTGAATGTCACCACAAAATCAAATTAATTGAAGTACTGAGACCATCGTAGTTGTCTCGGACTAAGGGTTTGGGCCGTTTTGAAGTATTGTAAATTCTTGTGATCATTTACCACCACCACCTGATGCCTTGCTCCCAGTAAATAATGTCTCCACTAAAGAAATGCTAACCGAATGGCCAACAATTCTTTGTCAGTGATGGAATAAATATGTTCGCAACCAGACAGTTTTCTAGAATAAAATGCTACTGGGTGCCATACTCCCTTCTCATCTTTCTGCGATAGAATAGCTCCTACTGCCACATTACTAGCATCCGTCTCAACCTGAAACGCTCTCTCTGAATTAGGATGTCTTAGCACAGGGGCGGTAGTGAAGGCTACCTTCAACTCCTGAAAGTCTTTCTCTGCTTCGGCACTCCAAGTAAACCGCACCGCCTTTTTCAGTAATTGCTTGATTGGAGTGACAATTTTAGAGAAATTGCTTATAAAGCACCTATAGAACTAGGCGAACCCTAGAAAAGATTGTATGTCTTTTATGCACAGTGGAGAAGGCCAGTCCATAACTGCCTAAACATTTTTTGGATCCATCACAATCCCTGTGTCAGTCAGTATAAATCCCAGAAACTTAACTTGCACCACGTGGAAAGCACATTTCTCCAATTTAACACATAAATGATATTCCTGTAACCGCTTCAACACTGCCCTCACATGTTTTACATGTTGCTCTGAGGAATCTGAATAAATCAAAATGTCGTCAATGTAGACAATGACAAAAACATCAATGAACTCATGCAATACTTCTTGCATACAAAACTGAAAAGCTGCTGGGGCATTACATAAACCAAAAGGCATCACGAGATACTCAAACAATACAAACTTGGTCCTAAATGCAGTTTTCCACTCATCTCCCTTTTTTACTCGTATCAGATGGTAAGCGCTCCTTAAATCCAACTTAGTATAGACCTTGGCGGCCCTCACTTGATCTAATAGAACAGAAATCAAGGGCAATGGAAATCTGTTTTTAATTGAAACCTTATTTAATGCACGATAGTCAATACATGTTCGTAATGTCACTTCTTTCTTGGGAACAAAAAATAAAGGTGAGGAAACTGGGGAAATAGAGTGTCTAATAAACCCCTTAGCCAACATCTCATCTAGATATTCCAGTAGATGCTTATTTTCCATTTCCGTGAGAGCATAAATTCTACTACAAGGCAATTTTGATCCTTCTTCTAATTCAATAACATAATCATAGGGCCGATGAGGGGACAACTGCTCAGCCACTCTTTTGTCAAAGACTTTAGCAAACTCCATGGACTGTGAGTGAATTCCTTCTCCCACTGCTCCCACCACCTGGTCCACTGACCCCTTCTCAACTAACAATGCTGCTGGGCCTACTTCAGGTAGTATGTGTTCCTGACACCTTTGCTCATCAAACCACACTGTCTGCCTTTCCCAATCAATTCGGGGGTTATGAAGTACCAACCAAGGCATTCCCAAAATAACCCAAACTGAGGCGCTGCTATTAAATCAAATGTTATTTCTTCTCGATGACCACCTACACAACTCATTTCCAATTTTTTGTCACTGATTCCTTGGCTGCGCTCATGACGAACATGTGGAAAGCCCAAAATCTCTTGTGTGTGTGTCCATTTGTGCTACCCCTTCCCTTTCCTAATAGTGTTGGTGTATCTTAGAAATGAAAGGTGTACATGTTAAGTGTTGGTGAGTGTGTGAGTGGTTTTTCTTTTTGTGTTAACATTGCATGGTGAATCTGTGCCGCACAGTACTGTCTGAGATGACTGCAGGTAAGCAATATGGAGGTTTCCTAGGGAGACTGCACCTGGCCGGTGTATGTGCAATCACACTACAGGTACCCGTAGGACTCCAGTAGTGGCTGCATGGCCGCATCTTCTAATACACTTTTAATCAGTTGTGAGTGCGCACGTGTATCCGTTGCACAGCTATGCGCATGCTTAGGGCATCCTCTATGTGCTGATAACACCGCCCCTGTCGACAGCTCTACAGATTCATACGGTAGGCTACCACATTTCAAGTAGTCCTGGCGACTACGTGGGTTGCTGTGCAAACCTACCAATTTATGGTAGCAGTATGCCTGGCTGTATGAGGCCCACTGGAAAACAAGGAACAGCAACCTCCAGTTTATGGTGGGCGTGTTAAATGTTACATTAATTTTATTGATGTGCTGCTTGCCTTTCCATGAGCTGTGAAACAGACACACCGTCTCTGCACTGAGCACTGTGACAGAAAGTGTCAAGGGTTCACCTGCGGGTCTTAGAGTTGGAGAAAACATTTAACTGCAGGTGTGACAGTTTGTAGTGAGTCTGCAAAAGGGCAAAGCTGGTGCGGCTTGGTCACACACATACTAGTACATGTAAAGAGAAGCAAGCAAACAGCAGATTCTTCGGAGCGCAAAGAATGTCAGTGTGGTTAGAAAAGTACTGTAGACACATGGGTCCCGCTGAATAATTATTTTCCTGCTCCACGTAATGAAACTGCATTTCTCGTTGTAGTAAGCATTCTTGTATTTCAGAATGTATTCATCTCATGAATGCTAGTCCTACGGCTAATGCCGTACCATGAAGTGTCCATACTGCCTTTGAAGAGAACCGAAATTGAAGCACAAGGGACCAGTGGGCAGGGTACTGCCCTTCCAACAATGCATTAGGGTAATTTCATGTGCAGCATTTTCCACATCTGCTGTGGCCAACAACAGAGGCACTCCTGTAGTGCAACAGATCTTTAAAACATCCTTGCAGACCATATGCTGCGCTACAGACCCTTATCCAGCAAAGGGAATTGTATTGTGCATTTACTGCGATGCGGTACACTACAGAGGGAAGCTACTTGGGAGTGCTTGGGAAGGGTCAGTCCGGGAGCATGACAATGACTGGCGCCTATTTAGGTGAGGGCCACCCAACATTTCCCTCTCTCTGCAAGTCCCCTATGTTATCCCTGTAGGTGCTGCCCCTTCCATACCGGCCCTTGTCTTCTGTTCCTTCTGTGGCATGAGTTAGAAGACCAAAATAAATAGAAATCAACTGGAAAAGGAAAAAAGTTAAATAAAGAAAGCTCCTTTCAGAGTTGAACAATGGAATTGCCAATGAACGGATGCAGGGCGTCGCGCACCGTATACGCTCCACAAAATGTGCGCTAAATAAAGGGAGGCATGGCACTGTGGAAAACACTCTAGTGGAATTGGGTAGAGAGGGCTTGCTGTAGAAAGAAGTTTCTTTATGTGTTGCAGTGCGTTTTGAACAGTATAAGTGCGCAACACTTACTACAAAAAATCTTTCTGTACTTCCAAGAAGGGCAGCAAGGCAATTTGGATAGGGCGTGCAGAAATCAGAATGGCAGGAATAGTAAGATGAACGTTATTGGTAGGGAAAACTCTTCGTGCTGTGAAACGTCATATTCCCATTTTTGAAGTACGCCATTGGCACATGTCGTAAAAATGCACAAATAGACTTCTTCACAATGTACCACGCTGTCTCCATTTGCTGACCAAATGAAAAATAATGCAGCCACATTGGTGTCCGTGCAATGCGATAAAAAAATTATGCAGGAGACCGGAAACAGACACATGACCTGGGCAAGTGCCTTCTTCATCGCAAATGGCACTGAAACTCGTGTAACATGTTTTGCAATTTTCCCTCCACAGTGAGGAACAATAATGTCGGCATGATTGCACGTCACCAAAGTCTCACACAGACAAACCAAAATCAGTCACTTCATTGTAGGTACTCCATAGCAGTACAAATCCACACAATAGAATCCAAAATGAGCAGCCACTGCACAGTGTTTTCCATTCACTTTCAATCAATGTATTTAAAACTCCCCCGAAAACTGTATGCTGTGGCTCGTGAAACACACAGCCATAAACGCACCCTCTGCATTTCTGTCAACAAATACACTGCGTACCACAGTCTGTGCGTACAAACCACACCCAAAATTCTTATTGACCAATCCTGTAGCCTCCACAGGCCCATTTATAGAGCTGCCATCTGCAAAAGGGGCATATGTGACACTTGCAACCCTGCAACTATCGCGATGTCCGCAGACTTTTCTTGCTGCGCGTTCCTGGGAGTGGGGGAATACATTTCAACTAGGGTAGGGGACTTCGTTAGTAGTGGCGTCTCTGAAAATAGCCTTTTTGTGTTATTTTTAAAGGTGCTTCCATAGAAACACATTTTTTTGTGTTTTTTTAGAAGTATTTTCGTGTTTTGTAGGTCAGCTCACATTCATACAATAGGGTCTTTAGTGCAGCCTATAGATTGTAAAACAAAATATAATTGCCACTGGTCGAAAAAGAAATGCCATTTACTTTGAAAAGGTGTATATATCGAGACCCAATGTTGTCATTCTCACAGGAGAACATCCCAGCAGCACTCAAGAAGTCACACATGCTTCTGTTGATGAGGCCCCTTCCGACCTCTGGCTGGCGACAACAATCATTGGAATAATCCCATACTATTCTTGGTGGTATACATGAGAAAAGCAACTTGGCAGTGGGAAAAATGTGCTTCACTGCTTTCCTCAACTTCTTCAGTTGACAGTACACACGGGAACAAGGCATGGAACCCAAATGCAACGCTCCATAGTGCACAGCCACACCATGTACAGTTGCGAAAGTGGCCACTCATCAACATTCTGCAAGCAGACCGCTGATACTGCACACATCGCCACAGCACCACAAAGCCTCCACTCCCTCCAAATTGAAATTCCCCAAAAAAGCCTTTTTCAACAGCACTGGAACAGATCTTCCACAAAGGCATCACTGACTATCAAAACAGTGCGTCTCTCCATCTCTGCCTGCCACCCTCACTACACAGAGTAATGAAAAAAAATGTTGCCGCCCTTTCCTGTGACGCCCACCCTGAGCACCTGATTGGACAATCCCCACAGTCCCATTTCCATTGGGCAGCATGGTGAGAAGCGCAGAATGTGGCTCGTGCGCTTCCCCAAGTACCGTGAGGTCCGCGCCCCAGTAAACCAGGAGCAGTCCTTCACTTTCCACTATTTTTTGTCCATCACTACCTCATTGGCTACTGTTAAATAGTCACACACGCATCCACCAATGCCATCCAAGATGTTAGCATCTAACACTGTTACTTCTGTAGAACACTGCATATGTACCATTGCACATTGAGCTTCCAAGTGCCGTGTCATTGGAAAGCACGTCCAGCAGAAAGTTCAGTAAAAGAATGCAAGATTTGTGCATCAACATTCATCCACATGAGCACCCATAACCACAAAGTGGAGATATGAAAACTGTTTCTGCAGTATGTTTACAACTCCGTCATAAGTGCCTGTACGCACGGTATCTGCCAGTGAGCGTCCATTACGTTCTTAAAATGGTTACTGTTTTTTTCTCCCATCCACTATCATCAAGTGGCACTTCAATTGTATATGCTTGCAACGTTTCCATTTATCCGTATCACCCGTTGTAATATCGAAATAGGTACTCTCTTCTTTCCTTCCAACAGTACCAGGAGGATAGCTCAGCGGCAGCGTGCGTGTCTTGGAAGCAAGACGACACGAAGCAACAACAGGTTCGATCCCCGGGTCCGCGCTTAGAAACCTCTGGGTGTTTAAGCGCGTTATAAATACGTAACTAAGACAAAAAAAAAAAAACACAATTACGCAACTAAGAAAAACAAACTATTACTGTAACAGCGCCCCGATGCCTGCGGGCTGTGTGAGCGCTTTATAAATGTAAAATAAATAAATACTACAAATTTGTTTCCCCACTAACGCATCTCCTACATAAATCGTAAAAATACGCCACCAAAACCAGCATTGAATGTATGTTACTAATCTAAAGAACCGTCCGAAAAGCTCACTGTCTCCACAGCTGTGGATCGCTGTAGGCTAGACTATTGCAACAGCCTCGGTCTAAAACTGCCTGCTTGTACTCTCTGCCCTCTGCAACTCATCCAGAAGAAAACTGCGCGCCTTGCGCTTGGCCTCAAGCCCAGGGACTGTATCTTTCCGGGACTAAAATGTCTGCATTGGCTCCCAGTAGCTGTGAAGAATAAGGTCAAAACCATCTGCATTATGCACAAGGCCTTCTGGGACCTGGGGCCTCAATACATGCAACTCTCACTTCATAAATATCTCTGTGCTCGAGCTCTTCCCTCATCCGCCTCCAACTCCCTAAGGGTCACTCACTTCAGCAAGCAATCAGTGGTGTTAGATCACTTTCTTCGGCTAGGCCTCCCTCTGCAACAGCCTCCCTGCATGCCTGAAACGTGACGAGAACCATTGCCGTTTCCAGAAGCACCTCAAAACCTTTCTCTCTGCCTCTGCATTTTCTTCTCCTATCCCCTGCTGACTTCCTGGCTGAAACTGATTCTGCACTGGATACCTGGCCACCCTCTGATCTCGGGCCCAGGCAACCTCCCTCTGCCAGTCGCACTCCTGCACTGTCGTTCTGGCAAACCCCGGGACAGTTTTCTGTATCCCTAACAGTTCCACCATCACCTGATGTCTGCACTTATCGTTGCACTTGCCACCATCTCGCTGTATTTTTACTTATTGTCATTATTTCTTCTTCCTGTGTACTGCACTTTCTCCTCCCCATGCACTTGGGCGATCTGAGTGACACCTGGCCTAGTAGGTTTGTTGTCTCTGTCTCCCCTCTGTTCGCCCGCCCTTGCCTCGGTGCACCTTCAAAATTTTGTGTATATGCGCACTACAAATGGCATATAATACAATATCACATCGTATGATATTATACACACATTGCATGCATTACAACAGGATGCCTGCCACTTACCTTGAACCCTTCAAAAATAAAATTCTGCAGCACCCCACTTACTGCAAACTTATGAAAAATGATCACAGAAAAGCAGCACTAAGTGTATGTTAGCAACTGCAAACAAGTACATACAGTGCATGCATGCAAGCAGGATGCCTGCTCCTTAGCTTGCACACTTCCACCATAGTCTTCTGCATTTTGCTGTACAAAGAGACCTTCTGCCACAGTTTATTTGTGCACACCACAACCATAAACCTTATTGAGCAATCCCTTTGCCTCCACAGACTCATTTCCATGGCTACCATCGTGAAAAGGGGCCGATGTGGCACATTTAATCCTGAAACTACTTCAGAATCTGCAGAGTTATCGTGCTAGGAGGGGGGGGAGAAGTGTGAAACAGGTTAGGGGACTGGGTCTTTGTTGTTTTTTGTTTTTGCTCTTTATTTGAGTTTCTCTTTTGGTTGCCTTCTTACATTGTTACAGGATTGTCTTCAACACTTTTTGCACAGTGCAAAACAAAACAGCATTGCCAATGTTGGTCAAACAAATGCCATTTGCATGGAACCAGTTCAAATTTCGCTCCTCAATAATGTCATAGTCGGTGGAAAACATCCCAGCAGTGGACATGAATAGACACATGCTTCTGTTAATGAAACACCTTCCGACCTCTGGCTGGGGACAAATTACACTGGCATGGGCCCATGCTCCTCTTGGTGGTATGCTTGAGAAAACCACCTTGGCAGTGGGAAAAATCTGCATCACTTCTTCCATCAACTTCTTTAGGCGACGGAGCAAACGTCCATACGACATGTACCCCAAATGTACAGCTCCATAATGCAGTACGACAACATCAACAGTACCGACAAAGGCCACACATCTGCAAATATCAACCATACTGCCGAAACTGCCCTCATAGACAGTGCCCCAGAAAGCCTCCACTCCTTTCAATGCAAAATTAGCAGCCATGCCTCTTTGCGTGGCATACATGTACAGATCTTGCACAAAGGTATCACCCACTTTTAGGACTCTGTGCCTCTCCATCGCTGTCTGCCACCCTCACTACACAGACTGATGGGGAAAAATAGTACCGGCCCTTCCAGTGAGGCACACCCTCGACACCTGATTGGTTAATTCCCACAGTTCCATTTCCAAGGCCACCATGCTTAAAAGGGCAGGATGTGGCACGTGCACTTTCTCAGCTACAGTGATGGACGTGTAGAGGAGGTCCCAAATAAAGCCTGCACTCCAATCGTCCATTTTGAAGTTCCAGGTACGTTCACACCGAGATATGTGACGTATGATGAGCAAATAAATCAGCATAGAGCTGCAGTAGGGCTCTGCCCAGTACCTATCAGAAGAACAGAACCTATTGACGTACAAATACCAAGAAAACCATGAACAGTAAGGTATACAATGAGTAAACCTTACCAACAAATGAAACAAAATGAAGAAACCAAAAAGGCATCAATGGAAGATGAATGGTGACGTCACGAGGGCCCGGACTGACTTGCAGATAGAAGAAGTGATAACCAGAGAATGACACAAAGAGACGAAACGCCATGAATGAGGATATCGTGAACCTAAAGTGAAAGGACTATGTCGAAATGCAAAGAAGTTTAAAGCTGTAAACAAGACGAAGATATTCAACCAGTTAACACCTGTAAATATGGTTGGAACCGCAAGAAAGCTAAGAAAACAGTACGGCTTACTATGCTTAGTAGAAGAATAGTGTGGCAAGCCCATTATACATAATCTACCTCAAACAAAGCACATTGTATACGTATTTCCACTTTGCACAAGAAGCATAATCAACCGAGGTTACTAAAGGCCAAATGAGAAAGATTCATATTTAGCAAAACGAGAAGAGACGGCTGAATCGAAACTCGGCAGAGGCACCTCGTGCCAGAAAAGCCAAGGTCATACTAATAAAAGAGGCGAACAGTAGCTACATCTAATTGAAACTGAGAACAGAATATCCTGCCTCTGAAAGGTTGAGATAAGAAAACGCAGGCAGGTGGCGGGCTAAATGACAATCAAATACAAAAATTGAGAGGAAAGAGACAAATTCACGTTGTAGGAATCACGTGACCAGCCGAGCAAGAAGAAGCAAGGGTTCACACATATGCTTGGCACCGGACCAAGCAGAGATATCAGAACTTTTCCAGACAGAAGATGCAGTTTTGATGCCAACCACAGTGAACTAATTGACACATGGCTACTAAAGAAATGATTGATTGTAACCATAATTGGAGGAAGGCCGGGTAACAAAGGGGCACCCCACACCTGGCTGACCATTCTGTGTGCTGCTAAGCGAAGTGGAAAAGTATGCATGGGGTTGGTGCCAACCCAATCACAATGGACCAAATAATCCAGGGTCCTATAGTTAGTAAAACCAATAAACGTCGTACTTTTAGTAACGTCTACAGTAGATATTTTTTAAGGAAGGGCTTAGATGCCCACCTGATAGTGTTTACCCAATCCCCTCACTCCGTTACCATATACAGATATAGTACCTATAGTAAAGTTACCTTTTCCTAACCAATAGAAATGCATATTAACTTTTGAGTGTTATATGTCAATGATGACGAGTTTTGAGTATAAATGTTACAACTTGTATGAAGCTCGTTGGAGAAGGACGATCGCATCACTGCTGATATCCATGACTCCCCGTTTTCTGTACTTGTCATTAAACAGACTCCCTTTCCCAAACCATTGAGTTGTCCTTATTGATTGGTGTTGTAGTAATTAATCTGCACCCCCATCCATCTAAAGGGTGCAGCTATCTGGTCTTAAAGTACTTCTGAGCAAACCTCGGCTCTATGGGCCGGCCGGGGGTCTCAGAGTACACTTGGTAGCAGAGATCGGATGCTTATCTATTATCGATTAGAATAAGACACCCATTGACGGTCGACATAAACTAACTCTAGGTTCTTGGCAATATCACAAGTCATTTGTCATTCGGCTAAGTAGACTGTGAAGCTCCCCGTAGACAGTGGTAGTGTAAGAGAAAATCTGCAGACCAAGGTCTGAAGGAACCCGTGTTACCCACCTAACCCCTTCCCATTCCTACGGGCAGCTGAGCGGGAGAAAAGCCGAAGAAGGCGGTAACGAAGGCGGTGATCCCGAGGATCCAGAGAGGAAGCATGCGAACGGTGAGTGAAAAGACTAAGGGCATCATTACGAGGTAGGAGGTAGCCATGGTGCTATTAGCACCATGGCTACCCCCTTACCGCATTCCGGGTCCGGGTTCCCGAAATAGGGACTTACCGGGTCATTCCAACCTTGGAGGACCCGGTAAATCCCCATTCCGGGAACCATTCCCCATTCCCATTTGAGCCCCCATAGGGCTCAATGGAAATGGGGATGGAGCTAATAACGGGCCCGCTATTAGCGGGCCCGTTATTAGCTCTGAAGTCCCTTAACGGGTCCCTTCCATAACGCCTGGTAAAACCAGGCGTTAGGGAAGGGACCCGCTAAGGGACCTCGGAATAGGGTGGTAAGGGATTACCGGCACCAGTGCCCTTACCGGTGCTGGTAATCCCTTACCACCCACCTCGTAATGACCCTCTAAGTGTTTTGGCAAAAGAGCATGCTTTAGAACAAGTAAAGGGAAAAGGTAACAGAGGGAGGCGGCAAAACAAAATATAGCTAGAAGTAGAGAAGAATGCATATATCTAAGGGGAAGGGAATAATGACCCAAGAGTAACTGAGAAGTAACTAGAGGAAAGATACTGGAGAGCACACCCGAGAAGAGAGAGGATTCGCCTTATTCCTATGCTAATATAGCGGCTAGAAGAAACGTGTATCCAGAGTCCCAAATAAAAGGGTAACAAATAGACTACCACAGCGATTAAAGGCACCGTGAAAGGGATACATTTAAACTGCATGTCGGGGTAACTTTAGAGGCAGAGGGCCTCATTACGACCCTGGCGGAAGACCATGGTTCTATTAGCACCATGGTCCATGCCGGTAAGTTACCGACTCCGCCATGGAGAAAGGGGGAATTACCACCCCATTACAAGGTTGGCGGGGTGGTAATTCCCCCTTCCTCCATGACCCTTCCCCATTCCCATTTTTGCCCCATAGGGCTCAATGAGAATGGGGAAGGCGCTAAGTACGGTGCCGCAAATTGCGGCACCGTACTTAGCACCAAGGTCCCTTTGCGGGTCCCTACTTTAATGGCTGGTAAAACCAGCCGTTAAGGTCGGGTCCCGCAAGGGACCTCGTAATTAGGCGCTAATAGGTTAACGGCGCCACAGCCTTTTACGGCGCCGTTAACCCATTAGCGCCTGGGTCGTAATGAGGCCAAGAGATACATGTGGCCAGCTGGTGTTTGTCTAGTCTGTTAAACGTCTGTCTTACATGTTGTTTGTTGTGACGTCATAAGTTGAACATTTTCTTTAGAAAAACTGACTTACATTTTACGCGATTGAATAACTGAGATATTATAGTATATGAATTGATGTTTTTTGGGTAAAATAGAAGATATAAAATGTTGTGAGAAAATCTGGATTGGAGCTTGCAGTGATTGGTGCTCGCTCATATTGTGGAAATTGTTTAAGTCACGTGAAGCATTGACAAGTGTTATATAAGGAGAAAGGGAACAGATTTAAACATGGAGGACATAACTCCATTAGCACATCTGTGCAAACAGTTGCCGAAACATGTACCTAAGCTGAAAAACTACAGTACAGAGTGGGTTAAAGGAACCGCCCACAAGATCTTTATGCCTTGGCCACAGGGTGTGTCTTTATCTAAAGCTGTTTTGCAACACATGACGACATATTTGCACGCCACACACACGGGCAAAAAGTTAGACAAACGCCTAGCTATTCTAGAGCTTTGGAAGATGTATGAACAAGAGAAGGGAAAGGAGCCACCAATAGATTGGGTACTTAATGTATGCACAGAGGGGGGAGAGACGCCTACCTCACCACCTGCCCCATCTGAAACGAAGATTGAAGAAAATAAAGACGAGGGGTTATACCCGCTGAGAGAACTTAAAGCAGCTACCGGGTATAGCAACCCGGCATATGAGTCACCTACGCAAAGTAGTGACGAGAATCAAGGTAGAGATAAGGACATCACCTCCACAGTCCCAAGGGACAAGAAGAGACACGATGACGAGAGAAGGGACCAGACACAGACAAGTGCATCTCTCGATAAGGAGAGAGAAGGCAAAAGATGGAAAGGAAGTGAAGATAGAACTGATGAGATATTATTCGCAAAAGATGAATGGATGGGAGGGCAAATTTTATTGAAACTCGATGGCAAAGGCATTGATGATGCGAAAGAAAAGGAGAGACTAGACAATGTACAGAGAAAGGAGAAAGAGAAGGAATTGAGAGATGAAAGAATAAGGAAAAAAGATAGACAGAGACGAGAACAGCTATATCGCGAGGAACAAGAAAGATAGCTCGATCGCAAACAGAGAGCAGCCAATGATCAAGACAGACCAGAGTAGCGTAAGTTAGAGAGAAGAGAATAAAGAGACAAAGGGATGAGGAAATCCAAAGTGCAGATGAATGTAGAAACGAAAAGAAAAAGGAAGAACATAGGGTCGGAGAAGAGATAAGGAAGCGCAGAGAATTCGATGATGATGTAGAACGTAAGCGAAGACAGAGAGCATGCAATCTTGAATATCTGGAGAGAGAGGTTAAGAAACCTGATACAGTAGTAGATTGGGAAGATATAGAAGAAGTCTTCCCTGCATGCGATTCAATACCAGGCACGTCTAGGGCGAATATCGAGGATGGCTTTGACACCAGAAACATCGGAGAAACGATCGATAGAATATATGACGAAATGGGGCTAGAACAAATACCCCAAGGGGAGGGGGAAGATGAGCGCCTGAAGAGCACTCAGCTGTACGACACTGAGGATGTTTCCCGAAGTAGTGGGAATAGAGAACTATCCCTGGATAGACTAGAAATAAGTAGGAACAAAGAAGACACAAGAAGTGGCACGAGTTGGGCACAGACAATGTCCGACTCGGAAAGGATGGAGCGTGAGGAAAAGGAGTAAGAGAGAACGAGCGAAAGACGACTCCCAAGAGAGAAAGGGATAAGGTGGTCAGACACTAGTGAGTCTGCACCGAGGACATCAGTGTCAGCCACACAGTCAGACCGACACGAAGAAGTATCTCATGGTCAGAGGGGGGTGTCATCACCGCCCTATGTGAACAGGCTTAGGTCATTGCCAGGCAGGTGGCAATGCGGGAATATTACCCCTGCAATAGACAGGAGAACAATGAGAGAAGGGAGAGAGGGTTATGCATCCCAATTTCCATTACTCGAGAAAGAGGGAGCAAGACCACAATATATTCCATGGCCACACATGGATCGAGAAAATCAGAAAAACAAGCTTCCAATGCTGACATCGGGAGCTGGAAAATGGATACACGAGTTAGAAAAAATGACAGGAGGGAACACGCTAGCTATAGGGGATATCAAGGGTCTCCTAATTGCCATACTTGGTGCGAGAGCAGGTGATGTGTGGACACAGGCAGGTTACGCTGGTGTGACCACAATTAATACAGCGCATGACGGAGCTCCATTTAACAATTGCAGAGCCGTGGTATGGAAGGCACTATGATTGCTTTACCCAGACACTTTTGATATGGGAGCTATAATGACACGTAAAATGAAAGAGTCTGAGGATCCGTTAATTTACATACAGAATTTTCAAGACGCGTGTGTACTCGAGACTCATGAATCTTGGACGAATTCTATACCTGTGTTCTACCATATATTGTGCCAAGGGCTGCCAGAGCCCAGAAACAGCTCAAGAAATTGGTAGGGATCGAGACTAAACCTTGGGCAGAAATACAGCTGACCATCGCACACTATTGCAGGCTACTGCAAGAGAAGAATCGCAAAAAGGAAGCTACACGAAAGGGTGAGGAAGCTAAATTGGTGCAGAAGAAATTGTCAAAATATGCTTTTGAGGGAGCACAGCTGAATCGAGCATGCAGCAGGTCAATAATCTGGAGCAGACTAATCAGGGCAATACTGGGTTTTACCCCAGGGGAAGAGGATTTAGAGGAAGGGGATGGCAGAGTAATCAGGGAGGTTTTCAGAATAATCAAGAAGGTTTCCAAAATGTGCAAAATGGCAATCAAGATATGTCAAATGGGCAAATGATCTGACCACTGCCAGTATGTTGGTTGTGTGGGATGACAGGGCTTTTAGCGCGCACATGCAGAAACCAAGGCATGATGCAAAACAGCCAAGGTGTGGGAGCAGGCATTGTGAGTCCACCTGCAGTTTTACAGCAGGGAGTTGCACAGAATCACACGGTTCAACAGCAAACACCATGAACTCAGCAAAACCCACAGCCCCAAAATGTAGTGAGTTTTCCACAAAGGCAGTCCCAACAGTCACTGCTGCAATTGTCACAAACAACAAGCTCAGGGCACACCATGAACCCTGGAATGAGAAATAACACTGCCAGTGGGGGAAATCCATCAGCACACGGTGGGCCCAAGCTATATATGGATTAGGACAGCTCACTGGGAACCCTGATGTGTTCTATCCTATCAGTGGCACCAGACCCTCACCGGGAACCTAGGGTGGATGTCGTTATAGGGGATAAAGAATATTCCTTCTTAGTTGACACGGGTGCAACACGCTTGTGTATACATGAAGGCAAGTTTTCCTTGTCCGGCGAGGCCATAAATACTCAGAGTTTCACAGGAGCTACAAGTCGTGTTCCCTTTACAAACGCACTTCCAGCCTCTATGGGAGAATGTGAGATGAATGTGCCTCTATTTTATTCACAACAGACCCCAGTAAACATTTTGGGTCGAGATCTAATGACAAAGTTAAATATGGCAATCTCGTTACCAGAGGAGGGCATAGTATGTTCAACACCAGGAATGCACTATTCAAACGTATGCAAAGTGATTAGAGCATACGGAGGACACACAGCCATGAGGGCTATACCATTAGAGCCAGAAAATGTGCGTACGGAATGCGTGTGCTAATGGCAGGGCTGCCAGGCCTTGCAGACAGAATCATGCAAACCCCAAATGAGTTTCTATTTAGACCAACAATACCTATGCACGAGGAGAAGGGACAAGTATTTCCCTTGAAGATACACACAGCTGCGATACGAGGGAAAATGGCCTTGATAGATGGTTATGACGACAAAGGCCGACAATGGTGCGCGGTAATCACCATTGAAGAAGGATACCGATTGACTGATGTCACTGATGACGATCTGTTTGAAGAGCAAACAGACATGGGCGAGACAACAGTGGAGGTGAGTCTCACCTTTTGGTTGAGAATGATCAAAAGGGATGTGCCTCAGAGAATAATATTGGCACGAAACCGTCCTGAATATTTTGATGGCGACATGGCCCAGGTGCTTGTCTCAGTGTGGACCACAGGACCCTATGACGTAGGCCTATTGAAAGGAGTAGGAGAAGTGAGAATTAAACTAAAACCTGTAGCGATTTTACCCAAAGCACAACAATATCCCATGTCCAGAGAGGCAGATGAAGGGATTTGCAAGACAATTTCGGCTATGATGGAGCAAGGCATCTTAGTGACGTCAGAGGGTTATAGGTCAAAGTATTGAATCAAAAGGTTCGAATGACAAAAGGCTCGAGTCAAAAGGACCGAAAACCAAAGGTTCGAAAAAAATATATATATTTTTTTACATTCTTTTTTTTTTGGAGGGGGGTCCCCCCAACCCCTGTTTTTGTGGTAAAAACCACTTTTTTTACCTAAACGGAAACCCAAAAAAATATATATAATTAAAAAAATGTTTTCGAACCTTTGGTTTTCGATCCTATTGATTCTCACCTTTTGCATTCGAACCTTTTGTATTCGATCCTTTGACTGGACACCACATCAGAGTCGTCATGCAATACTGCGGTTTATCCGATCAAGAAATCAAAGGGAGGGTCTTGGAGGCTAATCCAGGATTTGCGCCCAATAAATGATATTGTTGAGGTTGAGTTCCCTTTAGTCCCTAACCCGGCTACAATTCTATGTAATATACCTGTTGAGGCAAAATATTTCACGGTGATTGATTTTAAAAATGCATTTTTCTCAATCCTGTTGCACCGTGACTCACACGATCTGATGTCATTCACGTTCAGACAGATGCGTCGGAAAAGCACAAGGCTTCCCCAGGGGTACTGTGAGTCTCCTTCTATCTTTAACAGAGTCCTGCAGATAGACCTAAGCAATATTGCATTGGAAGGCGTTGTCCTGCAATACATGGATGACATCTTAATCTGCAGCACGACAGAGGAGCAATGCAGGCGCGATTCTGTTCAGCTATTGACTATACTAGCTGAGAAAGGATATAAGGTTGACAAGGAAAAGCTACAATACTGTCAACAAGAAGGGCTATACATAGGCCAGCTGATCTCAAATGAGGGAAAAAGAGTGACCCCAGAAAGGGCTGAAGCCATACTGAATACGGCTAAGCCACACACGATAAAACAGATGCAGAGCTTTTTAGGCCTATGCAACTATGTCAGGGCATGGGTTTTCGACTATAGCTCTTACACTAAACCTTTACTTCAGACCCTAAAGAAGGCCCAAGTGACGAAAGAAAAAATTGAATGGTCTGAAACCACGGAGGAGGGATTTGCCAAACTCAAAAAAGCTATTTGCACGGCACCAGTTTTAGGGATTCCCAATTATACAGATGAATTCTACCTGTTCTCACACATGAATGGCAGCATTATAACGGCAGTGCTCACACAGAGAACCACATTGGGGTACAAGCCCCTGGCATATTACAGTGGGAACTTGGACCCAGTAATGAGAGACCATTTCCCGTGCGAACAAAGTTTGGCTGCAGCAGCGTTCGCTATAGAGAAGGCTACAACCATTGTGATGGGTTGTTCAATGACGTTGTACGTCGAGCACTCGCTATTTGCTATTCTAGAGAAACCAAAGGGCACGTTAACATCCCAGAGAGCTTCTGCTTATGAAGTGATCATATCGAATCCATCAATTAAGGTAGTCCGATGTAAGATAGTGAACCCAACTATGTTTATAGCAGAGCCAGTCACTGAAGGAGAGCCATTACATGACTCTGCAAACTATGAAGAATTCTATGATGAAATTCCCAGGGTGAAAGAAAATGCTTTGGCAGAAGGAGAAAGTGTCTTCATTGACGGTTCTTCGAGGATCAATCAAAGTGACGGGCAAAGATATACAGGCGTCGCTGTGATAAAACATACCGCAAATGGAGAATTTTGAGTACTCCTTAGTGCACAAATACATCTCACTATTCAGCACAGGCTGCAGAATTATTGGCGTTGATACTCGCCATTGAGAATCACGCAGACCAGGAAATAACGGTGTACAATGACTCTGCCTATGTGACATCAACAGTGCACGCAGGCTTAGCGTGCTGGAAAAGGAGGGGCTAACTCTGAGCAGATGGCACGCCAGTGCAGCATGCAGATCAAGGCACTACAGCTCCCAGTGGGCATAGCGGTCGTGAAATGCGCCACCCACACGAAAGGGACAAATTTTATCTCATGCGGAAACCAAGCAGCAGACACGGAAGGCAAACGTATGGCATCAAAGAGTGAGACGATCATGGAAGTGGAAGTCACCCATACCAATGAGAGAATGATGGTTGCACGGAGTGCACCTGAAAGTTATAACAATTTAGGGCAAACACAATTGATGGAACTCCAACGGGAGGCACCACAGGAAGAGAAAAATGTATGGAAGCGGCAAGCGTGTTCTTTAAACCCCTCCGAGAGTTTGTGGTGACAAGATAGCACTGGTAAACGAGTAATGCCTGTAGCCCTGTTAGAATTAGCACTGTAGCAGCTACATTATCCGGCACACATGACAAAAGAGAAACTAGCGGCAACGCTCGCAGAAGACTGGTTCATACCGAATTTAACTGAGCATATTGCATTTTTTATAGTGAACTGTATAATATGCCAACAATTCACAGCTGGGCACACATTAAAAGTAATGTGAGGAGTCATTCCCAGGCCAAACAGGCCTTTTCAGCACTTGCATGTTGATTACGTCGACATGATTCAAGTATGTAACGGGTACAGATACTTAATTGTTGTGGTGTGTCCATTCTCTAGATGGATAGAGGCAGTTCCATGTACACACCTAGACTCTACCTGTGCGGCCACATTTTTTGTGAGGGAGGTATTTCCCAGGTGGGGTGTGTGTGAAGTCATGAGATCAGACAATGGAGCTCACTTTGTAAATGAGATTTTAGAACAGATTAGCTTGGAATAAAGTTCTCGTCGGCCTATCATCCTCAAGGTAACGGGATATGTGAGAAGGTCAACAGCTTATTAAGTAAAGGATAGCCAAGTTGAAGCTTACTCAAAGAAAGGGATGGCTGCATTGCCTTCCCTTGGCACTGTATGCACTCATGAACCAACCCGGTTCCGACCATCATCATATACCACAGGAAAAAGAATGCGCACTCCCCTGACACCCCGAGATAGAGCTAGATGTGATGCCCAGTCAACAGGAGAAATTTTAGGGTCTGAAATGCAAAATTACCTGAATTGCATGACATCTTGCATTATTGTAAATTCAGACCAGCTGTAGCGATGATGAAAGAGGTGCAGGGCAGCACAGAACACAGAAGGAGATACTACTACAGACACAGTTCAAGAACTTTGTGTACCATCTGTTTTCCCTGGAGATACCGTCCTTGTAAGGAACCATACGAGGAAAAGGTGGGACGAGCCAAGATATAACTCCCTTTACAGTGGAGGACTGCAATACCTCCGCAGTGAAACTACAAGGCAGGAGAGCTTGGATTTTCCTCGGTGATATCAAACCATACATCGGAGAAGGCCCACTGCCTGCACCCCAGCGCGAGGAGACTACGAGCGATGGTAAAGAACCACAACATGTGCAGACGAGATCCATGACGAAGACAAAGGATGCATGACCAGCCAGACAAAGATAAGGAACTTTTTTGCAAAATTGTGACTCATTCCACACGAGACCCTATTCGGAATCACTTATGGTGTCCCACAGTAGTGACATCACCAAAGATGTGGTAACATATTTTAACCTAGTGCTAGGATCATACCCTTCATTGGTGGGAAGGCTCACCAGTGTCACTGACTTTCTTCAAGATCTTGAAAACGAAAAGACAATAAGAAGATTGCTTACTGTAATCGCCGAACAATTTCTCCTACTTCCTGAATACAGCCAGGGGAAGCCAAATGTCCCAAGCAGAGAAGGAAGTAAATGAGCTTGTCAATACATTGTTCTTTCAAATAATTGAAGACTGTCCAAATCTTATTGGAAGAACAACTGATGTACTCACATTTCTTCAAAACCCAGCAAATACAGAACATCTAAGCCAACTCCTAAATAAAATTGTGATCTTAGTTGCACTCCACGCAAACGGACAGTGCAGCAATTGTTTACATTGAAGTGTTTACATTGAATTGTTTTCTGCTGGTGACAGGGACATTTCTCCTGTTTTGCTGATGTTCAGGACTGTATGTGACCTTCTCACATACAGTCCTGAACATCAGCAAAACAGGACAAATGTCCCTGTCACCAGCAGAAAGCAGGTTGGCCCACAACGTTCTCTTTAGTTTAGTCACTGTTTTTCCAGAGCATAGTGGGGAGCCCGATCAATGTGGACATCCTCACATTCATTAGAGACCCAGCTAATGTTGCATTAATGGGCATGCTCTTGCATGGAATAATACTACAAGTGAAACTCTCTAACCATCAGCAGAACTATTTTAGGAGATTCTATAAAGCTTTCCGCCGAAGGACAGATCGAGAGAGCATTGCCAAATATTTTCTTTCTTACTTTCCATTAACAAAGGCAACATGTCTTCCGGACTGAAGCAGATCAGGGGCACGGACTGGGAGCTGACATACTTTGAACATGCACCGTAAAGAGATTTGCTGAATTATCACTTAATTTCGACACTTCCCATATTGTAGTAAAAGAACTGTATCCTGAGATAATAGACAATTCATTATTCACAAAAGCGGGGACAATTGTGTAACACCTGAAAACTCACAATAAAGAATCCGAAAGACAATATTGTTTAAAGGAGTATCGTAAAAAATGTACATTTTGGCGAATGATCGAGATGGGGACCAGAGCAGCAACCTTGTCCTCCCACAGGAGGAAAGAAGTCCACATTTCTCTGGAAGTAAACGCTGCCGCCTGACATACAGGGGCATAATGTATTTGTGTATTATATTCATCATTGTTTTACTGTCATTAACGATCAGAACTGCATTTTTCATTGGTGCACAAAGCGTTTCAATTCCAGTGCACCCACCTGATGATGTAGGCATGAAACCCACGAAAATACCCAGACCTTCCAGTCCCTAGAAGATCTGATGATGGAATGAATGAACTTGAGATGGATGTGATTAGCAATCACACACACACACTTGTGGTGACAGATGAATCGAAAAGCCGGAGACAGGGTCGGCAAAGCATGAATGTGACAAGATTACTGACAACCACACGCATGCAAACACGGAATGCACACGCAACAGGCCTAGTGTCAATGGGCCTCATTACGACCCTGGCGGAATTCGGAAAACGATGGCGGAAATGCAATACCGCCATCGAATAGCGCTCGCTGCGACTATGACCCGTCACCGCAAAGTACGAAGCCATTAGCGACACCGTAGTGAACGCCAACGCTAACTGCACCAAGCACGCGCGCGCCATGCCAAACCGTAAACACCACCATGGCGCAGGGGTACGCTAATTCCGACCCTAGCGGACATGTACCTAACGCCATCAAGCATGGCGGAATGTACCATTCCGCCATGGTGAGAAGTACGGCATCGCGAATCAACCGTAAACGGCCCCACTGAGTGCCTGTACACCGCTCCCTGCCCACAAAGTACAACTCCCCGTAGGTGCAATGAAGTCACAATGCAACCATTGAAATGTACAAGTCACCCATGCATGCCAACGAACAAATGAAACACAAGAGGGGCCAATGGGAGCTGCAGGGCACAGATGGCACGAATACAGAAGCCATCCCAATGGACATGACCACAGTCCCCCACCAAGAAACGCACGCAAACACAGGCACCTGTGACCAGCAATATTCCGAAAATCACATCATTCCACCAGTCCACCTGGCTGACCGGCATCTGTTACACAAAACCCAATCCCCCGCCCCTGAGCATGACAACATTCAAACAGTCATATTGGCAGCCCCCATCCCTGACCTCACTGGGCTTCGTAGGCAAACGCGCCCAGTACAGTACCACGCAACTAAACTCCGAAGCTGGAACCCAATGCAGATCTCCTCACAATACATCGCTCCCCAAATAGGAATATGCCACATCACTTGCAAAGAAGAACGCTACACGGGCCAAATCAGAATAGAAATTTAATGCACAACAAAATCACCAAGGCCATACAGCCATCAGGCCATGAACTCCAAAACACATTTCACCATTGTGGGCTGCATCCGCAAGAAATGACCAGCCACTACTTGTGTGACGCCCTGTTCCATCATGGTACACAGAGCCACATTCACGTACGAAAAGGCAACATGGAAGCGCACAGAACCGCAGGGCCGTCCCAATGGGGAGGTACTAGTCCAGCTGAAAGGCCGAAATGTTGCTCCGAGCCACCAGTACTGCGTAAGGGCATGTGGCCCATTGGCGATCGTCCCATAAGATCGTAATGCTGCTCCACTGATTAACACGAAGCAGCAGGTGTCGGGAGTAAAAGCCATCTGCAGGAGTGGCATACAGATGGCAGTGGCAAAAGGGGAGGAGATACCTGTCAACCAAAAGAAAAGAAAAAGAACAGAATGGCCATCAGAACTACATCCGAACAACTCACTTCAATGATCACACTGAATCCACAGCCATATGCATGCTAGCCCACTCCAAAGGATCATCACCACCCCAAAACCACTTGCGACTCATAACCATCTATATCGAGGTGTAAACACCATCACAAACGAGTGTACCTGTGCATGCGTCTGTCAAAACAGAATCCATCTGATGGGATTGTTAACGTGCATGGACACAAGTGTCTGAAGGCGCGTCGAGAAAGGGAGGGCTCAACAAGGCCAGATAGACGATGGTCCCACTATGGCAGCCCTGCATCACATAGCGCAGGGGAGGCGGATAGATTCCAAGAAGCCCTGAACATGGCAAACTCTGTATCAAATCATCTGCCCATGCATCCATTCATCATTCCCTCATCCCGGTATAAAAACGCCAGAACATTTACTCACATAACATTAGAAATATCCATTGAGTCTGTGCGTTATGCAGCCTGCAAAATCCACAGTGCCCCAGCCCGTAATTCCAGTGTTGTGAAGTAACATGTATTTGGGAACGTCCGGCCTCATCGCCCACGTCGCCATTGCGCATCCCAAACTATTCATATCAATCATTGCTTCCTCGCCATGGCCCCTGTCTCAAGGACATTGAACAATAGAACGTTATATTTGCAGTCAGACCTGTGGGCATCTCCTCGCCGCGAGCTGAAAACCGAAAGCGCCGCCCTTCGAATTCCTCATTTGCAACATCACGTCGAAAAGGCATCTGTGGCCGTTTGAAATCACAAATTAATCCATCTAGTGCGGCTGTGTGTGAAAATGGCAACTGCCTTCACCCACAAATGGGACGCCCCGCCCGTCGGTGCAACTCGGTACAGTGATGCATGAGGGCCCACCGTTACTCGAGTACTACGTTCCACTGACCCTTCACAAGTCTGTTCGCGACGGCAAAGATTGTATGTGAAACAATGGGACCATAGCCGAATGTACATATCAACAAATGTTACACGGCCATCGGGTACAAATACATGATTGCAATAGCAAGATGCCATTACCGAATTGCAGCGTTGTGTGCGGGACGTGCTCGGCCAAAGGGGAGAGCAGCTTGCACAGGTGGAATGAATCACCACAGGTGGAGGCCATACAGCCTGAAAACACATAAATTGCACACCCAGTCTCCTCCCACAACCACACACACTCCGAAATGCTACCGGCAGGACTCGCGATGTTGGCCCTGGGGGACCTGATAGCACTGCAAGTACTCCAACTCCAAGAAGAAGACGAACACCAACTACAACCGGCCGCACGGAGGAGATGCAGGAGGAGGAGGAGGGCAAGGCAGGGCCAGCAAGGGCCGCCAGCACAGCCACTACCACCACGCAGGCAGGCCGCAATCCCACGCCTCCGAGCACATCCGTTCAACCTCACTGATGAGCAGATCCACACCCTCTACCGTTTGGACCGGGACACCATAGCCGCCATTGTGGACATGACACAGGCTGACCTTGTCAGCATGATAGATAGCCCAACCGCCATCCCACCCCTACTGAAGGTGGTGTCTGTACTCCACTTCCTGGCCACAGGCACCTACCAGCACACAGTCGGACAGTTGCATGGCATTTCTCAGCCACTGTTCTCACGGACACTATTGCAAGTGCTCGATGCCCTCCTGCAGCACGCAGACGACTACATCTCCCTACCACGCTCGGAGCAGGAAATTACAAACACGAAAGTGGGATTCCATGCACTTGGCGGCATACCGGGTTGCATTGGTGCCATCGACTGCACCCATGTTGAATTGGTCGTCCCACATGCCATGGAGGCCCAGTACCGCAACCGAAAACAATTTCATTCCCTGAATGTACAAATGGTGTGTGACTCCAACAGGATCATTACACATTGTTGTGCCCGATTCCCTGGATCAACCCATGATTCTATGGTCTTGAGGAACTCTACAATACCACGCTACATGGAGCGACACGCAGGGAACAGATCCTGGCTACTCGGTGAGTCTCATTACATGCATGATAATGTGGGGTATGTGATTCGGCAATGACCTGGCAGGAAGGGGGGGGGTGGTGTGCGTACGTAGCAATGGCATTCCACATAATCCGTTTATCGTCCACATACAGGTGATGCTGGATATCCACTGAAGAGATGGCTCCTCACACCAGTCCGGAACCCACGGGACCAGCATGAGGAGGACTACAACCATGCCCACTCACGTACCCGTGTAGTCATTGAACAGGCATTCGGCCTACTGAAGACTCGTTTCCGCTGCCTCAGCAGGTCTGGCGGGGCACTCCTGTACCGCCATGAGAAGGTTGCAAAGATGGTGATGGCATGTGTCATGCTCCACAACATGTGCGTACGTAGAAATGTGCCCATGCCCCCTGACGCAGAACTGCAAGCACCTGATGATGGTCATGATGAGGGTGGGGATGTGGCAGCACCTCAAGGAGTCTGCGAGGCACCAGAGGGCCGTGACATTCGTCAGCATCTCATTGATGCATGCTTCTAGCACTCACGCCTGGTGGCTGATACATGGACACGGTACTCGTGGCACTGTGTGTGTCTGGTACATGCACAATATGGACTGTACGCCTATGATGGCCTAGTACACAATGATCATTGTCCACACATCACATTGGTTGATCGTGCACTGTTTATGGCATATGTGATATCATATTGAACACCCTATCGACCCGCCACCCAAGTGAGCCCAACACACCCCCTCCACCCTCCTACCTCCCCCCGAACACCAGTGTCCAAAGATGCTCATTGTCAGTGGGCTGTCGCTATTGCAAGCCCCCTCTGCGGGTATCAGGGGCACCCCTGCCTGTGGAGCGCAGGTTCCTCCCAGATCTACGTTGGGGGCTGCCCTGGACGGAACTTGCAACGGATGATGTCTCTGCCTGCTCACGTCCATGCATGTCCCTAAGGGTTTGTGAGAGCTCAGTGAGCACACGGCGCACTGCGGCAAGTTCGGCACATACGTCTGTGGACGTCGCATGCAGTTCCCCCCTCAGGCTCTCGGTGCTTCTCTCCATTTGGACTCTCAGGCTCTCGGTGCCACTCTCCATTTGGACTCTCAGGCTCTCGGTGCTAGTCTCCATTTGGACTCTCAGGCTCTCGGTGCTACTCTCCATTTGTGCCCTTAGTGTCTCTGTACTTCTCACCATTTCTGCCCTAAATGTCTCAGTTGATGTTTCTATGTCTGCCTTAGTGCCCCCACATTCATCGGCATGGTCCTTGAGGAGCGTGGCCAGTTGCTGCTGTTGCACGATTAACTGGTCGAGGGACTGTTGCCTCTGCTGGGCCATGGCCATTTGCGGGGGTGTCACAGAGGGGCTGTTGACCTCATGTTGCCTTGCCACAGGGCTTGTGGGGGATGGCCAGTCGTCGTCTTGTGGGTGCCCCTGCGTGGTATCCTCATGTTGTACGGGATGGGACAGACAGGGGGATTGGGACAGGTCATGGATGGATCTGACTTCGACATCCCCGTCTTCTGTGTCGGAGCATGCTGCCATCAATGGGGTGTCACCTATGGTGCTGCTGCCACCAGAGGCAGTGCCTTCTGTGGCATCCGTTGGGGGGACCTGTGGTGGTGGTGTTGTGGGCATGCTGGCTGCTGGGGTGCCTGTTGATGTTCCCTCCTCTGTGCTGCCACCTGATTTGTGCTGCTGCCGTGTCTTGATGCGTGCAGCTGAGGTGGAGGGTCTTTGGCCGTTGGTCTTGGCCCTCTTTGCAGGTGTGCTGGTAGGGGTGTCCTGATGCTCGTCGTTTGGATCGGACCCTGTGGTGGAGTAAAGGAGGGCGAGGGTTATTAATGGGTCTGTGGGTATTGGAATGGCATTGTATCACATGCATTGGGGTGGTACCTGAGGGTGATTTGGGTCGGGGCCTTGGAGGTGCTTTCATTTGTGTGTGGAGTGAGGGTGCAGTTGTTTGGCAGCCTGCAGTTAGGGTGTGCCTGCTGCACGTGTAGTGGGTGTTTTAGGGGTTTTTAATTATTTATGTATTTATTGTGAGTTTTAAAGTGCGCTATCAGGCCGATGTGTGTGGACGTTCTCCTGGACATGTGTTTCTGTTGCACTATGTGGACACATGGTACTTCACATGATTGGACATTGTGGATTTGGCATTGTTTTATTTGGCCCACCTACCTGAATCTTCGGATGTCTGCACTCCTTTCTCCATCCCTCCGACTCCCTCTATGCTCTCCATTCCGATGGTGGAGGCACAGATTTCTTCCCAGGGGGTCAACTTGATGGGTGATTCAGGACCTCCCCCGGTGGCTGTGGCAATGTTGCGGTTGGCAGAGAGTATGCTGCGGACGCGTATCCGCAGGTCGTCCCATCGCTTTCGGCATTGCTGTGGGGTGCGGGGTGCGGTCCCCACCGCACTTACCCGCTGTGCCACCAGAGCCCATATGGCCTTCTTGTTTGCAAGTGCCGTCCTGGTCATTTGTGTGCAGAAGACGACGGCAGCATTCTCCTGGAGGGTCTCTGTTAGCACGGTGAGTTCCTCACGGGAGAAGTGGACCTGCCGCTTGCGGTCGCACGCTTTCTTCGCTACTTTTCCCATTTTTCTTGGTTTCGCTAGGGTGGATGACGGGTTGGGGTGTGTCTCAGGGTAGTGTTTTTAGTGGTTGTGTGGTTTTAGTGATTTTATGGGTGTACGGCGGGATGTTTCCCGTTCCGGGCCCATGTTTTTACTTCCGTTTCCGTATATTTCCGGTCACCGTACTTTCCGGTAGGCGCACACTGCGGTGTCCGCTGTGATGGGTGGCGGTATTGCACCTAGGGCGCCGTACGGCGGCGGTGTGGGCCGTTTTGGGGTCATTTCCGCCATTGCGGACTTTGCACTTCCGCCATGCCGTGGTGCTCGTGCCCGATGGGTCGAAATGGGCCGCACTTTGCTCCTTCGTGCAATGGCGGAAACGCTATTTACGCTGTGGCGGTCCGGTCAGTCACTTTCCGCCAGGGTCGTAATGAGGGCCAATGACTACAGATCCACAATTCAAAGCAGAGAAGAAGAGACTGCCTACTATGGGAAATATAATTACAAGTAAAGTAAAGAGCCAAATGAAAGAAGCAGACATAGTAGAAAGACTAGAGGAGCTGAAGAAGAAACCCACAGAGATAGCAGTGACAAATATGTATGTTCCAGAGAAAGGGACAAGTACAAGTTCCACAGTAAAACCATATACTGGACCAAATCAGGATGGATGAGATGGGTGTTTCTAACCAGCAGGAAAAAGATGTATGAGGAGAAGGAAAGAACTGCCAGACTTTTGTCTACTCAAATGACACAGATGAAAATGCCTGCACCATGGACCAGGATACCTGAGAATCCTCCAGCAAGAAAGAGCCATACAGATGCATTCAGGGAAGTAGTGATAGCAAACTACATGAAAACCTTAAGAATCAAGAGAAGCATGCATGGAGACAACAGCGAACTTAACGATTACTTGGACAGCACAGCACATTTGGGAAACATCATTTGGTACCAGCACATGAAGGAAGTTGGAAGATGAAACTCAGAAGGGAAATGCTTTGTTTGTGCACTCCTACCATACAGCATGGGGAAGTCCAAGATCTTCATAGCTGTAGAAATTGATGTCCAGACAGCACACTGTCTTTCACACGTAACCATGTGCAAGACCAGAGGCCAGTTCATGGGTAGTGATGCCTCACTAATATGGGCAACTCAAACAGCCTATCCCGATGAAGATGATTATGTTCAAGATATAAAGACAAGAAATAGAGCTCAAACTAGAAATCATGTGATCAGGTACAAGAAACGTGGAGTAAAAGGAGCGGAAATCAGATGGGAAGTGAACCAGAAGCTAAATGTCCAAGGAAAAACTCCAGAAGAGGCTCGAAGTTGGAAGAACAGAGGCCAAATGCAAATTTGGGGAACAGTGCTTTCACCAGATGAATGGGAAAAAGGAGTAGTGATCTGCAGGGCATGGATGGTCCTCGGAGCCTGCAAGGAAGCAATTGAATATTCACAAAGGATATGCAAGCCATTATGTCCAAAGCTTGCAAAACTACTGACATGGGTCGAAGACAGAGGAGGACCCTTACAGATAGTACCACTGGAAAGCTCACAATTGTGCTTCAGGAATAATGGCACTAGAAAAATGGGAGAGAATCAGAACTGTGGACGAATCTTTGATGCTCCAGGAATGATGCATGGAACTGCAGTAATTATGGATCATTATTGGACTTTGGATCCAAAGCATACATCAGACTGCCGAGAAAAACTGGGGAGGTATATGCACCATAGTGAATGTTCACGTTCCAGCACTGGTGATCCTGAAAAGTGACCGGAATATTGACAGTTTTCCGAAAGCAGACGTCCACCTGAGGAAAAAGAGATCTGTAGAACTGATGACCCGATTGAAAAGGGAAATTACTTCTCTGCCAAATCAGAAGAAGCCTTTCATGCTATCCCATATGAACACAGGCTGTTCAGCCTCACATCATCGGTGTTCGCAACAGTTTTCATGCCAAGATTCCAAGTTGGAGCAAATACTAAATGGTTACAGATAACCAGATGGGAGTTACTGCAGACCATCAACACGACAATAAAGGGATTCAATGCAATTAAGGAAGAGTTAAGAGCCATCCGACTGATGACTCTCCAGAACCGATATGTGCTTGACATGATCACAGCTATGGATGGAGGAGTTTGTGCAAAAATCGGAGAATCATGTTGCACATTTATACCATCTCACGACGACGAGAATGGAACCCTAACCGAAGCCATAGGTATGCTGACAAAGCTGCAGAACCAGAAGATTGATGAAACTGATGAAGTTGATGATGACAGTTGGTTTGGATCACTATTCTCATGGGTCCCCCAATGGATGGCAGATGCACTCAAGTTCCTGGGAGCCCTACTAGTGATGATATTGCTAGTATTCTGTATTATCAAGATAATAATGTCCCAGTGCCAGAAAACTGCAAAGAAAGCCACATGGATCAAGATCCTGATTGATGTGAAGCCAGAATGGAAGCACAAAGACCTGACTGATGAAGAAATAAGAGACTTTGTGAAGGCCAGCATTCACGCACCAGAGAGAACCAAGTTTCTCTACCCCAGGAAACATCGAAACTATGTGGGAAGATGGGTTTACTGCAGCCAAATGGACAATGTCAACTGATGACATGGAATAAAGACGAACATGTAAGGACAGCAGGAAGCCTGAAAGGAGTAATAAAAATATGGACTCCAAAGAGACATTTCTTCAGACCATCATGTATAGATCCAGAAGATGAAGAAGGAGTGAACCCAGGCAATGAAGTGAAGATGAATGCAGAAGAATCGAGTAAGATTAATACAAAGACGGAAGTGAAAGTGGTCGATGAATCGCCCAGAGGGGGGAGTTTAGAGGAGGTCCCAAATAAAGCCTGCACTCCAATCGTCCATGTTGAAGTTCCAGGAACGTTCACACCGAGATATGTGACGTATGATGAGCAAATAAACCAACAGAGAGCCGCAGTAGGGCTCTGCCAAGTACCTATCAGAAGAACAGAACCTATTGACGTACAAATACCAAGAAAACCATGGACAGTAAGGTATCCATTGAGAAAACCTTACCAACAAATGAAACGAAATGAAGATCGTCCGAGTACAATCCCTAAAGAAACCAAAAAGACCTTAATGGAAGGCGAATGGTGACGTCACGAGGGCCCTGACTGACTTGCAGATAGAAGAAGTGATAACCAGAGAATGATGCAAACAGACGAAACGCCATGAATGAGGATATCGTGAACCTAAAGTGAAAGGACGATGTCAAAATGCAAAGAAGTTTAAAGCTGTAAACAAGATGAATATATTCAACCAGTTAACACCTCTAAATATGCTTGGAACAGCAAGAAAGCTAAGAAAACAGTACAGCGTGCAATGCTTAGTAGAAGAATAGTGCGGCAAGCGCCATTATACATAATCTACCTCAAACGAAGCACATTATATAAGTATTTCCACTTTGCACAAGAAGCAGAATCAACCCAGGTTACTAAAGGCCAAATGAGAAAGATTCATATTTAGCAAAACGGGAAGAGACGGCTGAATCGAAACTTGGCAGAGGCACCTCGTGCCAGGAAAGCCTAGGTCATACTAATAAAAGAGGCAAACAGTAGCTACATCTAATTGAAAATTAGAACAGAATATCCTGCCTCTGAAAGGTCGAGATAAGAAGACGCAGGCAGGTGGCGGGCTAAATGAGAATCAATACACAAATTGAGAGGAAAGAGACAAATTCACGGTGTAAGAATCACGTGACCAGCCGAGCAAGAAGAAGCAAGGGTTCACACATACGCTTGGCACCGGACCAAGCAGAGATATCAGAACTTTTCCAGACAGAAGATGCAGTTTCGAGGCCAACCACAGTGAACTAATTGGCACATGGCTACTAAAGAAATGATTGATTGTAACCATAATTGGAGGAAGGCCGGGTAACAAAGGGGCACCCCACACCTGGCTGACCATTCTGCGTGCTGCTAAGCAAAGTGGAAAAGAATGCGTGGGGTTGATGCCAACCCAATCACAGTGGACCAAATAATCTAGGGTCCTATAGTTAGTAAAACCAATAGGACGTCATACATTTAGTGATGTCTACAGTAGTCATTTTTTAAGGAAGGGCTTAGATGCCCACCTGACAGTGTTTACCCAATCCCCTCACTCTGTTACCATATACAGATATAGTACCTATAGTAAAGTTACCTTTTCCTAACCAATAGAAAATTATATTCACTTTTGAGTGTTATACGTCAATGATGACGAGTTTTGAGTATAAATGTTACAACTTGTATGACGCTTGTTGGAGTTTGAAGCGAGAAGGAGAATTGCATCACTGCTGACATCCATGACTCCCCGTTTTCTGTACTTGTCATCAAACGGACTCCCTTTGGCAAACCATTGAGTCGTCCTTATTGATTGGTGTTGGAGTAATGAATCTGCACCCCCATCCATCTCAAGGGTGCAGCTATCTCGTCTTAAAGTACTTCTGAGCAAACCTCGGCTCTATGGGCCGGCCGGGGGTCTCAGGGTCCAGCCGCGTAAAGCAGGGACAGTCCTTCTTCCCTATCCACTCCAGCCATGCATCCAAGGCACTAGGCCCTCACCACAGAGAACACACCATAGTATACCTTATGGTGAAATGCTCATGTCATGTGCAATTCACTCCCCATCTGCAATTGAGCCTGCCAGCTTTCACCCTGGCCACATATTTGCATGCATGGCTGCATAACGTTGCGTCGGGTGTGCTGAACGGTATGTAGGAGCCTCTGTACATTGGCCATATTTTATATGTGGGGTGCTGAGCACTTCCTTTCATGCCTCAATATCTTACAGCACTTCCTAAAGCAAAGGCCTTATAATGGCCTAAACACAGCAGACGAAAATGGTCATATGTGACTCCCTATTGTGCAACAGGTGCAATGATCTACACCATATGCTAATCTACACATAGCAGCTCACTTCTGCTGTTCTACCAAGTCTACAATGTCCTCCACAACCATTGTGTAAAAGTCACCAACTTCAAATACATGCCGAGATACAACTGCATGCCTGCATTGTTTTGTGGTGGCTATGGTGAAGGGCTAGGCTTTTGGCTGTATGGCCTAAGTCCTACAGCCTTTGGCTATGCACCCAACAGTCTAGGCCTTGGCCATACCCACCACAACATAACAAAGCCATGCAGGCGAACATGTAGCCAGGTTCCAGATTTCACAACGGCAACATAGGCACTGGCACTTCTAACCAACCGCCGCTCCATAATACAGCGATGCATGAAAACATGTTCCATTTACCATAATCCACACACATACCACACTGGTTGGCACGTCTACCCACTTCCATTCACAAAGCATTCTATTACTGCCAACCAAACAACAAATTCTTGACAACATTGGTCCTGCTCCCAACACTCTAGTAAGAAGGGGTGGTAGACAGAAGGGAGTGGACCCGATGGTTCAGGACTCGGGCAAGCATATTTTAAAGTCTGCTCATTTGACACATAAAAATGCTTTGCATTTTTGTAAAAGTGAAAGGTTTTGCTGCACGTTTATAAATGACAATTTCACAAGCCAGTGTTTTGGAACTATGTAAAGCTTTAAAATACAAAAGACCAACCCAGATTAAATCTGTTAAATCACACTGATTGGTATGCTGGTACTTATATACTTCTCTTGATGATGGAGAGAATCAAGCTAGAATCATTCTGTGTTACACCCTTCTTGTTTTTGTTTTTAATAATGGTCATGTTTGGTAATGTGATTGATGTACTTTCCAAGTCAGTTTTATAAAATGAGATTATTTTAGTTCATGGTAAGAACTGGTAATGAAACTCTGTTCAGTTTTTGCTGACTGGTTGCCTGGTTCACCTCCAGAGCCGTACAGGTCCCAGGCTCCCCTGCCAGTCTTTTGCACTTGCCTCTAGCCCGCTGCACTATGCTTCAGCACTACTGCACTTTCAGTTTATGCTCCATGAGCGGGGAAACCTCTCTGTGCTTAACCCAGGGCCTTGCTGGACTAGACTTGTTTGGTCCCCCCACTCCCGTTTCCTCGCACCTCCATCTGTACGCATGCATGACCTAACTGTACTAGGACTAGTTGTTCGTCTGTCCTGTCCCCCCCTTTTTTTGTCCCCCTCCCTAGCTTGGTTGCTACTGTAACACTTCATGCAATCTTATCTAGAAGTGACGCAGGCTACTATTTACAAATCTAACTAGGTGTGGCATTGCTAACATTCACAATCTAGTAGGGGTCTGGGCAGGCAAATGTTCACGATTCTAACTAAGTGCGGTATTGCTAATATTCACAATCTAGTATGGGGCTGGGCAGGCTAATGTTCACAAATCTAATAGTGCGGCATTGCTGGCATTTAGAATCCTATCAAGAAGTGACACAGGCTACCAAAAATCTAGCACATTTCAAAGCCTCATTATGAATCTGACTCATGTAGGATAGTCCAAACAGGTTGAGACATGACAAGCCAGTTATGAAACTGCCAATGCACTAACCCGATTTGCCTTTCCAAGTCAGCATGTTGGGAAAGGTAGCTCATTTGGTCAATAACCCTGCTTACACTAGGAGAAATGCTGTCAGGCCTAATATGCTAGTTTTACTGTCAGATAATTTGGAAACTTCAAGACCTAAGAAGGATAACTGTATTCCGTTGTTCACTTCCCGCCTTGAAGCGCTTTGAAGCACTCCACCTGTGTATAAGTGCTATATAAATAAACAATTACAATTACAAAGAAATGTAGGTTAGAGGAGAGGGGAGTGGCACACTTTGCATGTCACGGGTGGACAGCAGAGAGAGTGAGAGTACAGCCAAGCAGAGAGTCAGTGAGTCAAGAGATGAAAAAAGAATTACAGCGCACAATCCAACAGAGGGATCATTTAGCCCGCTTGGCTGAAATAGCAATACAGAAAATGCAACCCAAAAAGGGCATTTTAAAAGCACCTATCTATGGTAGGGACTATGGTGATGCTCCAGAGCACCTGTGTAGATAGAGGAACACTGTGTTTGAGCGACAATATGATGACATACAATACTATTCAGCACCTCAGAAAAGATTTGAGGGGGGCGCTGTTGCGCACGTCTCAAAATGGCCGCCTAGGTTGTGAGCTCCGGCCCGGCTGAAATCCTTGTTGTTAATATATCCTGCCAGTAATCAGTTGTCTGTCTATTACCTGCGGCGGACTGTGGCGGAAGGTCCTGGGAAGAGGCTCTGCGAAGG
Organism: Ambystoma mexicanum; assembly: GCF_040938575.1. NCBI lineage: Eukaryota > Metazoa > Chordata > Amphibia > Caudata > Ambystomatidae > Ambystoma > Ambystoma mexicanum. The sequence goes on along the minus strand of NC_090934.1, from coordinate 1,130,045,355 downwards.
CGGGGCCCGTCGGTGCCGTTGCAGCAGAGAAATCCGCCGGCGAGGTTCCAGCTGCTGCGGGGCTGCGGCGCGGCCACCCAGGGGCTCCGCGCCATTTATTACGCGTGCCCAGACCTGGCGAACACGGATCGGTCGGGTGGGGGAGGGGCAGCCCACCGACAACCAGATGCTGCCCGAGGGTGGCAGCACTCCGTTTCTCTCCCCCCCCACCCGAACGGAGACTCGGCAACAGACCTCCTCACACCGGGTACAGTGTGGAATCCTATCGAATGCCCAGAGACGAGCCGAGGTGGCACCGTGGACCCGGACTCCCCAGCGGCAGAAGTCCAGCTGAGGCTACGCTGGTGAAGTAAGTGTGCCGTGGGGGGTATGCGGGGGACCCTACGATATTGGCCGGTTGCTGTTTGTGGGGCCGTCGCCCTATAAACGCAACGTGCCTGGGCCCTCGCAGGCGGGGAAACAGAGGCAGCGGCATGGTTGACGGTGCCCTGTAGCGGCTGCTGCTCGCCGGTGCGGCGCCGCTAAGTGGGATACGCTGTGCGGAGAGGCACTGCCTGTGGACGGGTGAACGCATCACAGCGATCCTAATCTCAGGGAAACAAACCCGACTTCGCAGATGTGTAGCAGCATATCCTGCTCAATGAAATCAGACATACACCAATGAGATACCTGCTCTCACACCCATCAAACTCCTTCATAGAGCATAAAAGTGTTGGGTGCTTGGGGGCACAATTAGTGCAAAGTCACAACAGAAAGGTGGGCAACTGTATAGGCACAGAGCCCTTCGAACACAGGTGGAGTGGTGAGAGATAAGACAACAGGCCGGAGTGGCCGGGTGTGGTCACCTGGACACTGCAACACTAAGTATCACGCATACAACACATTGATGACACAGACTGTTGCCACTGCCTGCGTCGGCGCCGGATCTGCGGGAGGTTGCTGATAACGCCTCGGGGAGGGGGGGGAGAGTGCACGTCTGATGCGATAGAAGGCCAATCCTCCATCTGCATTGTATCACACCTGAGCGGGGAAGCAGGGCGGGGGCTGCGCCGTCGTCCCCCCGTTGCTAAGGCTGTGGACACAGACTGGCCGCTGGAAAGCAATATTATATACGTGGGAGAACACAATCCACTCCACAGCTGGTCACTTTGTCTAATGGGCCGCACTGAGAAGAAGGCCACAGGGGGCAGAAAGACCGGCCCAATGGGCTCCTTTGCCAGCTCTCAGCCACAGGCGACATCAGGAGGGGTGACACAACCGAGAAACAGACCCCTTAGATCGCCTGGCGACAATTGTGCAGAATGGGTTCCTGGCTGTCAACGTTAAAGTGTACGACATTGTTGCGACGATTGGATCCCTGAAAGCACGAGTGGAAAAAGAGAGCGCACGCATCTCAGAAGCAGAAAACAGCATAAACTCAAATGAAGGTGTGATCTCACAACATAGCCGAGACATAGCCCTCCTTCAGACTGAACTATGTAAAACCCAGAGCAAGTGCGAGGATCTCGAATCTAGATCCCGTAGAAATAACATTCGCATTGTCAGAGTTTCGGAATCATTTGGAAGAGGCTCCATGGAAAGACAGGTGGAAGAGCTGCTGAAATCTGTGCTGGGGACAGAATCTCTGTCAAACCATTTTCTTGTTGAAAGTGCCCATCGCACCCTGGCACCACCTCCGAAGCCGGGTGCTCCACCCCGCACCATCATTGCACGTCTTCTAAATTACAGGGACAGGGACATGATACTCCGACTGTCCAGGGAAAAAGGAACATTACACTACGAAGAAAATAGAATCCATATATATCCAGACTTTTTGGCGAATATACAAACTGTTAAGACGGATTTCTGAACTCTGTCCTGGCGGCGCAGAAGTTCAGAAGGCCAACCTAATTACTTGGAACAGGGTAACCTCTGGACAAGCCAGACCAATCAGGGTAGCGTTCGCGGCGGTCAAGACTAGGTCTCAAGAGGGGTGAGAGTGACTCAAAGCCTGCAATGAGCACACAAAGCAAGGACACTTACAAACTACTCCAAACAGGTGTTATATTAAAAATATATACACATTTATTCCAAGGCCTTTGCAATAATGACCGTAGAGAGAAATCACAATAAAACTCTAGTAAACCAACACATACCAAACCAATGCAATATATATACAAATACAAACGAGTCTAAAGCGTTAGATGCAAGAAATTTGTAGTCCACCTAGAAGGGGAGGAAAACAGGCAGTGCGAAATAATGATTAGACCCAGTCCGCCTTCAGAGGCACCTGACTAAAAGGAAGTCCAAGCCCTACGAAGAGTGGAGCCTTGTGCTCAAAAGTACCTGCACACGCTGGTGCCAACGGGCAAAAAGGGGAGTCTCTTCGAGGGAATCAGGCAGTTCAGTTTGGTGCACAAATGAAGAAGAACAGAGTTCCGCGACTCAAGCGCAGCCTCCACTGTGGGCAGAAGCAGAGCGCGAGTACGGAAAGGCGTGCTGTTTTGACACAGCGGGGAAAAGCCATGGGCTCCTGCAGGAGGGCGACCAGTTCCTAGCTATGCTACTCACCAGTCCCCGATGCAAGCAGACGCAGGCTTCTCCGCGTCAGTTTCAGTGCTGGCAGGTTCAGGGGAGCAGGGGACGTCTCGTCGTCGTGTAGATTCTGCAGCAGCAGAGTTGAGTTAAAGATGTCCCAAACGAAGTGAACCCGCACAGTTTGTTACCACAGCAGGGCAACGGAGCGGCTGTGTGTATCTCAGCCAAATGTACACTACTCACTTCAGACCTGGGAATGCCAAGTGTACGAATCGTGTGAGAGTGACAAGGACTAGAAATACAACACTACCTGGCGGCGGTTACAGAGCAAGACTCCTGGGTAGGCTGGTCAGTCTGCTGGATGGCCCAGAGACACTTCCGAAGGCTTACGTGCAGGAGATGGTGAAGATGCCGAGAATAGCTGTCCCCACTATTCCAAGGGTTGAAGTACCAGTACAGGCCTTCTGGTTCGATCAGAGGTAAAAAGGGTTTCACAAAGCGACAGCAGTGCCGAGGAGCAGTCCTTCAGCAGGTCACCAGCGATTCCTCGGTTCAGCCTCGTGGTTGCAGGATACTTGGCTCCTGTATTCCTTTGTTCGTGAGAACTCAGGAGATCGACATGGTAGTGGCGTTTCCAGCCCCCTCTTATCCATGGTTCCCTTCCCGCCAAAACGGAGGGGACCCAATGGGAGATCCGCTCATAAACACTCACACCATACGTGGACCTATCACGGACCACGGTGGTCCCAGGCATTCACACCACCCTAGACTCTCTGGCACCCAGGATGTGTATTGGGACCAGGCATCCCAGCCCACATCCTGGAGGCACACACAAGGCCTTTAGAAACCCACGAAAGCATCTGTGTTTCGCGGGAAAGTACATGCCCAAATAAGGAAGGCCCCGGGTCGGCTCGACCTGGGGAAGGTGAAGGGAGCAAGACGGTCAGCGGACAGGACAAAGGAGCCTCGTGGTCTGGCCATTTTGGGAGCCAGGCCACCATTTTGGACTAAGCGCGAGAAACGCGCTTAAAACGCCAAAAGGAGCTCAAAACACAAGAAACGATCGCTGCCACCATTCCCGTCCGTGATTCACTTGCACCAATCAGTTACAATGCAAAAAGAGTATCTAGGGCCTGTAGAAGGCTAGAGACCCAAGAGAGCAGTAACTTAGCTTACAGTGCCCTCTTGTGTCATGTTGCACGAAAGCTGCAACATGATAAAGAAACTACGGAAAACAGCGTTTTCCGGTACTGACTGTCTTAAGGGCATGTCAGTTTCCCCGTAAGAATGGAGCGAAAGCCCAGAGGAGTGCGGCAGAAGGCTGCCCTTCTCTGGCAAATTCTAGATCATGGTGAAAACAACAGCAAAAAGTTTAGGGGTTGCCACATGGAAGGAAAATTACCCACAATTAAGAAATCTTTCCTAACACAAACGCAACATAGATTCTACGAGTCGGTCAAGAAACAGCTACGACTCCGCAATGTCCCCTATGCTCTAATTTTTCCTGCAAAGATGAGGATCCAGCACAGAGGAAGAGCACACTTTTTTGAAAACCCCTCGGAGGCTATGGCATATGTGGAGGCCTCCATCCCTCTGCCCCCTAGAGATCAAGCGAGAGACCCTAATGCGAGACCCGACCCGGGCGAGGGCAGAGGGGACCCGGTGGATGGTTGAAACTGCGCCTTCCCTGCAAAAGTAATAAACCCCTTTTTCAAGTTAGCACAACTGAACTGGACCAGGATCCGCTGTTACCGGGCCGTAGAGTCTCCTACATGGGCGACCATACGACTGGCCTTGTAACGGCAACAAATCACCCTCAGGAATGTTCCAAACAGTTACCAGGGTTCATCGTCAAGTTGGGGCTGATGATGTGGGCGGAGGGAGGGACAAGGAAAGTTGGGACGTTTTGAGTTATTGCAACCACCCAGACGAGTTCGAGTCCGGTGGGAATGTATGCACTGTTGGACGTTGGAGGTTATTTGAAATATGGTCTTGCAGGCACTGGTGCTATTCAAATGTTGGTTACTTGCACATCAATCGTCACAATGGTATAAAGCAATATGCATGTATAGACAATGGGTGACGTAATGAAGATAAGGCTGATGTCGTGGAATGTCCATGGCCTAAATAACCCAATGAAGGCCAGGAAGGTGGGCAATTATGTCACCAGGCACGGTTCCCACATCTTAATGTTACAAGAAACGCATGCACAGGGCTCTGCTAATGAGAATATATTGGTGAAATGGGGCAAACAGCGCTACTATACAGACTACTCATCGCAGTCCAGGGGGGTATGCACCCTCATACACAACTCGCTGGGCTTTGTAGCAAAGGGCCACCTGGCGGACCCGATGGACAGATATGTGCTGGTCTGGGGGGAAATAGCTGGGAAACAAATATCCTTGATGAACACATATGGCCCCAATCTGGACTATCCCGATTTTTACTTGCACATGCTCGAGATCCTTCTTCAACATGATATGACTACTGTATTATGGGGAGGGGATTTTAATCTGGTACTAGACCAGATTTTAAATAGATCTGCTAAGGCAACCAGGGCACCTTCCAAGGCGGCATTGGTTTTAAGGCAGATCATCCCGCAACTGTCCCTGCTGGACGCCTGGAGAGTGCTCCACCCAACAAGCAGGTGATACACGTTCTACTCCTCGGTGCATGATAGTGAGTCGCGTATAGATTATTGGTTTGTTTCTTCAAGTATGGCACATGCCCTTCAAAATTGCGAAATCCTTCCCTGCACACTGTCTGATCACTCGCCGGTGACACTGGAGTTTACCCTGAGAGATGCCCCCAGACCAACAAGGAGATGGAGAATGCCCAGAGATGTGCTGAAAGACCCGAATGTTGCTGAAGCCCTACATGTTGAAATAGCGAACTTTTTCACAGATAACATTGGGTCTGTAGACCGCGTTTCGTCAGTGTGGGAAGCATTCAAAGTATGGGCGAGAGGGGCCATGATATCCAAAACCACGGGTCTCCTGAGGGAAGTGCGCCGTGAGCTGGAGGGGGTGGAGAGGGAACTCAAAGTACTAGAGGAGGCGTATGGTCGTTCGCACGGCGGGGACACCCTGGCTGCAATACATAAATCTCTTAGAGACTTTGATCGGCTGGCAGTAAGGGAAGTGCAATATATGGTGGCCCCCATCCGGGCGCGCAGATATGGAGAGGGGAACAAAGCAGGGAAAATGTTGGCTAATTTTGTTAAACACGAAAAACAAACATCCACGATCACACCGATACAAATGGCACAAAACGAGATTGTAACAAGCGAGCAGGGAATAAATTATCAATTTGTTAACTTTTACAAAAATCTTTACGCGAATAAGGACAGAAAATCCTCTGAAGAGATCAAGCACTACCTCGCTACGCTAGATCTTCCTAAACTTTCAGAAGAACATAAACTAATATTGGAGCAACCTGTCACGGCAGACGAGCTCACCAAGGCAATCAAAGGGCTCACATCTGGCAAAGCGCCAGGCTCGGATGGATTGGGTGTAGAATTCTATAAAGAATTCCGGGAAGAATTGGTCCCTGTGCTGATAGAGGTGTGGGATGAGGCCCTGGATAAACAAATATTGCCCCCGACGATGCGCAAGGCCATAATCACAGTGCTGCGAAAACCCCAACGCCTGCCACAAGATATGTCATCCTATAGGCCCTTGTCCCTGATAAATGTAGATGCAAAAATGTTTGTGAAGGTTCTGGCAAACCGCATGCTACCCATAACGCCCATGCTGGTACACACGGACCAGAGCGGGTTCATACCCCAAAGATCCACTGCCCTAAACTTGCGCAGATTATTCGGCATAATGTCACAAATCAACCCAAACAAGCAAGCAAGCCGAGAAGGCGTTTGACTCAGTCTCCTGGGAGTACCTCTTTCTGGTGTTGGAGGCGTTCGGGGTGGGCCCCTATTTCATTAAATATGTCAGACTGCTATACACGGCCCCAGGTGCGAAAGTTTGCACGAACAAAACTGTATCCGAGCTATTTGAGCTGGGTAGAGGCACCAGACAGGGATGCCCTTCTCCCCTATCCTTTTCGCCTTGACAATAGAGCCAATTGCAGCGGCAGTGCGGCTGAGACACCAAAACAGGGGCATAACGCTGAAAGGAGCCACCCAAATAATATCACTGTATGCTGACGATACATTGCTATATGTCCGTGAACCAGACAAAAACATCGTCCCCATCATGGCAGATATCAATGAATTCTCAGAATACTCTGGATATACGGTGAACAATGCTAAATCGGAAATGTTCCTGCTCACCCCCTCCACAAAATGCCCAGCTCGGACTTGCAACCTTAAATGGTCGGAGCAACACATCAGATACCTGAGAGTACTGGTCTCTAACAACAGGCAGACCCTGTATGCTGATAACCATGATCAGGCGTTACAAACACTCAACACCAAGCTACAGGTCTGGAGGCATCTCCCAATTTCGTTACACGGCAGAATTGCCATTCTTAAAATGATTGTACTTCCAAAACTACTATATCTATTCGTAAACATTCCTATATGGCCGGGCAGAGAATTCTTTTCCAGGCTTAGATCCATGGCGGTGGTATTGCTTTGGAACGGAAAGGTGGCTAGGATTAGTTGGGAAAAGCTGACAGAATCATACGAGACCGGGGGAATAGCAGCGCCAGACTTTGAGCTTTATTTTATGGTAGCGCAAGCGCAGTTTGCAAGGCATTGGTATGACGAAGCGGACTACTCACCACACATGCGGATTGAAAAATACACCACTACACACACTGACATAAGGTTAGTTATCTTTGATACCAGATATAAGGACCCATGTGAATTTCATCCAGTGAGCTGAACTGTGAGGGCCTGGGGGGCTATATATAAAAAGTTGAAAATTGAGGTCCCATATAATCCCGAGATCCCCTTGTGGAAATACCCCAACCTTCCCCCCACATTTGATGCAAGTATACAGGAGGCGTGGGATCCTGGTACAGAGATGAAGGTAGGAGACATGTATATAGATGGGAAGTTCGTAACCCTCACAGTGTTTACGAGGGGGATGGGGGGAGGTCCGCTCCGTACACTACAATATTATCGAATGAGATCCGCATATCAATCGCGCTGGCCATCCTTCCCTGATGAACCCCCCTCCCACCCGTGCATACAACTGGTTACAATGCAGAGTGGACTGGGAATCTCCAAATTGTATAAGACAATACAGACTCACACCCCTACAACCAACCACATAAAAGATAAATGGGAGGCGGACATGGGAATACCAATACCTGACGACAAATGGGTAAGATACTGTGCGCTCACAAAAAGGGTGTCCTTAAATGCGGGCCTGCGCCAAATACAGTTCAAACTCCTCAACAGACTGCACTACACCCCTGCCAGAATTGCTAAATTTACACCCGATGACTCAGGCAACTGCCCCAAATGTGGGTCCCCGCAAGCGGGATCCTATCACATGTACTGGGAATGCCCGGTCGTGGCACGGTTTTGGGAGAGGGTTGCAGCTATGCTGACTGAAATTACACAGATCCCCCCGCATTTGACCCCCCAAAAGTATTTGTTCGGAGATATTGGTAAATGTTCTGAAAAACTTAGAAGGCTGTTCAATGTTTTATATGTTGCTACCAAGAAGTGTATATTGAAAGCATGGAAGAGCCCGAGCTCCCCTGACATGAACTCTTTCCTGCGTGAATTAACTTACATTAATGAGTGTGAGGGAACAGTACGTGCTGACTCAACCAAGTGCGAGTCGACCGAAGGACATTTGGGGCCCCTTTAGGGAGTACTTAAGTGATCTCTACTCGGACGATGAGACAGTTATGTAAACTGTGAATTGCTAAACCTTTGATGATGACGATGTTAAATGAGAGACCATGTGATGTGTTGATTGAGTACCACTGTAACTGCTGAGACCACTAATAAAAGATGTTTAAAAATAAAAAAGAAAAGATTTGAGATCCAGAAGACCAATGGGAAAGAGAAATGAGAGAGGGCCCCCAGCACCATCCACATAGACAACCTCCTTGTAGTCATAGCGACACAGGGGGGACGTATTATATGATATGATATAAGTCATACGTCTGTACACAAGTGTTTCTAGGCGCGAGTAGGAAAAGGGATTCAAGAGCACTACATCTGATTCTGTTGAGTAAAACTGGGTCCAAGTAAAGAGAAATAGACAAAGAAACCACAAACACAGTTGGTGGCTTCTGACCTCATACCATAAAAATGCAAATATTTTTGTTAGGCAACATTTAGAATGTATGAACAGATGATGGCATCATTTGAATTGAAGAATGATCAGAACAACATGGACTTTGTAAAATGGACATTCTCTCCTGAGTTTTCTAAGTTCTTTGTGTAAAATCCAGTGTTGCTTCTTTCCTAGAAATCTGACAAAGAACCTGAATGAAAAGAAAGAGATTAGCAACAAAACCACTAGACACGAGAACCAAGATAAACAAAACCCAATACTTTTAACAGAAACCCAAAAATAAAAGGACATTCCTCTCACTATAGGTGTTTCCAGGCCTCACTGTTCAACAGTAACAGTGACCTGGAACCCGAAAAAAGGGGGAAATCTCATGTGATCTCAAAATATTATTTTGGTTCCTGCAGATTCCTTGATCAACCCACAGCAACTTCACCCTGAGGAGAATGCCCCTGGGGGGACTGCTCAAGGTCAAGCTTATGAAATCCTGACTATTCAATGAATGAAATATGAATTATCTGCTTAGTCACACTTTCTCTGTAAATTTTAGATGAAAGATGAAAGGATTTTTGTGCCTGTCCGAATTCAAGGTCAGTGTGACTTACCGGCTCTCACAGATACCAGGTCCCAGGCGAACTTAAGTGCTTGAGACTCTCAACCAAGGAAGAGGGGAAAGTCACAGCATTTTCCTCAAACTCATCCTTGGAGAGCTTCACAATTTTGACGGGAACCAGATCCCAGTAGATGTGATTACTGAAATTGAAATGAAATTAGGGAGACATAGACCGACCCATCCAGTGATAGTCGTGGCTCCCGAGAGCACACCTGTTTTGTTAGTAGTAGTGGTAGTAGTGCATCATTTGTATAGTGCCTTTTATCATTAGTATGGTCACAGCGCGCTATAGGTTGCACAACCATGGGGGAGCAGAGTTTGGGTAGGGGAAGAAATATGAGGTGCTAGTATGCATATGTACATTTTGTCCAGTGCTTAAGATGTGAGGAGTGGCCAAGTCCCTGCTAGGCACCCATTGTTAAGATGCAGGGTCGAGGGTGTCCCAAATGCAGCGGACGTGCACAGGTTGTTACCACAGCAGGGCAACACGGCAACCGTGTAAGAGGCTTACTTGCAGGGTTTAAAGAAGGTGCCGGGAATGGTTGATCCCACTATTTCCAATGGGTCGAAGCGGTTTCGCAGACCTTCTAGGACGATCAGATGCAGAGGGGTCTCGCAGGACGACAGCAGTTCAGGGTGCCAAACCTTCAGCGGGTCACCAGCGGTTCCTCGACTCAGCTTCTTGTTGCAGGATACTTGGCTCCTTATCCCTTGTTCGGTGTGAACTCAGGAGATCGACATGGTAGTGGTGTTTCCAGCCTCCTCTTATCCAAAGTTCCCTTTGTGCCAAAACTGAGAGGACCCAATGGAAGACCTGCTCACAAACACTCACACCATACGTGGACCTATCACGGACCATGGTGGTCCCAGGCATTCAGGACACTCCAGACTCTCTGGCACCCAGGATGTGTATTGGGACCAGACATCCCAGCCCACAACCTGCAGGCACACACAAGGCACACAGAAGCCTGTGAAAGCATTGTGTTTCGCGGGAAAGTGCATGACCAAATAAGGACTGCCCCGGGTCGGCTCGACCTGGGGGAAGGTGAAGAGGCAAAACGGTCAGCCGACAGGACAAAGAACCTCGTGGCATGGCCATTTTGGAGCCAGGCCACTTACTCGTGCCAAACGCGGTAAGCGCGGATAACATGGCAAAAAAGGGGCTCAAAACACAAGAGAAACGATAGCTGCCACCAGTCCCATCCGTGAAACACTTGCACAGTTCATAATAAGTCCAGTGAGAGTTTCTAGGGCCTTTGGAATGACTAGAGACCCAAGAGCGCGGTAATGTCAGTTACGGTGCACTCTTGTTTCATGTTGCACAAAAGCTGCAACATGAGGAAAGGACTAAGGGAAATGAAGTCTCCCAGTACTGACTGTCTTAAGGGCATGTCAGTTTCCCCATAAGGATTGAGCGAAAGCCCAGAGGAGTGTGGCGGAAGGCTGCGCTTCTCTGGCAAAGTCTAGATCAGGGTGTAAAACAACAGCAAAAAGTTTGGGGGTTGCCACATGAAGGGAAAATTACATACAATTATGAAATCTTTCCTAACACTCGCCCCTCCCAGACTAAGGACAGGGGGAACTAATCCACCCCTGGATGAGTTTCTTGTTCAGGTCGATTAAATATTCTGGACAACCCATCAGCATTGCTATGTTGGACACCTGGCCTATGCTCAATAGTGAAGTTGAAGCCTTGTAGACTTATGGACCGCCTAAGCAACTTTGGATTATCTCCCTTCATGTTCATCGGCCACTTTAAGGGCTTATGGTCAGTTTGCACAGTGAAGTGGGTCCCATAGAAGTAGGGCCTCAGCTTCCGTAGGGCCCATACAACAGAGAAACATTTGTTCTCTACTGTGGACCACCTGAGCGCTCTGTCGTTAAGCTGGTGACTAATGAAGCCAATCGGTGTTCCTTACCCTTCTCATCTACTTCTGATAGTACAGCTCCTATCCCAGTGTCAGAGGCATCTGTCTGCACAATAAAAGGTCTTTGGTAATCAGGGGCCCTGAGGACCTACGCAAAAGAACCTCTTCCAGACCTACTAGATCAGCCAACGCCAATTGCCTCCAAGTTCCGCGCTTCAAACTTTCCACCATAGGAGGAAATAGCTTCCCGGTTAAGGCTGCGCAGTTATGGAACTCCCTCCCTCATGACATCAGAGAACCCCAGCCCTTCGAAAACTTTAGACTGAACCTTACTAGGTGGTTAAGAGCCAAGGACAGCCAACTGACCCTATATGCCACACTGTACATAACTGTATATAATTCATATTTCGCGACCTTGACTACGCAGGAGATTGCTCCCCGCTCCCCTGTTCCTTGATCGCTCCTTGTACATAATTGCTTACTGTAACACTGTTGATGCCTATACTATCTGCTTATTTCATGTACGTGCAACTAGCTGAGCATATCTGTAACCAAGCTCAGCATATTTCTGCACCCTCGTATTATTCTTATGTAACTGTAACCAAGTTGAGCTTGTCTGTCTGCGCCCTGATGTTCCAGGGCATGGCGCGCCATACAAATAATAAACTAAACTAAACTAAACTAAACAGGGGTCTGGCACAAGGAGTCTTTTAAGCCATTGAAGGCCTTCTCACACTCTTCAGTCCAAGTTACCTTCTTGGGTTTCTTTGGAGTGGTGAGAGCAATCAGAGGGGCAGCTATGGTGCCATAGCCTGCCATGAAATTTCTGTAATACCCAGTGAGTCCTAAGAAGGCTCTCACTTGGGTCTGTGTAGTGGGGGTAGGGCAGTCTTGTACTGCTTGTACTTTACTGGGTAGAGGCTGTATCCTCCCTCCACCTACTTCATGTCCAAGGTAAACCAGTGAGCCTTGTCCAATCTGGCATTTACTAGCCTTTATGGTCAAGTGTGCTTTCTGAAGAGCCTGGAGCACAATCCTGAGGTGTTTCACATGGTCTTCCCAGGTGGCACTGAAAACTGCTATATCGTCCAGATATGCAAGACAGAATTCGTCCAACCCATTCAACACATGATTCACAAGCCTCTGGAAAGTGGCAGGTGCATTTTTCAACCCGAACGGCATTACCCTGAATTGGTAAAGGCCGTCCGGAGTAGAAAACGCTGTCTTCTCCTTGGCATGTTCTGCTAAAGCTATTTGCCAATAGCCAGCAGTGAGGTCAAACGTGCTGAGGTACTTGGAGGCACCCAAAGTATCCACCGGCTCATCTGTTCGAGGCAAGGGGTGGGCATCTGTCTTGGTGACAGCATTCAGAGCCCTGTAATCCACGCAGAACCTCAATTCGGAAGTACCTGCGTTTGGAACCAAACCCACAGGGCTGGACCAAGGACTACTAGAGGGTTCAATCACTCCAAGATCTAACATTTTGTTGACCTCCGTCTTAATGTAAGTCCGGACTTTGTCTGACATCCTGTATCCCCTACTTTTGGTAGGTACACTGGGCCTCATTAGGACCCTGGCGGAGAGGGTTTTACGCCAGCGTAGTGCATGGCGTACCTCTCCGCCATACTACGAGTTCCCGTAGCGCCATGGCGGCCTTTTCCGCCTGGTTTTACCAGGCGGAGAAAACCATGGCGCTACGGGACCTCGTTGTTAATTACGCCACCGTATTTTACGGTGGCGTAATTAACTCCTTCCCCACTCCCATTATACCCTATGGGGCAAAAATGGGAATGGGGAAGGGCAGAATGGGGATTGGGGATTTACCGCCCCGCCAAGGTCGGAATGGGGCGGTAAATCCGCCAACCCCCATGGCGCTATCGGCGGCTTTCCGCCATGCTTCGCGGTGCATTTAGCACCGCGAAATCCGCCTGGGTCCTAATGAGGCCCACTGTCTCCTGTTTCTATGTTATGTTTGCACCAAGGTGTCAAACCAGGGGACTGTGAAAACAGGGGGGAAAATTGCCTAAGCAAACTTTTCACCTCAGCCTGCTGATCAGAAGTCAGGTGAGGGGCCACTCGGACACCCTCAAAGGAGCTATCTGAAGGACTGCTTTGAAACAGGTCATGGAGAGGTTCAGACTCCTCTTCCTCAACATCTGAAGCCAATAGCATTGCTGTGATTTCAACTCTTGGGATGAAAGCCTTCAGCCTATTTACGTGGAACACTTTTGGAGCCTGTCCAGGCCTTCCAAGGTCCACTAAATAGTTGACCTCACCTAGGGGCTCCACCACTGTCTAAGGGCCTGACCATTTATCCTGTAAAGCTCTAGGCCTTATGGGATTCATGATCAGGACTTGCTGACCAGGGGCCTCATCACAAGTTGGGCTGTATTCCCGGCTGTAATACCACCGACTGTAATAGCCCTAGCACCGACCGGTCCGGCTGTATTACCGCCGGATCACGAGTTGGGTGTTAACGGTAAATCCCCATTCCCAATTGGGTCCATTGGATTCAATGGGGTGTTTTCAGCGCTAATTATGCGGGCTAATACAGCCGGCGGTAATACAGCCGAAAACAGGGGATTTTCACCTCCAGAGAAAGGCTGGAGGAAAAACAGCCCATTTAGCGCCCAACTCGTGATAGGGCCAGCCCTTAAATGCGGCTGTAATACCGTTACCACCGCATTTAAGGGCTACAGCCCAACTCGTGATGCCCCAGGTGTGAAGTTGATGAGGGAAGCTTTCTGGTCATACCAATGTCCTGCCTCCAACTTGTCACTAGCCAGACCTATCAGGAGTACCATCCTTTTTCTGAGCCCTAACACATAGTCTACTACGTTGGTAGTGATAGGGGGAGTGGGCATCTCCCATCCCTCCTTGACTATGGCAAGGGTCCCCGTACAGGGTGACCAAACAGAAGTTTGAAGGGGCTGAAGCCAGCACCCTCCTGTGGTACCTCTCGGTAGGCAAACAGTAAGCATGGTAAAAGAAGATCCCATTTTCTTCTCTGAGGTTCTTCCAGAGCCCCAATCATACTTTTTAACGTTCTGTTAAATCGTTCCACCAGACCATTAGTCTGGGGGTGGTATGCGGAAGAGAACTTATAGGTGACCCCACATTCTTTCCACATAGCCTGCATATACTTCGACATAATGTTGCTACCTCTGTCATACACAACTTCTTTAGGGAAGCCAACCCTAGTAAAGATACAGAGTAAAGCTTTTGCGACTGACTTGGCAGTCACAGTCTTCAATGGGATGGCCTCAAGATATCTGGTGGCATTGTTGACCAATACCAGGATAAACCTATTGCCTGAGGATGTTTGGGGGTCAAGAGGACCAGCAATGTTGATCCCTACCCTCTCGAATGGTACTCCCACAAATGGGAGTGGTACCAATGGAGCTTGGATTGTTGAACCACTCTTACCAGATAATTGGCAGGAGGCACAACTCCTGCAGTGACTTTCTACTTGCACCCCAATCTTGGGCCAGTAGAAGTGCATGGATAACCTTTGCTTGGTCCTCTTAATACCAAGGTGACCAGCAAGGGGCACTTCATGCACCAGCTGCAGGAGGAAGGGTCTTACAGCAAGGGGAACCACCAACCTCCTATGGTCTCCTTCTGTAGACTCTGTGGGCTCACTATACAGGAGTCCACCTTCCCAATAAATCCGATGCTTCCCAGGAGGTTCACCCTCAAGCTGGGAGCGGGCCTGTCTCCTTAGGCCTTCCAGAGATGGGCACTCATGTTGGCCTTTACTGAATTCTTCCCTGTCAGGACCACCTTCTACTAACAAATCATTTAGTTCAGGATGGTCATTGGGGTCAAATACTTCAGGCATCACCACTTCTCGTCAGGTCCGGGTGAAAGACCAACTACCTCCACCGCAGTGGTAGGCGAGTTAGGGGGAATATTTTCTTTCCCTCTTTTTGGTTTCTTGACTCCTTTAGCCTTGGGTTTGCCCTTTGGCTGGGGCAGGGCATTGGTCTTGGCCAATGCTGCCCTCGTTTGAGACCTTGTGCAGGGTCTGTCAGTAGTATCTCCCACAAGCCCTAAAGCTCTGAGATCATTGCCCAACAAGACCTTTCCTGGGATACTCCTCTGAATGCTCACTGGAATCCTGACTGCTGTACCATTTAAAGTAAGATTTACTGGTATTACTGGGAACATACGGAGTGGGCCGTCAGCCAACTTAGTGGGCATCAGAGTAGCTCTGGCAACTTCCCCTGAGTCTACCAAGGTAGAATCCACTACAGTTCGACTGCACCCACTATCTGTAAGAGCTGGAGTATCTACTCCATTGATCAGCACACTGTCTTTACAGTAGTGCTTGGTGTTATCTGGAATCCTAGCATAAGCCTCTGCGACTTTAGGCTCCCAGGAACCCAGGGAAACTAAAACTACCTCAGCTTCTATCCCGCTGGGAAATTAGTCTGAGGAGAAGGATGCTCCTGTAATCTCTTCTTCCTCGTAGGAGGAGAAGGCCAGATTAGCGGAGTGGACCCCCAAAGGTTTAACCTTACACCGGGGATCCCCCTTCACGTGGTTAGTTGCTCCACAAGCAAAACAAGATCCATTGGGTTTGTTTACATAGGGAGGCTTATTATAACCAGAGTTCTGTTTTGGAGGCTGACCACCACTACCCTGTGAGTTCTCTTGTGTCTTTACCCTTATGTTTCTTTGTGTGGCCCTTTTGGGAAGAAGATGTATCAGTTTCCCCACCCTCCTTATCTTTGGACTTTTTCCCTTCCTCCTGCTTACCAGGATGAGTCTTGTCCTTATGGGACACTCGATGTGACACCCATAAAACTGCTGCAATGGCGAGCTTCTTAGGATCTATCCCCTTTGAATCTGCCAAATGCTGCTTAAGCTCAGGGGAAGAAGATGCAAAAATATGTTGCAGCGTGACAAGACTTATCATACCTTCAAAGGTAGAAACCTTATAACCTTCGACTCAGCCAGTCAAGTTTTTTAAGATTTCAGTGACATAAGATACCCAAGTACCACCTTCTTTTTTCTTATACTCTCTGAATCTTTTTAAGTATTGGGCAGGAGTCTTTCCAAACTTTAAAATGAGAGTCTGCTTCAAAATTGCAAAATCTGCTCTCTCAGCTTTCGACATTTCCATAATGGCACTGCAGCCAGAATGGGTCAGTCTGCTAAGTAACCAGGCAATTTTATCAGCATTGTCAACTTGTTGAACTTCACATGCATACTCAAATGTATTCAGCCAGTCCATAATGTCATTCTTTTCCTCATACACACTGAGCAGATCTTTTGGAAACCTTGGATGAGAGGAGGCCCCAGACCCATGTCCAGGACTCTTGGATCCATTGGCAACTTGAAGCTTGGCCAGTTCCAACTGGTGATCCCTGTCTTTCTGTTTTTCTGCCTGTTCGATCTTTAGTTTGGCCATATTGAAATCAAGCTCCTTCTGCCTAAACAGCAGCTCTTGCTTCTTGAATTCAAGTATGGCCTCCCCATCAGCACTGGCAGAGGAAACATTGGAAATGTCATCCTCCCTATTCTCATGGTCGCTGTGGATCAGTACATCGACAGAACTGTCAGTTCTACCAGTGAGAGCAGCCCCATCTCCTTCTGCACTGTCCTCTGAAGCTATAGCGCTAAGCTGAGCTTCTTGCCATGCCATGATTCTTTGGATCATGTCCATTTTGGTGCCTTGAAAGGAGACACCTCTTTCAGCACACATCTTTTTCAATGTTTCGGATTTAGAAGCATTTAAAGTTAACAAGGTACTTGTTTCCATACTGTTAGATAGGACTATGAACTTTAAAAAGTTATACTACGACAATTACTATGTGTCCTCGTAGGAATAACTTGAAATGCCTTCGCTCGTGCGTAACACTGGATACCTTCAGTGGTATCCCACAGCTCTACTCCAATTTGTTAAGATGGATTTCTGAACTCTGACCTGGAGGGGCAGAGGTTCAGAAGGCCAGCCTAGTTTCTTGGAACAGGGTAACCTCTGGACAAGCCAGACCAATCAGGGTAGCGATGGCAGCGGTCAAGACTAAGTCTCAAGAGGGGTGAGAGTGATGGAAAGACCTCAATGAGCACACAAAGCAAGGACACTTACAAATTACTCCAGACAGGTGTTATATTAAAAATATAGACACATTTATTGCAAGGCCTTTGTAACATCAACCATAGCAAAGAATCACAATAATACTAAAGTAAACCAACACATCACAATCAATACAATATATATACAAGACCGAGGGGTCTAAGGAGTTAGGAGCACGTAATATGTAGACCACCTAGATGGGGAGGAAAACATGCAGTGCAAGTAATCATTAGACCCAGTTCGACATCCGAAATACACTTAACTAGGAGGAAGTCCGAGCCCTACGAAGAGAGGAGCCTTATGCTCAAAAGTACCTGCACGCGCTGGTGCTAATGGACAAAAGAGGGCCTCATCAAGGATATCAAGCAGTTTAGGAAGGTGAATGAAGCGATGCAGAACAAGTCCCCACTACTCAAGTAAGGCCTCCACTTGTGGGCAGAGGCAGGGTGAGAGTGCAGGATAGAGTCACTATTTCGCAACAGCAGTAGAAAAGAAACGGGCTCCTGCGCGAGGGGCCACCGGTTGGGGTATGGACTACTCACCGGTCCCCGACGCAGGCAGACCCAGACTTCTCCCGTTCAGTTCATGTTGCTGGCAGGTTCAGCTGCTATGATCAGGAGGTCTCAACACCGTTTAGATTCCGCATAGCAGGATGCAGGGTCCAGGGTGTCCCAAATGCAGCGGACGTGCACAGTTTGTTACCACAGCAGGGCAACACGGCAACCGCGTTTACTCTGGTCCGGGCGCACTCGTCTCTCTTCAGACCTGGGAATGCCAAGTGTACGAAATTCGGTGTGAGGGTGCCGTGGACGCAGAGCAAGCAGTAAACCAAGTTTCGAGGGCTTCCCCGAAACGACGGCAGTGACAGAGCAAAGCGTCCTGCGTAAGCTGGTCAGCCTACTGGTTGGCCCAGGGACACTTCCGAAGAGGCTTACTTGCAGGGTTTGATGAAGGTGCCGGGAATAGTTGATCCCACTATTCCAATGGGTCGAAGCGTCTTCGCAGACCTTCTAGGATGATCAGCTGCAGAGGAGTGCCCCAGGACGCCAGCAGTTCAGAGTGCCAAACCTTCAGCGGGTCACCAGCGGTTCCTCGACTCAGCTTCTTGTTGCAGGATACTTGGCTCCTTATCCCTTGTTCAGTGTGAACTGAGGAGATCGACATATTAGTGGTGTTTCCAGCCCCCTCTTATCCAAAATTCCCTTCGTGCCAAAACAGAGAGGACCCAATGGGAGATCTGCTCACAAACACTCACACCATACGTGGACCTATCACGGACCACAGTGGTCCCAGGCATTCAGGACACTCCAGACTCTCTGGCACCCATGATGTGTATTGGGACCAGACATCCCAGCCCACATCCTGGAGGCACACACAAGGCATTCAGAAGCCTGCGAAAGCATTGTGTTTCGCGGGAAAGTGCATGACCAAATAAGGACTGCCCCGGGTCGGCTCAACCTGGGGGAAGGTGAAGGGGCAAGACGGTCAGCGGACAGGACAAAGAACCTCGTGGCATGGCCATTTTGGAGCCAGGCCACTTACTTGTGCCAAACGCAGTAAGCGCGGATAACATGGCAAAAAAGGGTTCAAAACACAAGAGAAACGATAGCTGCCACCAGTCCCGTCCGTGACACACTTGCACAGTTCATAATAAGTCCAACAAGAGTTTCTAGGGCCTTTGGAATGACTAGAGACCCAAGAGCGCGGTCAGTTACGGTGCACTCTTGTTTCATGTTGCACAAAAGCTGCAACATGAGGAAAGGACTAAGGGAAACAAAGTCTCCCAGTACTGACTGTCTTAAGGGCATGTCAGTTTCCCCATAAGAATTGAGCGAAAGCCCAGAGGAATGCGGCGGAAGGCTGCGCTTCTCTGGCAAAGTCTAGATCAGGGTGTAAAACAACAGCACAAGGTTTGGGGGTTGCCACATGGAGGGAAAATTACATACAATTATGAAATCTTTCCTAACACCCATGTAGATGTTGCATGTGGATCTGTGATGATAAGGGGTCTAGAGAGGGTAAGCGAGAGCGGGATATAAGTTATGTGTGCATCTACGTATTGAATTTTTGTTGTGAACGATCGCTACATTCGTATGGCAGAGGTATTGTGCAAAGTGTCTTGAGGTTAAATGCATGGTCTACGTTCTAAGCAGTGAGCCAGAATTAATATGATGGCTAAACTCTAAATCAACTTGCTTTAATGTAGGACTAAATTCTACATCCTCCTAGGATTAGTGTAACTGTTACCATCAACATTCTTCTACATTCAACATCTGGCTATATTCTACCTTCTTCAAGAGTCCAAGCTTAGCTAACATTCTTCATTTGGTCTAGGTTCAGTATCCGTGCTAGATTGTACACTTAGGTTAGATACCATAAATGACTATTCTGCATTCACCCAATTCAAAGTGATGGCTACATTCTGAGTTCACCTAGGAAAGATTTGCTTTGGTGTCTCTCAACTTTGATAGATTGCGTGAACCAGATCCTCTGGACACAAACTTGCTGCCCCATTAAACTCAAAAGAAATGCCAATTATGTCAGTTTGAATGTCACCTATCATTTAATTGAAAAACATGCTGATTGAGTAGAGATTTATTTACAAAACCATCAAATCGCAGACATCATATCTGTGAAAGAACAAGATGGAAGTGAAGGAACTACTACTAGACATTTGAGGCTAAATCTACCTCCAAACAAACTCCACTCTGGAGGGGAGTACCCTCCCCCCAGTGCCTCCTCCTAGGGGACTTCAACCTAGGCTTTAAAGACCCCAAAAATCAGTAGGCCACCCTCATCAACAATACTCTGCCTGAATTAGGCTTTACCCAAAAAGTATCTGGCCCCACCCATAACAAAGGGAGAACCCTTGACTGGGTTGCAGACTATAACTGCGCGGCCTCCATCACTAATAACTCCTCTCAACCATGGTCTGACCACCATCTCCTCTCCTTTAACTTCTAAGCTTCGAGCCCCACCACCAATAATGTGCTAGCCTCAGCCATCCCCACAAGAATTAAGAAAAATATCACAGTGGAAAAATGGATCCCTCTCATCCTCCCAACGCTTAACCAACTCCCTGCCGCTTCCAACCCCTACGACCTTGTAGAAGGCTATAACAAAACCATGCACACAGCCTTAGACTCCATTGCACCACTAAAACTAAGAAAATATAAACCGAAAAAGCACCTCAACCAATGGTTCTCTAGCCACCTTAAAGCTCTTAGATTAGAAAAACGCAAAATGGAACAAGCCTGGAGACAGTCTCCCACAGACCATAACAAGATAATGCTTAATAAAATAGCGTCCAACTACAAAAAAGAAATCATAGTTGCCAAACAAGAGTCCTACAACCAGAGAATTGCACAATCCAACTCCAACACCAAAGAGCTCTTTACGATCATTAAAGAACTGGTAGACACTTGTGTGAAGGACAAACAATGGTGCACTAGTGTCCAAAATGCCCTAAACAATAACGTCACAGGCCTACAAACTAAAATTAAAAATAAGAAAGAATCCCTAGCTAAACCAACCAACCCCACTAATACTGCCTCGCGCCCCACACCCCAACACCAACGACCCAAGCCCACTCGCTTCAGCTTTTCCAAAGTCTCCACTCTTGAAGTGGAAAAAATCATTCCCAGCCGGCAACCTCTGCCCTCCACAAATCATTAAAGATGCGGCAAGAGACCTCTCGCCATTCATCACCAGACTCATTAACGCCTCCTTCTCCTCAGGTACCATCCCCAGCAACTTTAAAGAGTCCTGGGTCCTCCCCCTTCTCAAAAAGCCCTCTCTTGACCCCTCCATTCCCACTAATTACAGACCTATTACCACCGTCCCATTCCTGCTCAAGATATTAGACAAAACAGCCTACCAACAAATCCAAAAATAACTTGAAATAAACCATCTCCTAGGTATGCAGCAGTCAGGCTTCAGACCCCAACACGGACAGAAACGGCCCTTATCGACCTGAAGGCTCAAATTGACACCGTTAGAGACAATGGGAAAACTGCCTATTACTTCTCCTTGACCTCTCCGCGGCATTCGATTTAGTTGATCACAAAATCTTATGCAATCACTTGGATTCAGCTGCCCACTTCTCCCAAGAAGCCATCGGCTGGATCGTGTCATTCCTCAGCAACAGATCCATGCATGTCTTCTCCACCTCTGCTGCCACCAACCCCATCCCCATCACATGTGGAGTCCCCCAAGGTTCATGCATCTCCCCTACACTGTACAATGTGTTCACTAAGCCCCTGTTTGATGATCTAGATGGTCTGGGTATCACCTACACTAACTACGCCGATGATACACAGATCCTCATCCCGTTGACGGGAGATTACAACCATGATTTGGCCTTGGTGAACAAGGTGTACCTCATCATCCAGGCAAGGATGGCTTCTCACAGTCTATGCCTGAATGATGACAAGACTGAACTCATCATCCTTGGTTCCACCTCAAACCTAACCAAATTGGACCACAACTACACCAGCTTCATTATAGACGGGAACACGATCAAGGTAGCCAAAGAAGTGAAAACTTTAGGAATATACATCGACTCCTCCCTTTCCTTCCATAAACAGGTTAGCTTTATGGCATCCTTCACGGCCTACACATGTAAGCTTATAAGAGCAGCCAAGCCCTTCTTATCCACCCAGAGCTGCATTACGTTAGTCAGAGCCCTTGTATTATCAAAACTGGACTACTGTAATGCCCTCTACGTAGGAGCTAGCAAGCAGGTCACTAACAAAATACAGACGCTACAAAACAACGCTCTCAGAGCAGTGCTCAGCATCCCCAAGAGAGAACACATCTCTAACATTAGGAGAACCCATAATTGGCTCAACACTCCAGATAAAATCCTGCTCACAGTAGCCTCACTAACACACAAATGCCTTAATAACGCTGCCCCCCGCTACTTAGTCGATAGAATAAGCAAATACACCTCTAATAGACCTACCAGAACTTCCAACGCAAACCTGCTCACAGTTTCCAGGTTCAAACGCACCAAAATGGGTGGCAACAGCTTCCAGGTGAAAGCAGCCCAACACTGGAACTCCCTACCACCCTTTCTAAGGACACCCCAAACTTACACACACTTTAGACGCAACTATATCCATTGGATAAAGAACAATGACCACTAATACCTTCCAGCCCACGGCACTGATGTATACTATGTAAATATGTGTATTTGTAAATTTGTAAACCTTTTGCCTTCCATTGGCCCATTGTTATTATTGTAATGCATTGTAACCTGTAATCAAGCTGTGAATAACCTTGTTGCTCCTGTGCCCTCATACCCTCGGGTCTGGTGCGCAATACAAATGAATAAGCTAAATTAAACTAAACTAAAACTAAACCCTGAAATTCTATCCGCGGCAGACCTCCAGTGAGGACCAAGGTTGACCAGAGGATGACTCAGAAAAAGAATCAGCAGTCTAGCTTTATTACAAAGAAAAGGGGAACGTATACACTGCCCTATTCAACTCAATGTAGGTAGGGAAATAGTTCTCTCCAAAGTCTGTTTAACTCAAGAAAGAAGCTTGATTAGTGAAATATTGCCCAGGAAACCACAAAAGGCTTACAAGATTACCACATTTAATCTGAATGAAAAATGAGTGGACTTGATGCTACGGATGCAAAACACATGATTATCAACAGGTGCATGTAGGAGATCCAAATTGGAAATAAAAAAGTAAATCATAACTGTTGGGTCATGAGAGATGCCATGTCTGATTTTTATATTGGCAATGGCATGTCACATCGATTCGCAATCAATTCAGATAACAAAGTCTGATCCTAAATCGGGGAAACCGGATGAACTTTAATGATCTAGAAAAGGCATTTCGGGCAGCCCAATTTCTGCCATGTGCTGCTGAAGTTCAAATCAAAGAAGAAATTATTATTGCTGAAAATACATGACAATACACGTTACCAGAAAAACATTTGAAAAGGGCAGACCCTGCTTAATGAAAAAGTTTTAATTCAGTTCAATAATATTCTTCAGCAACAAGACCTGTCTCTGCTCACAACACCATTAGTAGATCTAAAAGATGACACAATCAGAATTCTGGTGGTTAATAATGACTCCCAAAACATCATTTTAGTACCAGATGCCACCATTGGAATGGCTGTTGATTCTAAATAATTGTCCATGCATTTAACCAACCCTATAATTGGACCCACATCAGGAGATTGTTATGACAATACTCATGGTAACAGATAAGAATGAATCCATACTAGGCAAGGGGTATATTGTATGGTGTTCTCTCTGTGCCCCTTTGGAGTGGAAGATGTTACGTGTGAGATGCTAGAAGATGAGATAGTGTTTAAAGTCACAAGTAACAGTATCACATCTAAGGATCAGCTGCCCAGGTAAATCCCATACATAAAGATCTCTCTGAGCAAATAGAAGATACTTCAGAAATAGCCATCACAGAAATATTTCCAGGCTTCCGCCAGATGGTAGAAGAACAGATTAGTATGACTGATGCAAGTGAGACATAAGAACAGAAACAAAAATTGAGACACATATTTATGGATTTTTAGAACATTTTCTCTGTAGATTCATATGCCTATGGAAATAATTCTATTCATTACAAAACCATGCCTACCGACCCTAATATGGCTCCAGTGTTTGTAAAACAATACTGGTTACCTCTGCTGTCCATGGAATCCCTCATAGAGATCATCAAGAATTTGTAATCACGTGGGATTATTCAACCAATCCACAGTACTTTTAATAATCCAGTACTTGGAATATTGAAATCCAATGGACAATGGAAACTCTGTACAGACCTAAGGGTACTGAACAAGGGGGTACACATGTTAAGGTGGCCTCTTTCTTATATTGATCAGAGCCTTGCACAGATCCACGGTTCAAAAGTATATACTGCCCTTGATTTGACTAGTGGATATTGGACTCTCTCGGTACTTTGTGAACACAAGTATAACCTTTTTTATTTATTTACTTACTTATTTTTATATTTGTATAGCGCACACTAGTCCTCAGGCATTTAGGCGCTGTTAGAGGAACCAGTTACATGTAGCCCCGGAGGCAGTGATCATGATTAGTCAATTGCATAGAAAGTTACATACAGAGTTTACAAAGCATCACATTTCAACTTCAACAGGACAATCTTTGATGGTGAGCAATGTTTAAGCAAACAGACAGATTTTGAGAGCCCTGCGGAATGCCTAGTAGGCTTCCTCCACCCTCAGCGTACGTGGGAGGGAATTCCATTGTTTAGCAGCAATGACTGGGAAGCTTGTTCCTCCCGCTTTGGGGCGTTTGAACTTGTGTTGAGCAAGTTTATGGGTGTAAGGAGTTCTGGTAGGCCTGGACGAGTGAGTCTTGGCAACTTTTGTTTGTGCCAGGTAAGGTGGGGCAAACTTAGAGATACTCCTGTGTGATTGTGAGTGTCTTGAAAGAGATTCTTTCTTGGATGGGAAGCCAGTGTACTGCTCTTCGGGTGGCTGAGATGTGTTCCGATCCAGGAATGTTCAGGGCGGCACGCAAGGCATTATTTTTGATGGTCTGGAGTTTTTGTATATTTTGAGCAGAGGTTCTGGCAAGAAGTAAATTACAATAGTCCAGCCTGGCTCTAACCACTGCTCGAGCGATCATCAGGCAGCTGTCTGTGGAGAGGAAGGGTCTAGCCGTGTTTAGCAATTTGGTTGATTAGGCCGCTGAGGAGGAGATCACGTTTACTTGACGGGCAAAGGAGAGAGTTGTGTCAAGATAAACCCCTAGGGTCAGGGTGCCCCCTATGTTGAAGGCTGAATACTCCCAGTCAAGTTTTTTTAGAACAGAAAAGGGTCCAACGAGGAGAAGTTCAGTCTTCACATCATTGAGGCAGAGGTTATGTGTTACCATCCAAGCCTGGATGGTAGCATACATTTATCTCAGTGTGGCCATATCATTGGTTTAATTGCCATAGAGGGGGAGGATAATTTGCGTGTCGTCGGCATAATTAGTGTAGGCTATACCGAGGGAATCCAAAAGGTCAAAGAGTGGCATCATGAATATGCTGTACACAGTCGGCGAGTCGCAAGCCTGAGGTACTCCACAACTTATCAGGGAGGGCGCTGCGCTGGCGTTTTCAGAGAAGACTTTAATTGTTCTGCCTTCAAGGAAGGAGGCGATCCATGAGGCAGCTGCCGGGGAGAAGGAAGCTGCGGTGGTAAGGTGGTGGCAGAGTATGTTATGGTCAACTAGGTCAAAGGCAGCAGAGAGAGGTCTAGGAGGAGTAGCAGAGCAGATTTTCCCTCATCCCTGATCTCATTAATCTGATTTTTCACAAGCATTCCTGTTGACAGATGGGTCTAGTTTACAAAGCTTTGCACTGGAGGCAGCATGCATATTTTGTGAGGTGTTCATGGGTCTGGAGTTTCTGAGTTTGTGGTGGAGAGGCACCTGCTTGATACCTGCTGCAGTGATGATTTGTAGACCGGTGGAGCGATAGTCATTAGCATCCGAGGTTGGAATCCGAGGTTGGCAGGGAGCGTTATACACAAAGTGAGGGAGGGGAGGCGAAGTGATATTGGCACATTTTTAAATGGCGATTCCTGTTCCTTTTATGGGTTGTGGGGGCAAAGTGCGATAGCCGATCGAGTGCATTGCAGAGACTGTTGACTATTTAAGCTGATGGGTCTTGTGTACTGGGCTCATCGGGGTACCTCTGAGGGTCAATCAGAGTGGGCAAGGTGCGTCCGGAGCCTGACTTGTATCGGAGAATGACTTATAGGGTGCTGCGGTTGTCGGGTAGCGTACATGCCTTGATAGCAGGGAAAGCTGTGTGGCAGCCTCTGGGCTTAATCTCGATACGGCAGCTGTGAAGGACATGGCATATAGTGGTAGGAAGGGGGTCGGGACTGGATGGGGGATATACTTGGCAGCAAAAAGGCAGATTACACGAGAGGACTGGCTGCATGCTCTGTGAGGAGCCGGCTTCATCAAATTGGCTTGCTCATTGGTAGATGCCGGACGAGCCTTACCTTCCAATAGGGGCGCTCTTGAATGGGCCTGCCAGGACGCAATCAGTTCTTTGATCGCTGGGCTGCGGGATCGGCGGTCCATGCCGAGGAGGCAGGCTGAGGCAGATTTCAGCCTTATATGCCGCCTTCGTTGCCGGCCGGATGTGCTTCCCGGCTCAGGGCTTCCTGGCCAAATGAAGCAGCGTGCAGGCAATGGGCTGGCAGGCTGTGTGGAGCTTGCTGGCTCTTCTCTTTTCTCCCAAAAATGGCAGCAGCCATCTTAGACTCCCCTAGCACATCCATGTGCAGGTGGGGCAGTCTTTATTTCTGGGGCTCCTGGTCACCTGGAGGGCTCTTTGTGTACATTTACCTTTGGGAGGCAGCAGTACACATGGACCAGAACTCAATTTGGGCACATAAAAGCATGTATTAACTCAATATCTTCAAGCATAAGGCCATGCTTAGCCTTGTCGAAAGAGAGAATTTTGCTTATGTGGATAACCTACTGATTAAAAGTAAAACTGTAGATGAACACCTGGAGGAAATCCACCTTATGTTGACTCAGCTATGAAGGTAGTTCAGATTTCCAACCCTTGGAGGAATTGAGAGCATGTGAAAACTCTCCCACTCTCCACAGAGCTGAAATACAAGGCCATTCCAGTCTTATCTGTATACATAAAAAAACATTGAAAAAATTGCTCTCAGTTCCTCATTTCTTTTACATCTGGAGTTAGGGATCAACAGTGTTGGGCACGATGCTAAACTAAAACCTGTTTTATATTGGTTAAGCTCAAAACTTCAAACCATTTGACAATTTAAAGGGAAGCCCTAGAAGATGTCTCTGCTCAGCATGGAGTCCAAATCCTTCCTCCGGTATGCCATGTCCGGGATATGTCTTTAAAATTGAATATAAACTTAAAAGCCATGGCTCTGGATAACTTGGTGACATTGGACAAGAGACAAATCTATCAGTGGTACAAGGATTGGTATTATGGAAGGCTAATATCAAAGATCAGGCCAATGTGACTGTTAGGACTGATTTTCCATACTCTGGCATGGTCGACAAATGTATAGAAGGCCAACCCAGTATTGTGAAAGGGACAACTCTGGGAGCTGTGAGTGCAGGGGTCCTCTTCTTATCCAAAAAGCCAGGTAAGAGCTGAAACTCCCACTATCCAATGACAGATCTGGCCCACACACACAATTAGGATCACTGGTGGAACGATTCATGCATACCACGAAGACACACTGAAAATAGTTTGTGGATTGGGACCAGACAGTCTCAACCCACTTCCTGGAAGCCAAAGCCTCCGCTTTCCCAGGCACTGGAAGTCCATATAAGCATTTTCCTGGCCTCACAGGCCAGGAAGAAGGGTTAAAGACAAGATGGCCAAAGGACAAGCGAAATGCCATGTGGCGCGGCCATGTTTGAACACTAGCCACAGTTGGTAGCCAAACGTGGTAAACGTGTTAAGGCTTAATTTAAATACACCAAAAAATAGGAAAACGTAACTGCTGCCTCCAGATTGTCCCTTTAGCACAACTAGAGTAACCAAAAATCCACTGAGTGTTAGTCTAGGGCAAAACAAAAGTGTGCCCCATTGTACTGCATTGTAAGATGCATGGTACAATGATAAAACGTTACCAAAGTGATAACAAGTTACCAAAAAGTAGTAAAAAAGTAACACGACTAAGGGAAACAATGTTTCCCAGTACTGACAGCCTGAAGGATATGTCAGTTTCCCCATAACAAAATGAGCAAAAGCCAGTGGGCCTCATTACAACCCTGGCGGTAGGGGGTTAACAGCGCAGGTAGAGCTGCCGGCGCCGTTAACCCCCTAACGCCTCATTACAAGGTCTGCTCGCGGGACCCGCTAAGGACGCCTGGTTTTACCATACTCGGAATGAGGCCCAGTGTAATGAAGCTTAAGGCTTCACTGCACTGCAAAAAGAGTAGGTCTGAATCAAAAATAAAAGCACAAAGTTTGCGGGTCCATAGAAATGGAAGGAACATTGCTGTAAAGAGAAATCTTTCCTAACACTCACCCCTCACAGACTAGGGACAGGGGGAACAATTCCAACCCTGGATGGGTACTTTGATTCATTTGGTTATCCTAGTTGGACAGCCCATCAGCATTGCTAAATTTCGGATCTAGCCTAGACCCAATAGTGGATTTCAAGGTTTATAGACTCATGAACCACCTTAGCCACTTTGGATTATCTCCCTTAATATCCACTAATCACTTCAAAGGCGTAAGGTGAGCATACACAGTGGTGTGAGTCCCATAGAGGTAGGACCTCAACTTCCCAAGGCACCACATGATGGAGAAAAAAATAATTCTTCACCTGGGGCCACCTGAGTTCTCCACTTCTAAACTCATAGCTGATGTGATGTATAGGTTGTTCCTCACCTTTCTCATCAAGCTGTCTACGCCAACTATCTCAATGTTATAGGCATCTACGTACATTATAAAATAACTCTTCCAATCAGGTGCCCCCAAACCAGGGGCCTGACCTTCAGATTCTTTCAGGTCAATGAAGTCCTTCTCACAGTACATGGTCCATAATAATTCTTTAGGCCCCCTTGAAGTAGTGAGGGCAGTCGGAGGGACAGCTATATTACTATAGTCTGTCACATTGCTCCTGTGTTTCCCAATGATGACCAGAAAGTCCTCACTTGGGGTTTGGTAGTAAGGGTTGCCCAGTTCTGTACATTATGTACTTCACTGACAAGAGGTTGCATCTTGTCTCCACTTGCACCAATGTTATGCTGAAGGAAGTCCAAAGGCTCATGTTCAGTTTGACACTTGGTTGTCACCCTGAACAAGTTGGCCTGATGAAGGTCCTGACAGCCAGTCTCTTGAGTTATTCCCTGTTCCTTCCAAGTGGGGTTTGAATCTGCCATATCATCCAGATATGTATTGCTGAGATCCTTTCTCCCATTCAGAATAGGGTCTGATCCCATTTGACAGGTGTCAGTTGCAGCCACCATTTCAGAAGTCAAGGATCTGAAAAGGCCAAAATGGCTGTCTCCTCCTTAGCATAGACTGCCAGGTATATGTTGCCATACCCTGCAGAGAGATACAAAAAAATGGTCCTGCACCTTCCAGTACAGAGCTGATCCACCAAGTTCTCACCTCATGGTGGGAAGTATGTATCTGTTTTGGGGACAGCATACAGAGCTCTGGTGTCCAAACAGAATCCCAAACTGCTGTACCTGCATGTTCCTCCAGATCCTCAGAACTGGACCTCAGACAGCTAGAGGACTCAAACACCACTGGTTCCAAAACAGGGTTGATCTCACACCAACTGTTAGAACCTCTTGTTTGTGGGTCTGAACCACCACAACACCCAAACTTGGTAGGTTCACCAACTCCCATAATACAGTCTGGTTCACACCAACCTGTTATACAGGGTTTCAGTGACAACAAGGGGTGAATTTGCATCTATGACCTATACTATGGCCTGAAGCGCTATTTAGTTGCCACTGAAGACAGAGAAGTGAGAATTCTTTTTTTTTTTAACCTTTTGTTTATTGGCAGAAAGTTGAGACAGGTATAGTACATTTTTCACAGAGATACACAGAAATCACAATAGCACAGTTGGGAATTACATCATGCATTTTGAGATGGCTCTAGAATGGGGGGGTATCGACAACTCAAGAGGAGGCAAGGTGTCTAGTATTTATGGCAGTGTGTCCGGCTGACCCGGTGGAGGAGCGGGGGCCCCATTCAACCTCATCTTTATTGTTCAGATAGGTGCAGAATTCCATCCACACATTCATTGGGCGAGATGGCGTGGGCAAGGATCCGATATACTCCTCCTCACAGACCTGCACCCAGGTGAGGGCCTTCAACCACATTCCAAAGGTGGGGGTAGAACAGCGTTTCCAACCATGCAAGATACATCTTTTAGCAACAATAGCACATACATTTAAGAATTTAGACATTTTTTTAGCATTTTCTCCAGACCATATTCCAAACAACAGGGCCAGCGGGTCGATGTCTACTGGGGACCCAATCATCTCTGTGAACGCACTTGTTACTTCCAGCCAGAACGCCCTCAGCGCCGTACAGGACCAAAACATGTGCATATGATCTGCCTCTTCAGAGTTGCATTTCGGGCACTTGTGGGTAAGGGAGCGTGTGAAGTTCGCTACTCTGAGCAGTGTGTAATAAAGTCTATTGAGTAGTTTATATTGTATGCAGTGGAATCTAGCACTTAGGGAGACTTTGCGCGTGTGCGCACACATGTTGTACCACATGTCATCAGTGCTTTCTATTTGCAGCTCTCTGGCTCAGGCTTCCCGTGGTTTGAGGGACGTGTTCTCTCGCTTTGTTAGTTGCATTTTATACAGGGAGGACACTATACCCCTACAACCTGTGGAGTTTGCTATGCATTGGAGTTCGGCGAGTCTGGGGGCTCGTGTGGGTACGGCGGCCTTATTGCCTGGACCGCCACTCTTAGCCTAAAGTATTGTAGTAGCTCAAGCGCTGAGTTAGAGTGCCCGGGTCTCCATGTTTGGGGGGTGATGAATTTACCATCTGGGTACAGGTCTGCAAGTGCTCGGTATTCCAGGGCTTCCCAGTGTTGGATGAAATGATGATCGTGCGTGGGAGAGAGACCTGGGAATAGACGTAAGGGTAGCCATTTATAGTATGGGTAATGCCCTTGTGCCGGGTTCAGAATCATATTCCGTGCTCTAATCGTAGTGGCCACGGGGTCTGCACGTGCTTCGGTCTGGAACGTATGGTGTAACAACAGGGGTCATAATGTTAGTGCCGTCCCCCGCCAGCTCCTCCAATTTGACGTGTGGAGGTGGGTTCAGGTGTGCATACCAATGTGTGGCGTGATGGGCCTGTGCCGCAATCCAGTACAGGGTCAGATCTGGGGCTAAGAAACCCCCTTTATCATAGGGAGGGGTCATGGGTAGCCACTTTTCGCGGACTGCCCCAGAATGCCAGAGGCATTGGCACACACAGCGTGGAGTCTCTTGAAATATTGCTTCCCGGGCCAAACTGGAACATTAGCAAAGATGTAAAGGAGCTTAGGGACCGCAATCATTTTAACTAGTGACAGTCTGCCCGCCAGGGACAGAGGGAGATTGCGTCATTTGAGCAGCTTAGATTCAATGAGCTGTGCCGTTACCTCGTAATTATCAGCCAGTAAGGAGGCTTTGGTCAGTGAGACTTGTACCCCTAAGTACCTGATGCCTTCCGGGGACCATCGTAGGGGAAATTCACATGTTGGCTGCTGGGTTGCCGCAGTGAGGGGGAATATCTCGGATTAAGAATAATTGATGGTAAAGCCAGAGTACGTTCCTATTTTGGTTATGTCTCAGATAATCGGGTCGAGATGTGTGGAGGGGTCCCTGATATATAGGAGTACGTCATCGGCATACAATGAGATCATTTCTGGCGTGCCCTGTAGGCGGATACCCTTGCAAGTATGTCTGTCCCTAACGTGGTCTGTCATGGGTTCGATGGCGAGCGCAAAAAGGATGGGGGAGAACGGACATCCCTGACGGGTGCCTCTGTGTAACGCAAAGGGGGAGGAGACGATGGAGTTAACAAGCACCTTGGCCCTTGGGTTAGTGTATAACAATTTTATGCAGGAAAGCATGTTCAGACCTATTCCCATTTTTTCTAGTACGGCCCATAGGTATTTCCAGGAAACCCTGTCAAATGCCTTCTGGGCGTCTAGTGTGACTGCCACTGAGTCCGCCTTTGGGTCAATTCTGGACATTATATTGAATAGTCGGCGGATGATAAGAGCAGTGGAGCGGCCAGGAACAAATCCACTTTGGTCTGCATGGACCAGGTGGGGCATAAATGGGAGGAATCTATTCGCAATTATGTTGGCAAAAGTTTCCATGTCCGTGTTGATAAGTGATAGGGGCCTATAGGATCCACATTCATCTGGGGGTTTGGCTGGTTTGGGGAGAACAGTGATTAGGGCTTCCCTTAAGGAGGGGGGGAGAGAGGCCAATCGAAGGGATTCGGTCCAGACCCCATGCAATATGGGAGCTAGGATGGTGACGTGTTCACGGTAGAACTCAGATGTGAGCTTGTCGGGGCCCGGGGCCTTATTTTTTGGAAAATCAGAGATCACCTGGACTATCTCCTCCAGGGTGAACGGGATGTCAAGTTGTTCCCTGGTGCTCTGGGAGATGAGGGTCATGGTGATGCGTTCTAACATGTCATCTAGATCTTGAGTGTTGTGTTCTGGTTGGGGGCCGTAGAGCCTGGCATAGAAGCCAGAAAAGATGTCCATTATGGCCTGGTCGGACCAATGTCGTTTGCCTTGTTCATCTAGAATACTATCTATCCGGGATCTGCCACCCTCCACACGTATCAGTTTAGCCAGGGTTCTGCCAGGTCTGTCACCCTCGCCGTACCGTCGGGCAGCCACGGGGCGAGCAAAATAACGCACCTCGCTCAGGGCGTGGGATTCAAAAATGTCTAGTTCTGTTCTAATTTTTGCAAGGGTGGCCGGGGATGGGGCGGAGGCATGTTGTTGTTCTAGAATTTTGAGCTTCGTTTCGGAGCAGTGTAGGGCTTGCCTTATGGCTTTAAAAACCCCGGCCTCCCTCGAGATACACATCCCTCTGATGTGGACTTTAAATGCTTCCCAGCGGGTCCCCTCAAGTGCCCAGTTGGATCTGCAGCAGCATGGGGGAGTGATCAGAGGTCGTGCGGGGGAGTACCTTAACATCTGACACCCTCCCACTTGGCACCCCGACAACAAGAACATGTCTATTCGCGAAGAGCTCTCGTGCACTGTGGAATAGAAGGTGTAATCTCTGTCCTGGGGATGAAGCGTTCTCCACACATCATGTAAGTTCAGGGAATTCATATGTGTAAGGAGCCGTTTGGCGGCTCGGGACACGCCCCTACGGGTCGAGGTTGTTCTATCCATGTCGTTATCAAGGATAAGATTCATATCCCCACCCCATATAATGGGAACTTCCACATATTTCATGATAATGGCTGCCACAGCATCTATAAATTCAGGGGAATCGGTGTTAGGGCCATAAGAATTCACGAGTAGGCATTCACCGTTAGCTAGGGTGCAATGAAGGATCACATACCTGCCCTCTGTGTCAATGTGGGATGCGTGGAGTTTAAATTTCACCGATTTGTGAATGAGTTTTAGGACTCCTCTTGATTGAGTGGAGAATTGGGTATAAAATCTATTGGGACCACAGGATAGTGCAAGATTGGATGATAGGAGTTTCTGAGCGTGTGTCTCCTGCAGCAGGAGTACCTTAATCCCGTGTCCTTGCGCATATGCTGTGATCCTACGGGACTTTGTAAAATTTGTCAATCCCCGGATATTCCACGTCATCATTTTAATAGCCATGCTGACATTTTATGGGACATCCCAACTGTAAGAGCTCAAAGATCTGTGTCTGTATACCAAGAGATGTGCAGCTGTGGTGTTGTGGCGCCTCAATTCAAACCTAGTCATCACTTTCTTGCCGATTTTCTTACAACTTCCCACAACTTTCATGCCCCCCACCCTCACCGCCCGGAAGAAATTAGCAGTGTGATAATACCCACCCCCAATACAACCAACCGCGTGCCATTCCCAATTTGGCAACGCTTGACTAACAGCCCAACGGGGGCGCAACCTTAAACACTTCGCCTCAGAAGGCATTGCAGCTGTGTGGGGGCTACCGCTGCCGACGACCCACATTTGTCAACACATGTCATGATGGTACATCATAAATATTTTACATGGCTGATGAAACATAGGGTTACAAGGAAGGCAAGTATGTACTTAGATCCTGAGAACCAAGCCATTGTTGGAGTGGTCTGGTGCCTAATTGGTAGGCTGAGGTGGCGAGGTTCAAGACCAGTTGGAAGAGGCATAGCTGATAAAGTCTATAGCAGGGTCATGCAGACTTGGGTTTCAGTCATCATTCATTGGTTCCTCTATTTGGTCCGCTAACGGGATTTGCGCCCCGATAAATTTAACTGCTTCGTCTGGAACAGTAAAGAAGTATATCTTGTTACGATGGGTACATTTTGGTGAGCCAGGAAGAGCATTGCATACTCTATTTTCCTCTCTCTCAACATCTTTTTGACTCCTCCAAATTGACGACGTTCCATCTGCACTCCCACCGAAAAGTCAGGGAAAATTCTAATTGTTTGTGAGTCTAGCCTTAGTTCCCCTTTCCCTCTTGCCAGGCGGAGTATATGGTCTCTGTCTTTGTAGCTTAGCAGTTTTGTGATTATAGGTCTGGGAAAGTCGCCAGGTTTGGGTCGGGGTGCCAGGGAGCGATGCGCTCTTTCCACGGTGAAGAAAGTTGATAGCTCTGGGTTGCCAAGTAGGTTCTCAAGGAGTTGTTCGACCTCTAGTTCCATGCAACCCTTTAGAGCATTTTCGGGGACCCCCACTATGCGTATATTGTATCTCTGCGACCTCGATTCGAGGTCATCACACTTGGCTTTGACCTGTTTCATATCTCGGACGAGCTCTGCGACGGTGCCCTGTAAGGTGTGAACATTATCCTCGTTGGCTCCTATTCTTTGCTCTGCCTCTGTGATTTTTGCACCATGTTGGTCCAGTTTGGCTCTTAGGGAGGCTACGTTAGCGTTTATATCGTCCAGTTTTTCATGGAAGGCTGCAAAGTTTTTGGCCATAGACTCCGTCATTACAGTTAAGTCAGGCTGGGGTGGATCCGACAGGGCATCGCTGTCTTCTTGCACCATGGAGGAGGACGCCTGGTCTGACCTGGGCGCTGCCTTGGTGAACTTGTCCATGGCGCCTACCTTGTTCGCTCCTCGTGCTCTGTTCGACATTGCTGTCTCAGATGGGCAGATTGGTAGTGAACTCAGTACAGGAGGGCAGTAATAGGGGCGGGACCTGGCCAGTAGTCTTGGCGTGCAAATTGAATGCCTAGTAATGCAGGTGTTGCCCCAGCCCGTAGACAAAGGCCAGCGCAGGGGTGGCCAGTAGTGGTGTGAGCGCAGTGGAGAGGGGTTGGCCAGGGAGTGGCAGTATGAAAGTGGGGTTAGCAGGAACACTGTGATCGCCGCAGGTATAGTCGGCGGAGGTAGCTGGAGAGAGGTTCGATGGGCTCAGAGTAGCCAGAACTGTGTTTGGTGGTGTTGAGGCACACTTGGGTAAGATCAATGAATGAGGTGAGTGTGGGGCCCTCCTGGGCGTAGTGTCGTTCTTGCTACCAGTTGTAGGCACTAATAATGAAGGGGGCCCTCTCCCCTCGTGATTTATAATGCTGTTCCAGCTGCCTGGCTGCATATGACCCACAGGTGGATTGAATGAGTCTCACGGCGTGAGGAGCAGCGACGCGGAGCAGCCCGCAAGTGTCAGTTGCACTTCTCCTGGATTGTTAAATGGGGCTCCTAGCCCGCGAGTGAGGAAGGGCTGGGGAGACTTTCCTGCAGCAGCAGTCCTTGCTGTCTCCGATGGCGTTAGGATTAGGGAGCAGCCAACGCTGCAGCCAGCAGACCCAGAGAATGGCAATCGCCGCCAAGGCAGTGGCGGGCCGCGGCCATCACAGCCCGAAGATCTGGGGACAGGCGCGGGACGTCGCCGACCGCCGCCGCGTCCAGAGGGGGAACAGGTGATGTCAAGGTGGAGGGGGGAGATGGGAGCGAGCCGCAGCCGCCTCAACGATGAAGTGGGCCCGCGGGAGCTCCGGCGAGGCAGCAGATGGCCGGCGGCATGCTAACCCGCCCCCAAGGCACTCACCTTCTCTGCCCGTGGTCGGCGGGCCTCGCTGCGGCAGACCAGAAGTGGCAGCGCGGTCTCTGCCCACGGTGGCGGCACGCCAGGAGGCCCCTCCAGAGATCTCAGCCCCGGCCCGGCGGCGGCGCACACGGACGCCACAGTGCCCCACTCTCCGAGGTACCAGGAGGCGGGCCCAGCGGTCGCACAGGGCCAGCCAGCGCAGTTGGTCGTGTCTCGGCAGCAGCCGAGTCCCAGGCCGCAGGTTTTCCACAATATGTGCCCGCAGCCAGGTGAGTTATTTGGAGCGATTATCTGGGTTGGGGATGTTCGGATTCCGCCGTTGTCCGCCAATGTCAATCCGTGGGTCTCGGAGCTCCATGGCTAGGCGGCCATCTTGTCGGCTGCTCAACAGCGCCCCCTCAGAAGTGAGAATTCTGTGCATGAAACTTAGACTTCGAAATTTACCTCTTGCAGCTTTTAAAGATAAGTGGTCTGTAGGAAACTCTGATAAGTGTAAAATGTATCAAACGGCCAGAGATTTCCTTAATTTTCTAATTTTCTGTCCACTAAATTTTCTGTCCACTTTACTTGCATGTGAGAAGAAAATTGTTATTTCCCGATAAATCAGAATTTGAACATCCGACTAGTATACCAGGTTGTTCACTGCTTTTATCATTGTCTGGATGATTCTACCGTTTAGGCACAGGGACAATGCTTAAAAAGTGCTTGGTGGGTCAGAAATTGATTTTTACGACTATCTACTCTCTCTTAACTAGATCATATTTTAACATTTCTTCTTTTTAAATGAAATTGCAAGAGGACTTTCCTATATGCAAGTTTGATCGTTTTGAAAAACAAATAATATTGTGTATATGTATTTTTATACCAGAACTGCTCTATGTGAAGGCATACTCTCAAATAGGTTTGTATTATTGCGAATTTTATGGTCTTGTACCGAAATAAATCCTGGCCGTCATTTTTGTCAAATTTGGCATTTGGCTAAGAAATGCAGGTGCAAAGTTATTGCTCCAGAAAGCACAGTGGTGCAAAACTAAAGTAAACATTCAAGTCCATGAAATAACAGCCCAGGGTCTTAATTCTCAGAAGAAGAGGGTTGAACCTCTGCTGAAACTGAAGAATCTTTGGGAATGACATAGCCTTTTAGGATTGACTAACTATAGTTGGTAATTCATATAGGATTAGGCCAAAATCACTCAACCTTCAGTACATCTTCTGAAAGGGTGGTCAAGTGGGAGTGAGAGACTCAGAGAATGTGAAACAACTGAAAAAAAGTTTATCCCAAGATCCATGCTTAGCTTATGACATCGAAAATAAGGAATTTGTTGAGGAAACAGGATTTTCAGATACGTGTTTTTTTTTAATAAAACATTTTATTGTTTTTTCATGACTTAAGCAAAACAATCACAGAACAAAAGAACAAAAACCAAAAACAAAGCGGCAGAACAAAAGCACTTCAGCACAGCGTCCACACCTTAAATCAACAGAATATCATTTGCATTACCAAACACCAAGAGTTCTTCCCCCAGCCCACTCTCCATCTGTACGTGCAGTAAGCATCGCTGACCTTGGCCTCAGGGCCCTGACTCGTCCCATTTCCCCTATATTTTAACTGCTTTGGTTGGGCAGCCTCTTGTGCCATATATTCGGTGTTCCATCATAGCACATGAGTCCATGTCCAAAATCCACTGTTCCAGTGTCGGGGGGTCTGGCACTCCCCATTTTTGTGCAATATTACGCTTCATTAGGGCCGTCGCAGTATTCAGTAGCAGTTTGGCCCATTAATTAAGGTCGGACGGGTCCGGCACACCGAGGATCAGGACCCTCGGGTTCAGTTCAATGGCGCAAGCGAGCACCCTGGAGAGCTCTGTACAGCAAGCATTCCAGAAGGTACGGATCCGGGGGCATAGCCACAGAGTGTGGAAGAAGGTACCCTCTTCCTCGCCACATCGGAGACAGTTCAAGTTTGTTGCCCTCTTCCAGCGATATAAAGTAGTTCTAGGGTAGTATATTCTATGCAGGACTTTAAGTTGCACTAGCATGAGCCTAGAGGAGATAGCCACCTCACGTGGACGCATAAGAACCTGGATCCAGTTCTCTGGATTTATCTCCCCCACATCTCTCTCCCATTTAGCCTTTAATCTCGATGTGTAGTCGGGGACCGTGTCCTCTGGAGATATGTGAACTCTCAGGGCGTGGGACAACTGCATAAAGTGATATCGTTTGGTGGTAGGCAGCTGAAATTTACACTGCATGTCCTCGAACGAAGCTAGTTTCCCGTCCCTCAGGATATCCTCCACCCTCAAAATTCCCGCTCTTATCCTGCGTGGCCACGGTTCAGGCTTCTCAATTTCCCTTAGGTTACCATTTTGCCATAGGGGCTGCGCCGCGGTTATCTTATTTCCCCATCCGAGAAACACGTGTGCCTGTCAGAGGAAGGAGCTTCCAGTGACGAACGTCATTAACAAACCTTTCTATGATCGGTTGGAGGTTGTACATTGCATATTTGGTTAGATCAGTGGTAACCCAAATTCCCAAGTATTTGAAACCCTGCCTCTCCATCCGATACGGGCAGCTCGGTGGGCTGGCCTGCTCCCCTCCCTTCACCGGGAAGAGCCAGGTACAACAGGAGGTCGTTGGCGTAAAGGGAAGTACGATCCTCATGCCCCTTGGGCCATCTGAAACCCGTCCACTTCCTGCACTGGCGAAGCCACTGAGCCAGCGGTTCAATCGCGAGGGCGAAGAGGAGGGGGGACAGTGGGCACCCCTGTCTTGTGCCTCTGTCTAGGGGAAAGGATCGGGATGTCCACCCTTTCACCCTGACCTCTGCTTTGATGATTGTGTAAAGCAATTTTACCCATCCCAGGAAACCCTCTCCAAACCCCATGCGGTCCATGATTTCCCAGAGGCTATCCCATCTTAATTGAATTGAACGCCTTTTCAAAATCAATTGCTAAAAGGGCTAATGGGGTATCCAGCATAGGGGCACGATCTAGCACCAGATGGAGTCGGCGCAGATTCTTCGGGTTGATTTATGTGGCATGAAGCCACATTGATCTGGGTGTATAAAGGTGTTGATAACTTGCTGGAGCCGGTTGGCCAGAGGTTTAGCCAGGACCTTTGCCTCCCCGTTAATTAACGAGATTGGCCTGTATGAGGCACATTTCTCCTGGGGTTTATCAGGTTTGGGAATTACCACAATGGTGGCCTTGCACAGGTCTTGTGGAAGGGAACCTTGTTCCCGGGCTATCAACAGCATCCGATGCAGGGGGGGAGCTATGTTATTACTCCCTAGTTTCTGCCAGATTTCGGCCGGGAACCCATTGGGGCCCGGAGTTTTCCCCGGTTGCAATTGTGCCAGTGCATCTGCTATTTCAGCTTCGGAGAGGTCGGCGTCCAGCAGCTCTCGCTGTTATTCTGAGAGGGTAGGGATTGCTATGTCGTCAAGAAGGGTTGGGTCAAGCGACACTGATGGGGCCTGATATAGTGCAGCATATAATTGGGCGAATGCCTCCGCTATCTCAGCGTCCGATCGCCATCTCTCCCCCTGCGGGGTGATGATTTCCCAAACGCAGCGCTGTCCCTCATCTCTTTTTTCTAACCACGCCAGCATTTTCCCCGCCCTATCCCCAGCTCATATATCCTAGCTCTAGATTCCCAATGGGCTTGCTTGGCGTTATCCAGCATGAGATTGCGGAGGTGTTTGGTGGCTTGTTTAAGGGATGTGTGGGTCTGGGGGGTTGGATCGAGGGTATGTGCATTTTCCCGATGGGTTACCTCCCGTTCAGCCTCATTTATTTTCCGGAGCCTCTCCCTCCTCCTACACGCCGTCCAGGAGATAATTTCCCCCCGTAACACTGTCTTGTAAGCCTCCCAGATCACCATCGGGTCGTGTTCGCCGGTATCATTAACCTCAAAGTACTCGGTGGAGAACTCTGTGAGGCGGTCTACCAATTCTGGGCAGTTCAGATAGTAGCTGTTCAACCGCCACGTTCTAGGTGGGGCTATACCTTGTAGGCGTGATTCCACCATCAAGGGTGAGTGATCCGAGATTCCCCAGGGAAGTAATTCCGCCGAAAGTATTCTGAAAAGATCCATGTGCGGGATGAATAGGTAATCGAGCCTAGAGAGGGAGCCGTGGGCACCTGAATGGAATGAGTAGCCCCTGGTTTCGGAGTGGAGTTCCCGCCACACATCACAGATGCCCAGGGCGGATACAAAGCCGGAGATCCTCGTGGGGACAGTCGGGTTACGCTGTCTAAGATGGGAGCGGTCCATGGAGTTACACATGACGTCATTAAAGTCGCCTCCCAGGAACCATTTATCGGGTTGATGTTTTCCCATAAGGGCGGTCAGCTCTTCTATAAGCTCCTGCCCCAGTCCCGGTGGGGAGTAGATTGTGACAAACCCATATGTTTCCCCCCAGAGTGTTCCCAGGACCAACACATAGCGACCCCGGGGATCCTGCTCCTGTTCCTGCAGTGCGAACGGGACGCGTTTGTGTATGAGAAGGAGGGTCCCCCTGGATCCCGTGATGTATCCCGCGTGGAAAGCTACCCTATAATTGGTCCGCTGAAAGAAATTACAGTGTGATCCCGCTAAGTGTGTTTCAGTGAGCAGGGTCACATCAGGGGAGTGTCTAGAGAGTAGTTGCTTGATCAGGCGTCTCTTGATCATGGAACCCATCCCGTTCACATTCCAGGTGAGGATCTTAAGGGACTTGACTTGGGATGTGCAGTAAGTGGCATTTGAGAATGGTCAGGTGTCATCTAGCAAGATTATATGAGGGGTAGGTGAGTGGCCCTCGGGGATATCATCCCGGTACATGGTGGTATAGTGTAAGATAAACAAACATTGATGGTTGAGTTGCTGCCTGGGCGTGCTATAAGCCCAACTAACCAGAAACACTGCTGGCCCTTGGGAGTTGCAGGGGTAAGCTGGTCTTGAAATAACCTGGAACTCCTCCCAACAAAACCTTCCCTCCCCCTCCCCATACTCCACCCCAACACGAAGTACCTGTCGCCCCAACATGTGCTTACAATCAGAGAGAAAAAGAGTAGAGTGTCAGCGTATAACAGCCCCTATAGAATTTCAACTAGAACTGATGGGGGGGGATAAGATACCCCTGGTGCGAGGCCAGCAGATCC
This sequence comes from Ambystoma mexicanum, assembly GCF_040938575.1. Classification (NCBI taxonomy): domain Eukaryota; kingdom Metazoa; phylum Chordata; class Amphibia; order Caudata; family Ambystomatidae; genus Ambystoma; species Ambystoma mexicanum. The sequence continues at coordinate 1,130,004,214 of NC_090934.1, read as the reverse complement.
CCGCTTACCGCATTGTAGGTGTGTGACACACCTTTGGCATCCTTCCGAGGGCCCCTTGTGATGGCATCCATGGTATGGTTGCCTAACAGCAGGAAGATGAGCCCACGAGGGGGGTCAGGGCGGAGCCCCAACTCATCCGAGTGCCGGAGGATCAGGGGGTGGTGGTTGCTCAGGTCTGGGGTGTTTTTCCAGAGGCGGTCTAGGGTTTCTTGCCTGTTTCCTCGGGGCCCCGACCAGTCCCCCTCAATGTGCTGCTCCGCCCAGCGCCATACTTCACCCGGGTCGTCGAAGTGGACCGTAGTGCCCTTGTGATAAATTTTCAATTGTGGAGGGAAAAGCAGGCCATACTTGACTCCCACAGATTGCAGTTCTCTCTTAAGTTTCGCAAAGGATTGCCTCACCTTCTGTACCTCCTTTGTATAATCAGGAAAAAAGGCCAGCCTGGACCCGTTGAAGGTTACTGTGCCCTTGGTCCTAGCCAACTGTAAGAGTGCGTCCCGGTCTCGATAGTTCAAGAACCTCGCTATCACAGTGCGCGAAGGAGCACCAGGCAACGGCCTTCCCATGGGCATTCAATGTGCTTTCTCTATGGAGAAGAATTTTGAGAAGGAGTGTGAGTCAAAGAGGTCTGTTAGTAGTTGTTCCAGAAAGAGTACCATACATGGGCCCTCCTCTTTCTCGGGGATGCAGAGTATACGAACATTATTACGTCTGGACCTCCCTTTGCTTTCTTCGACCCTCGCCTCCAAGATCTTGAGTGTGGCCGCGACTCCCTGGAGTTGGTGTTGCACATTGTGTAGCCCATCCTCTGTATTCGAGATGCGTTGTTCTGCTTCTCCAGTGCGCATGGACAGTTTCTGCAGGTCATGTCTGAGAAGGGACACATCCAAGCTTATCCGATCAATCTTCTGCTCCATGGACGAGCGTGAGTCGGCTATTGCGGCCATAACATCTTTGAGCGAGAGCGTGTCAGCGGGTTCCATGTCTCCAGATTTATGCGGTTGAAGATCGGTGGCCTGAGAAGAGGGGACTGTATATTGTTCAATCCTATTCTGCATGGCAGGCTTTTTTGTTTTTTCTTTGCCCATGGTTGCAACCCGGTCGGGCAGGTGTAATGTTGTGGCGGCGCTCCTGTCTCTCGGTCCCACGGAGTGCGGCCCGGGTCGGTCACGACTCAATGGTGATGTGAGAGGCCTGGTTGTGCTGTTTATTGTTAGTTCGCATATGATTGCGGGCTCCAGTGCCAAGTCACAGTACTCTGCTATGTTAACAGGTGTTCCTACTAACCCAGAGTCTGTCTGGTTCCCAGGATGCCTGTACTTAATCAATGGTTTTGCTCCCCCCTCCGAGGTGTTGGGTAAGGGGGGGTTCCTTGGGTGGTGGGCGTGACCCAGTCGTCCTGCTACTAGGAGCGGTCTACTGGTCTTACTCCCACTGTGTTAGTGTCAGGTTGCGAGCGGCAACGTATTGGGCCGTGGCGGCGCAGCGCTCTGTACCTCCCGACCCCCCACTCAGCTCGGCACACTCACCAGTGGGATATGGGGGAGGGTCCTCTTGGATGTATATGGGGGCACCCCTCACTTATTCCAGGCCGTTCTGGGTCAGGCTGATGCGCGCCCCCTGCAGTCTCTCCCGATAGGCTCGGCTGGCCCACCGGTTTTCACTACCCCGTCGCCTCAGGGTCCACGGGGAGCCGGCGAAATTGTCCTTTTCCGTGCAGGTGGTGTTAAGCTTTGTGCTGCTCCGCTTGGGCGTTGTTTTTTTCGGTCCGCGGAGGACCCGACAGTCCTCCTCTGGGTGATCCTGCCGTGGCCCACGGGCACCGGCACCGTGTCCCAGAGCGGGCACCGCCCCTGCCTCACCCGATGTTCCTCCTCGATTGTGTCCCTTACGGACTCAGGCTCGTCCGGGGCCACCGCCTATCCCTCCGTGGGCCCCGGATGGCGGCGGCCGGCGCTGGTGCCGGCGGCCGTCTAGCGGTGCGGCCGTGCCCGGGACAGCCAATCCGCCAGGGCAGCAGGCCGTGCAGGGGACACGCTCAGGTCCGGAACGGTTTGGAGATCAGGGCGCCAGAGGTAGATGCCGCCTCAGCAGCCCCACCGAGCCCCCGACCCAGCCGCGGTCAGGTCTCCAATCCCCTCAGCAGGGCCTCTCCAGCCCGGTCGAAGCTGCTGATCTCCAACGGCGGCCATCTTGTTTCGGGGACTCCGCTCAGGGCCTCGGACTTCAAATCGCTGGGGTTCAGCGCAGCCGCCTCCCCAGTCGCCACAACTTCCCACACTTATGCCGCAAGTGTTCCTCTTTCTTGCGGTCCTCTTGGAGCACGGCTAGCGGTCACTTATCAGGCTGGTTTTCCAGGATGTATCATGCAGATACGTGTTTAACCATGGTTTTGTATCAGAAGCATGACAAGGTTAAGTGATCTCTTACACAAGTAAAACCTTATCACCTGTGTAGGTCAAATTTAACGAATGTGAGAAATAACTCCTGTCAACGGTATGAAAAACTCCACTGAAGAGGCCCAACAAGGCCAAAACACTTGTCTGGGGTTGCTGATGGTACTCTTGTTAAGAGAATTGCATAGCATTTCGGTGCTTGACTGCCCTTGTAGGTGGGACAAAGACTGATATGCAAATGGATATTTCTCTTCTATGAAGGGTGCAGTGAGCTAAAACGTGTTTGTAGACCCTCCTGAGTGGAAGAAATTCCATAGAACAGGGTATTAGACCCATGTTAATTCTCAGCAGATGGGCTTCCACACTCCTTTGTAATTATCTAAAATGTAAGGTTTCACTCTAAATAACCCAGGGTAATCCAGATGTTGACCCCTTGCTCACTGTGCCTTAGAAAGGCTCAGCTTCATCTCACTGAGGAGGCCCAACAAGGCCAAAACATATGTATGGGATTGCTGATGGTACTCTTGTTCAGAGGAGATTTGCCTAGAATTTCTGTGATGGACTGCTCTTGTGGCTGGGACAAAAACTGATATGCAAATGGATATTTCTTCTCTGTGAAGGGTGCAGTGAGCAAAAACATGGTAGTAGAACCTCCTGTGTGGAAGACATTTCATAGATCAGGGTATTTGACCCATGTTCGTTCTCAGTAATTATGGAAAACATGGGGTCTCCTTCTAACACACTCTCCCCTACCCCTGCTCCTTCCATCCACTTTCCCCCTTCCAATCTCCCCCTCTCTACCTATGCTCGCAATCTTGGTCTCCACTTCAACTCCTCCCTTTCCTTCTCCCATCCCATTTCTCTCACCTCGCGATCCTGTCGGCACCATCTCTACAACATTCGCAAGATCAGATCCTTCTTCACCTTCCATGCTTCTTAACTCTTGATCTCCTCCCTCATCTTCTCCCATCTCTCCTACTGCTCTTCTCTCCTCTTTGGACTCCCTGCCTCTCATGTGACTCCCCTCAAATCCATCTAACACTCCTCTATCCGTACTCTCTGTCTACTCGGCCCTCATGACTCTATTTCCTCCTCGCTCTCTCAACTTGGCTGGCTTCCCTTCCTCTCTCAACTTAAATTCCAATTTCTCTGTCTGGTCTTCAAATCACTCCACGACCTTGCTCCCCCCTATCTCTCTTCTCTCCTCTCATTTTACACTCCCTCTCGTTCTCTCCACTCTGCTGACCCCTTCTTACTCACTGTACCCCCGTCATCATGTGCTGCCTCTAGCTTCTGTTCCTTTCAGCTCTTGGCCCCCCTGCACTGGAACTCCTTACCTCTCTCTATCCGCTCTATCCCCACCTACACCTCCTTCCGCACCTCCTTGAAAGCCCTTCTTCTTCACTGTTAAGACGGATTTCTGAACTCTGTCCTGGAGGCGCAGAGGTTCAGAAGGCCAACCTAATTACTTGGAACAGGGTAACCTCTGGACAAGCCAGACCAATCAGGGTAGCGATCGCGGCGGTCAAGACTAGGTCTCAAGAGGGTTGAGGGTGACTGAAAGCCCGCAATGAGCACACAAAGCAAGGACACTCACAAATTACTCCAAACTGGTGTTATATTAAAAATATATACACATTTATTCCAAGGCCTTTGCAACAATGACCGTAGCGAGAAATCACAATAAAACTCTAGTAAACCAACACATACCAAACCAATACAATATATATACAAATACAAACGAGTCTAAAGCGTTAGATGCACGAAATGTGTAGTCCACCTAGAAGGGGAGGAAAACAGGCAGTGCGAAATAATGATTAGACCCAGTCCGCCTTCAGAGGCACCTAACTAAAAGGAAGTCCAAGCCCTACGAAGAGTGGATCCTTGTGCTCAAAAGTACCTGCACACGCTGGTGCCAATGGGCAAAAAGGGGAGTCTCTTCGAGGGAATCAGGCAGTTCAGTTTGGTGCACAAATGAAGAAGAACAGAGTTCCGCGACTCAAGCGCAGCCTCAACTGTGGGCAGAAGCAGAGCGCGAGTACGGGAAGGCGTGCTGTTTGACACAGCGGGGAAAAGCTATGGGCTCCTGCAGGAGGGCGACCAGTTCCTAACTATGCTACTCACCGGTCCCCGATGCAAGCAGACCCAGGCTTCTCCACGTCAGTTTCAGTGCAGGCAGGTTCAGTGGAGCAGGGGACGTCTCGTCGTCGTGTAGATTCTGCAGCAGCAGAGTTGAGTTAAAGATGTCCCAAACGAAGTGAACCCGCACAGTTTGTTACCACAGCAGGGCAACGGAGCGGCCGTTTGTATCTCAGCCAAATGTACACTACTCACTTCAGACCTGGGAATGCCAAGTGTACGAATCGTGTGAGAGTGACAAGGACTCGAAATACAACACAACCTGGCGGCGGTTACAGAGCAAGACTTCTGGGTAGGCTGGCCAGTCTGCTGGATGGCCCAGAGACACTTCCAAAGGCTTACGTGCAGGGGATGGTGAAGATGCCGAGAATAGCTGTCCCCGCTATTCCAAGGGTCGAAGTACCAGTACAGGCCTTCTGGTTCGATCAGAGGTAGAAAGGGTTTCACAAAGCGACAGCAGTGCAGAGGAGCAGTCCTTCAGCGGGTCACCAGCGATTCCTCGGTTCAGCCTCGTGGTTGCAGGGTACTTGGCTCCTGTATTCCCTTGTTCGTGAGAACTCAGGAGATCGACATGGTAGTGGCGTTTCCAGCCCCCTCTTATCCACGGTTCCCTTTGCGCCAAAACGGAGGGGACCCAATGGGAGATCCGCTCATAAAACACTCACACCATACATGGACCTATCACGGACCACGGTGGTCCCAGGCATTCACACCACCATAGACTCTCTGGCACCCAGGATGTGTATTGGGACCAGACATCCCAGCCCACATCCTGGAGGCACACACCAGGCCTGTAGAAGCCCGCGAAAGCATCTGTGTTTCGCGGGAAAGTACATGCCCAAATTAGGAAGGCCCTGGGTCGGCTCGACCTGGCGAAGGTGAAGGGAGCAAGACGGTCAGCGGACAGGACAAAGGAGCCTCGTGGTCTGGCCATTTTGGGAGCCAGGCCACCATTTTGGGCTAAGCGCGAGAAACGCGCTTAAAACGCCAAAAGGAGCTAAAAAACACAAGAAACGATCGCTGCTACCATTCCCGTCCGTGATTCACTTGCACCGATCAGTTACAATCCAAAAAGAGTATCTAGGGCCTGTAGAAGGCTAGAGACCCAAGAGAGCACTAACTTAGCTTACAGTGCCCTCTTGTGTCATGTTGCACGAAAGCTGCAACATGATAAAGAAACTACGGAAAACAGCGTTTCCCGGTACTGACTGTCTTAAGGGCATGTCAGTTTCCCCGTAAGAATGGAGCGAAAGCCCAGAGGAGTGCGGCAGAAGGCTGCATTTCTCTGGCAAAGTCTAGATCATGGTGAAAACAACAGCAAAAAGTTTAGGGGTTGCCACATGGAAGGAAGATTACCCACAATTAAGAAATCTTTCCTAACATTCACTCCCCGCTTGACCTTCTACCATATCTTCTCTACATCTCCCTGCCCCTCATGCCTTCCCTTCCCCTCCCTTCTCACATCCACTTGACCTTATATCACATATTTGACTTTATTGCTCCTTTTCCCTTTACTACCTCCTCTCCCTTCCTTCTGTCCTTCCCTCACCTCCACTTTCCAAGGAAACTGTTCTACATATTTAATCAATGTTTTGTCTCATGATTGTTAACTTGCTTCTTCCATTATTGTACCTTGTTGTTATATTGTAAAGCGCTTTGGATTAAAGCGCTATATAAACTAAATAAACATAAATAAACATAAGTAACCCTGGGTTATCCAGACGTGTACCCCTTGCTCACTGTGTATTAGAGAGGCTCAGCTTCACCTCACTGAGGAGGCCCAACAAGGCCGAAACACATGTCTGGGGTTTGTGAAGTCATCATGCAGTACGACACAGACAACAGATTCAATATTTAACAAAAATACTTTTATTAACTGAAATGTTAGGATGGTGTAAGGCCTAACCTGCCCTTTGCTAAGGTGGGATTTCCCTACATCCAAGAAACTAAGGATAGTCTGTGTCAGTAAGTTCAACTTAAAAGTCTGTATGTGTCCAAAACCTGTGCTTGCTCTCACCTAAAGCAAAACAATGTGTAGGTATGTCAATCACAAACTGAACAGTGTTCCAAAAGTAAAGTTCTGAGCTATTTCCAGCTTGGGCTTCCGCTTTAGCTCCCTTTCCCCAAGTATAAACAATTTCACAACAAGTTACCTTCTCTTGGACTCAAGGTCATATAGTTCCACAGCTTTCTCAGGGTTCCCTTCCCCATGTTCAATGTAACAGCGATCAAAAGAAGTGTTCAACAATTCTTCACAGCTCAGGGTTTTCTTCCCCGAAGATTTAAAGGCAAAAATTGTAGTTTTCCTTCTTGACACTTTGCATAGTTATCTTGACCTTTTCCGACATGTTGGGGCTTTCTGGTCTGGGCGCATTTGTTAGACCACTCGGTCCACCCATCACAGGTCACGCAAACAGAAACCTTTAGTTCCCCTGGTCACACATATGCTCCTCAGTAGCTTGCCCCTGTGTTTTGGTTTCCTTGACTTGGTTTTCTTATTTCAGCCTTTTAGGTTTTCCATAAAGTATCACTTATCTCTGAGCCAGTCTTTGGCATCCTTGTTCTATACACATTCAATGGCTCAATGTATTTCAGGGTCTTATTCACACTTCACTTTAGGTGACCCTTTTGGCACCTTTCGTGCTTGGCTTCTTTCAGGTGTGTGGGTTAATGTCTATCAAGCACAGTTTAAGGGTTTTAATCAGTTCACTATTTAACAAAGAAATGGTTTCTAAGATTTGACTTCCACTCTGTAGTCAGATTCCTTAATTCGACTGAATTTGCTACTTTCTTTCAGTTCGTCATTCAATATTGGCAATTACTTTGCCTCACGCTACTTGCCTTTCTTGCATTTACTTAGTATTACAAATCCATTGTAACTGAAGCACTTATTCTTTCGGCGTTGCTCTACATTTTTGCAGCCCGCCGCAGAGCCCGGTCTCTGGACGGCTTCCCCAGAACTCACTTGTCATCAGCGTCCTCCGCCGGCTCTCGCTGCTTTTCTCCTCTTCTCTGGTTGCAGCTTCTGTTTCAGTGAGCCCCGCTCACCTGCTGACTGGAGCTTGGCTGGCGCAGGCTGCTCCTCTGCCTCTGCAAGGGGGGCACAGTGTCCTCTTTGCTCTGGCCTCATGGCAGCTCCATTTGCTCCCACTTCGCATCAGAAGCTCCTCACGGCTTGACGATGTTGGCCGGCGTCCAGGCTCCACTTGGGATCCCACCATGGCTGCCCCCTATCTTCCAGGGTTTCCTGCTGGTTTCTGCCTCAACAGATCCCCAGATCTCTCTCTCTGTTCACTCCTTGGTTTCTCATTTTATACACCTTTGTTCCTTCAATGGGCTGCAGGTGTGTACAATTGTCCAAGTCTGCCTGACTTTGAAAAAGAGGACATGTCTGACCCCCATAGCCTTTAGCAAGCATCTTCCTCATCTCAGTGTTAAAGTGAACATGGGAGTTATTAGTGATCCTTACTCTTAGCCACCTCTTCCTCGTCACAGTGCTGTTAAAGGACAATTGTGAGGAAATGAAGGGAGATGATCTGTAATAGCCCAGAAAGGCTTGGGGGAGGTTGGGTTGACTTTCTAAAGTGAAAGGGGGATTCCATGTCCTACCTCCAGGTCCTCACTGCCAATACACATTGGCCCTTCACCCAGGTGATCCTCCCTCGTTTGTCCACACACAGGGTCAGTATCCAAAAGCAATAGCTTTTCCCTAGCCACCTGAGAAGATCCCAGGGAAGTAGGAGTGTTTTGTTTGTCCTGCCTGCTCTTTTTTCTACTGGATCGCCACCCTCAAGTCTGCCTACCATCTTTGCTGCCTGGGGGAGCGTCTTCCCTACTGCTTGAATTGGTGAATCACTCTTAAGACTCACTCCACATCGGAGTGCACTCAGTGAGCAGAGTGTTTTGCGTTCTGTGTTCTACACCTGCACGTGCATCTGTCGCCTGCAGCACTACCACTGCCTGCAGCTGTTTATCCCTATGATTTCATGGTAAGACTGCTCTTTCGTACCTTGCCTTCATCACTGAGAGCTCTGACTGCATTATGCAACGCAAAGCCTTCAGGCCGCTTGCAGCGTGGCCTGTGAAGTGTGCCGGCAGGGGTAATGTTAGGCACTAATATGAATACCATGGGGACTCACAATGCCGTGGCTGCTCTGGCCAAAAGATTACCCCAAGCCAATCCCCAACATCAAGGCTCTCTTGCCCCAATGTGTCCACAGTCGCCTCCCACTCTGGGGCTTAAATCCTCTGACTCAGGTAACAAGCACCTCTTGAGGACCAACAAGCAGCCACCTAATTCTTCATCTCTTGTTGTGGTAGGAGACAAAAGAACAACTGACTATCCCTCAGTCTCACCTTCAAAGTCTTGCCCTCGCAAAGCCTTACGGTTTGGAGAAAAATTGACATTGTCTCCTTAAAATCACTGCACAAGGCTATTGAAGATCATCCTACTCTTGAGGAGAGTAGTGTCCTTTCCCCAACTGAAAAAACACCTATGAGCCTTGCTTCCGTAGATCTTTGTAACCAATGGATGGCTGAACTGGTCCAAGCTGTGCCTTGCTTGGGTACTAAACTTATAGAAAGCGTATCTTCGGCTCTGGGTGCCGGGCATCAGTTCTAGTACTCAAATCTATGCTAAAAGCCCCCAGAGCTCTAAGAGCCACTATCAGCAACATCCTTCCTCAAAAAGATTATAACGATCCATATGGGGAAGCTGCAATCTCAGAAACTTCAAACATCAATCACAAACCTTGCACTAGTGCAATGTCATGTGAGTCTTGTGAGAAACCTGAAGGTATCTCACCCGCTAGTCCCTGGTGATCTGTCATTCAGGTGGCCAGAACACAGCCATCGGTATTGGATCCAGTTCCTGGGGGTGGACCAGTGTGGTAGAATCACCTGGATGAGGGGTCCTCTGGGAGTGGAAGTGGGACACGGAAGGGTGAGATTTGGTACGCCCTTCCCTATAACACCTTTTCCCCATTCTACCCTGTAGGATATTGAGAAGTTCTACCCCCCCTTTTCCAACACAAACACTTTCCTACACCGTGACAGACAACAGACTAACACCGAGCCGTTTGCCTGATGTGTTCCAACACAAGCGTCAGGCAGAGTCAGACAAATGGAAAAAACTATGCACACCTGACAACCTTTACCCTTCCCCAGAGGGATAAAAGGCAGAGCACGAAAGCACACTTCGAGCAAGGCCGAATGCACGAGGAAGCAGCTATTCCGGACTGGCAGTTCAAGGCGAGGAGACCTGGAGGGACGATAAGGAGGGAATCGCCCTTGTGCTTTTCACCTCAGATCTGCAAAGCCTCTGAAAGTGAAATCATAAGTCTGGGAAGTCCAGCTCGCGTGTGTTGTGACAGGTGTCAACGGCACCCCGAGCCCTCCTATGCTGATAGTCAAAGCGGGAGAAGTGCTTACCACTGTGGTGCCGTCCTTGACTCCCGCTGAGACAAGAGACTTCAACAGTTCAGCACAGCCAGTGAGTCAGAGAAAACTGATAGTGAAACCAAACTGTGCTGGGCCCAAGGTTGCAGGCGGTAACCTTTTTGAACAAAGAACTTGTGCAATTGAACTTTAAATGAACCTTATCAAAAGGTTCTGAAGCAGAGTGGTCAGGCACTGTGGGGCGTTCATTTGAAGGACTCCAACTGAAGCCTTTCTGGTGTTGTGTTTTGTTTGGTTAAAACCACGAAGACCAAGAGGCTTTGGGAGAGGCTAATGTAAATTGTCAAAGTGGTCCTACGAGGGTTGAGCAAAAACCCTTGTACACTCGAAAGTCTTTGACTCATGGGAGAAATCTGATTGACCTGTGAAACTGGCTAATGTGAACCTGACAGAGGGATGCCTGCGAATTGGAATGAATTGTGGAATCAGCAAATGTGAACCCGATGGAGGGATGCCTACAAATCAGGGTAACCAGGGCCACACCCGAGAACCAGATATTAATAGGACTGTATGAAGCCTGACTGGGGGCTTTAAGGGAAGCCTGGCTAGGGGCTTTAAGGAAAGACTGACTGGGGGCTAAGACCTGAGGTTAAATGAAGAGATTTTTGTGAACTGTGGCAAAAGTGAACCTGACAGAGGGATGCCTACGAATCAAGGGTAAATATTAAAATACCCGTGAACATTGTGACGACAAATGTGAACCCGGCCGAGGGATGTCCACAATGAATAATTGGTGAAAAGGACATTGAGACTGTTAAGTGATACCTTTTTGTTGAAAGGCCATAGTGAACCCGATTGAGGGAGGCTAATGTTGTAAGAAGGATCAGAACCCGGCTGAGGGGGATCCAAGAGGCGAAGAGCAGTCGCCCAACATGAAAAGATTGCCAATATTGTTTTGGTACAGCCGACTTTCTGAGGCAAGAGACTTTTGCAGGAAAGAGACTTGGCGTTGTTGAAACGAACTGTAACCTCCTGCTGGCATGGCCAGGAGTGTGCTATGATCAAAAGTCCTGCCTTGTCCCGTGCTAAAAACTTGGGTTAGGGAGACCCCCCATACCATCCTGGCATCATTTGTGAACACTTCATTCTTTTCTTGAGAACATTGTCCCACTCTATTATGTAACTTAGTTGTAAAGGTTGGCAATAGATTTTTTTAGTATAGGCCCCTTTTTATTTGACAAGACGACACTAGGACTGCTTTATTATTATTTGATGGTCGTAGCTTGCCCTCACCTTAGATTTAGATTTGGCATTTTTCTCATCCATTATACAGTTTAATAAACACCCTTGAACTGTGATCACTTGTGTCTGTCTTTACTGTTGCCACCATGAGTTCCTTAGAATCTGTTACTGGCATTTGCCTGCCTGCCGAAGTCCCAGTAATTACAGATCCTACTCGTACGTTTGCTGAAGCTGCACTCACCATAGATTCTAGGGTAGCAGTCTTAGCAGAAGTTCATCCTACTTCTGCATTGAATTACTTAATTCTATCATTTAACACCGATAACCCCCTCGCTGCTTTTTCCAGAACCTCTGACCAGCACCGAGATGGAACACATTCCGTTTCTCCGAACTCATCGATCATTTCCTTGACCCACACGCACAACGCGCCCAGTACGAGTAGTTGCAACTCTGCCTCAACGTTTGATGTCTTGGAGCAATTACTTTTCGCACTACTTCCGCGTACTGATGAAATTGTGGCCCACTTGAAACATAAAGACCATGCCCAAATCAAACTTGCAAGCACCGTCAAATCGTTTGAATCCATTTACCTTGGCTATGCTCATAAACATGCCGAAAAAGGGGCCAACACTGAACAGCTGATGACTGTTAGGAAAGATTTCTTAATTGTGGGTAATTTTCCTTCCATGTGGCAACCCCTAAACTTTTTGCTGTTGTTTTCACCAGGATCTAGACTTTGCCAGAGAAGTGCAGCCTTCTGCCGCACTCTTCTGGGCTTTCGCTCCATTCTTATGGGGAAACTGACATGCCCTTAAGACAGTCAGTACCGGGAAACGTTGTTTTCCGTAGTTTCTTTATCATGTTGCAGCTTTCACGCAACATGGCACAAGAGGGCACTGTAAGCTAAGTTACTGCTCTCTTTGGGTCTCTAGCCTGCTACAGCCCTAGATACTCTCTTGGGATTGTTAACGAATGGTGCAAGTGAATCACGGACGGGACTGGTGGCAGTGATCGTTTCTTTGTGTTTTTGAGCTCCTTTTGGCGTTTAAGCGCGTTTCTCGCGCTTAGCCCAAAATGGTGGCCTGGCTCCCAAAATGGCCAGACCATGAGGCTCATTGTCCTGTCCGCTGACCGTCTTGCCCGTCTTGCCCCCTTCACCTTCCCCAGGTCGAGCCGACCCGGGCCTTCCTTATTTGGGCATGTACTTTCCCGCGAAACACAGATGCTTTCGTGGGCTTCTACAGGCCTTGTGTGTGCCTCCAGGATGTGGGCTGGGATGTCTGATCCCAATACACATCCTGGGTGCCAGAGAGTCTAGGGTGGTGTGAATGCCTGGGACCTCCGTGGTCCGTGATAGGTCCACGTATTGTGTGAGTGTTTTGTGAGCAGATCTCCCATTGGGTCCCCTCCGTTTTGACGCGAAGGGAACCGTGGATAAGAGGGGGCTGGAAACACCACTGCCATGTCGATCACCTGAGTTCTCACGAACAAAGGAATACAGGAGCCAAGTATCCTGCAACCACAAGGCTGAACCGAGGAATCGCTGGTGACCCGCTGAAGGACTGCTCCTCTGCACTGCTGTCGCTTTGTGAAATCCTTTCTACCTCGGATCGAACGAGAAGGCCTGTACTGGTACTTCAACCCTTGGAATAGTGGGATCAACTATTCTCGGCATCTTTACCATCTCCTGCACGTAAGCCTTTGGAAGTGTCTCTGGGCCATCCAGCAGACTGACCAGCCTACCCAGGAGTCTTGCTCTGTAACCGCCGTCAGGTTGTGTTGTACTACGAGTCCTTGTCACTCTCACACGATTCGTACACTTGGCATTCCCAGGTCTAAAGTGAGTAGTGTACATTTGGCTGAAATACACACGGCTGCCCCGTTGCCCTGCTGTGGTAACCAACTGTGCGGGTTCACTGCATTTGGGACGTCCTCAACTCAACTTCTGCTGCTGCGGAATCTACACGATGACGAGACGTCCCCTGCTCCTATCTGAACCTGCCAGCACTGAAACTGACGCGGAGAAGCCTGGGTCTGCTTGCATCGGGAACCGGTGAGTAGCATCGCTAGGAACTGGTTGCCCTTCTGCAGGAGCCCATAGCTTTTCCCCGCTGTGTCTAACAGCACGCCTTCCCGTAGTCGTGCTCTGCTTCTGCCCATAGTGGAGGCTGCGCTTGAGTCACGGAGCTCAGTTCATCTTCATTTGTTCACCGAACTTAACTCCCTGATTCCCTCGAAGAGACTCCCCTTTTTGCCCGTTGGCATCAGCGTGTGCAGGTACTTTTGAGCACAAGGCTCCACTCTTCGTAGGGCTTGAACTTCCTTTTAGTTAGGTGCCTCTGAAGGCGGACTGGGTCTAATTATTATTCGCACTGCCTGTTTTCCTCCCCATCTAGGTGGTCTACACATTTCGTGCGTCTAACTCGTTAGACACGTTTGTATTTGTATATATATTGTATTGGTTTGGTATGTGTTGGTTTACTTGAGTTTTATTGTGATTTCTCGCTACGGTCAATGTTACAAAGGCCTTGTAATAAATGAGTATATATTTTTAATATAACACCTGCTTGAAGTAATTTGTAAGTGTCCTTGCTTTGTGTGCTCATTGCGGGCTTTCAGTCACCCTCACCCCTCTTGAGACCTAGTCTTGACCGCCATGATCGCTACCCTGATTGGTCTGGCTTGTCCAGAGGTTACCCTGTTCCAAGAAACTAGGCTGGCCTTCTGAACCTCTGCCCCTCCAGGACAGAGTTCAGAAATCCGTCTTAACAAATTGGTGTACAGCGGTGGGATACGACTGAAGGTATCCAGTGTTGCGCACGAGCGAAGGCATTTCAAGTTATTCCTACCAGGACACATAGTGAATTGTCGTAGTATAACTTTTAAAAGGCCAAAGTCCTATCTAACAGTATGGAAACAAATACCTTGTTAACTTTAAATGCTTCTAAATCCGAAACATTGAAAAAGATGTGTGCGGAGAGAGGTGTCTCCTCTCAAGGCACCAAACTGGATATGATCCAAAGAATCGTGGCGTGGCAAGAAGCGCAGCTTGACGCTATAACTTCTGAGGTCCGTGCGGAAGGAGGTGGGGCTGCTCTCACTGGTAGAACCGACGGATCTGCCGCTGCACTGGTCCACCGCGACCACAAGGAAAGGGAGGATGAGATGTCTGATGTTTCCTCTGCCGGTGTTGATGGGGAGGCCATGCTTGAATTCAAGAAGCAAGAACTGCTGTTTAGGCAGAAGGAGCCTGATTTCAACATGACCAAGCTAAAAATCGAACAGGCAGAAAATCAGAAAGACAGGGATCACTAGTTGGAACTGGCCAAGCTTCAGGTTGCAAATGGATCCAAGGGTCCTGGACATGGGTCTGGTGCCTCCTCTCATCCACGGTTTCCAAAAGATCTGCTCAGTGTGTATGAGGAAAAGAATGACATTATGAACTGGCTGAATACGTTTGAGTATGCATGCAAAGTTCAACAAGTTCACAATGCAGATAAGATTGCCTGGTTACTCAGCAGTCTGCCCCATTCTGGCTGTAGTGCCATTATGGAAATGTCGAAGGCTGAGCGAGCGGATTTCGCAATGTTAAAGCCAACTCTAATTTTAAAGTTTGGAAAGACTCCTGCCCAATATTTAAAACGATTCTGAGAGTATAAGAAAAAAGAAGGTGGTACTTGGGTATCTTATGTAACGGAATGCTTAAAAAACTTGACTGGCTGGGTCGAAGGTTATAAGGTTTCTACCTTTGAAGGCATGATAAGTCTTGTCATGCTGGAACATATTTTTGCATCTTCTTCCCCGGAGCTTAAGCAGCATTTGGCCGATTCAAAGGAGATAGATCCTAAGAAGCTGGCCATTGCCGCAGATTTATGGGTGTCACATCGAGTGTCCTATAAGGACAAAACTCATCCTGGTAAGTAGGAGGAAGGGAAAAAGTCCAAAGATAAGGACGGTGGGGAATCTGATAAATCTTCTTCTAAAAAGGGCCACAAAAAGAAAAATTAGGGTAAGACACAAGAGAACTCACAGGGTAGTGGAGGTCAGCCTCCGAAACAGAACTCTGGTTACAATGAGCCTCCCTATGTAAACAGACCCAATGGATCTTATTTTGCTTGTGGAGCAACTGACCACGTGAAGGGGGATCCCCGGTGTAAGGTCAAACCTTTGGGGGTCCACTCCGCTAATCTGGCCTTCTCCTCCTACGAGGAAGAAGAGATTACAGGAGCATCCTTCTCCTCAGACTCCTTCCCCAGCGGGATAGAAGCTGAGGTAGTTTTAGTTTCCCTGAGTTCCTGGGAGCCTAAAGTCGCAGAGGCTTATGCTAGGATTCCAGATAATACCAAGCACTACTTTAAAGACAGTGTGCTGATCAATGGAGTCGATACTCCAGCTCTTAGGGCTAGTGGGTGCAGTCGAACTGTAGTGGAGTGTACTTGGTAGACTCAGAGGAAGTTGCCAGAGCTACTTTGATGCCCACGAAGTTGGCTGACGGTCCGCCTTGCATGTTTCCGGTAATACCTGTAAATCTTACTTTAAATGGTACAGCAGTCAGGATTCCAGTGAGCATTCAGAGAAACGTCCCAGGAAAGGTCTTGTTAGGCAATGATCTCAGACCTTTAGGGCTCGTAGGAGACACTGCCGACAGACCCTGCACACGGTCTCAAACACGGGCAGCATTGGCCAAGACCAATACGCCGCCCCAGCCGAAGGGAAAACCCAAGGCGAAAGGAGTAAGCAAGTCAAGACGAGGGAAAGAGAACATTCCCCCGAGCTCGCCTACCACTGAGGTGGAGGAAGTTGGTCAATCGCCCGGGCCTGACGAGGAGGTGGCGATGCCTGAAGTATTTGACCCCAACGACCATCCTGAACTAAAAGACTTGTTAGTAGAAGGTGGTCCTGACAGGGAAGAATTCAGTAAAGGCCAACGTGAGTGCCCATCTCTGGAAGGCCTAAAGAGACAGGCCTGCTCCCCGCTTGAGGGTGAACCTCCTGGAACGCATTGGATTTATTGGGAAGGTGGACTCCTGTATAGTGAGCCCACAGAGTCTACAGAAGGAGACCATAGGAGGTTGGTGGTTCCCCTTGCTGTAAGACCCTTCCTCCTGCAGCTGGCGCATGAAGTGCCCCTTGCTGGTCCCCTTGGTATTAAGAGGACCAAGTAAAGGTTATCCATGCACTTCTACTGGCCCAAGATGGGGGTGCAAGTAGAAAGTCACTGCAGGAGTTGTGCCTCCTGCCAGTTATCCGGTAAGAGTGGCTCAACAATCCAAGCTCCATTGGTACCACTCCCAGTTGTGGGAATACCATTCGAAAGGGTAGTGATCGACATCGTTGGTCCCCTTGACCCGCAGACATCCTCAGGCAATAGGTTTATCTTGGTGCTAGTCGACTATGCTACCAGATATCCTGAGGCCATCCCATTGAAAACTGTAACTGCCAAGTCAGTTGCAAAAGCGTTACTTGGCATCTTTACTAGAGTTGGCTTCCCTAAAGAAGTTGTGTCTGACAGAGTCAGCAACTTTATGTCAAAGTATATGCAGGCTATGTGGAAAGAATGTGGGGTCACCTACAAGTTCTCTTCTGCATACCACCCCCAGACCAATGGTCTGGTGGAACGTTTCAACAGAACATTAAAGAGCATGATTGGGGCTCTGGAAGAACCTCAGAGAAGAAAATGGGATCTTCTTTTACCATGCTTACTGTTTGCCTACCGAGAGGTACCACAGGAGGGTGTTGGCTTCAGCCCCTTCGAACTTCTGTTCGGTCATCCTGTACGGGGACCCTTAGCCATAGTCAAAGAGGGATGGGAGATGCCCACTCCCCCTGTTACTACCAACGTAGTAGATTATGTGCTGGGGCTCAGAAAACGGATGGTACTTCTGATGGGCTTGGCTAGTGATAAATTGAAGGCAGGACAAGCGCTGGTAAAACATTGGTTCGACCAGAAAGCTTCCCTCATCAACTTTACACCTGGTCAGCAAGTCCTGATCATGAATCCCATAAGGCCTCGAGCTTTACAGGACAAATGGTCAGGCCCTTACACCGTGGTGGAGCCCCTGGGTGAGGTTAACTATTTAGTGGACCTTGGAAGGCCTGGCCAGGCTCCAAAAGTGTTCCACGTAAATAGGCTGAAGGCGTTCGTCTCAAGAGTCAAAATCGCAGCACTGCTACTGGCTTCAGATGTTGAGGAAGAGGAGTCTGAACCTCTCCCCAACCTGTTCCAAAGCGGTTTTTCAGATAGCTCCTTTGAGGGTGTCCGAGTGGCCCCTCACCTGACTTCTAATCAGCAGGCTGAGGTGAAAAGTTTGCTTAGGCAGTTTTCCGCCATGTTTTCGCCTGGTTTGACACCTTGGTGCCAACATAACATAGACACAGGAGACAGTGTACCTACCAAAAGTAGGGGATACAGGATGTCAGACAAAGTACGGTTTTACATTAAGACCGAGGTCAACAAGATGTTAGACCTTGGGGTGATTGAACCCTCTAGTAGTCCTTGGTCCAGCCCGGTGGTTTTGGTTCCAAAGGCAGGCACTTCTGACTTGAGGTTCTGCATGGATTACAGGGCTCTGAATGCTGTCACCAAGACAGATGCACACCCCTTGCCTCGAACAGATGAGCTGGTGGATACTTTGGGTGCCTCCAAGTACCTCAGCACGTTTGACCTCACTGCTGGCTATTGGCAAAAAGCTTTAGCAGAGCATGCCAAGGAGAAGACACCGTTTTCTACTCCAGACGGCCTTTACCAATTCAGGGTAATGCCGTTCGGGTTGAAAAATGCACCTGCCACTTTCCAGAGGCTTGTGAATCATGTGTTGAATGGGTTGGACAAATTCTGTCTTGCATATCTGGACGATATAGCAGTTCTCAGTGCCACCTGGGAAGACCATGTGAAACACCTCGGGATTGTGCTCCAAGCTCTTCAGAAAGCACACTTGACCATAAAGGCTAGTAAATGCCAGATTGGACAAGGCTCAGTGGTTTACCTTGGACATGAAGTAGGTGGAGGGAGGATACATCCTCTTCCCAGTAAAGTACAAGCAGTACAAGACTGGCCTACCCCCACTACACAGACCCAAGTGAGAGCCTTCTTAGGACTCACGGGGTATTACCGCAATTTCATGGCAGACTATGGCACCATAGCTGCCCCTCTGACTGCCCTCACTACTCCGAAGAAACCCAAGAAGGTAACTTGGACCGACGAGTGTGAGAAGGCCTTCAACGGCTTAAAAGAATCCTTGTGCCAGACCCCTGTCCTCAGGGCCCCTGATTATCAAAGACCTTTTATTGTGCAGACGGACCCCTCTGAAACTGGGATAGGAGCTGTACTATCGCAGGTAGATGAGAAGGGTAAGGAACACCCTATTGGTTTTATTAGTCGCCAGCTTAAGGACAGAGAGCTCAGATGGTCCACAGTGGAGAAAGAATGTTTCTCTGTTGTGTGGGCCCTACGGAAGCTGAGGCCCTACCTCTATGGGACCCACTTCACTGTGCAAACTGGCCATAAGCCCTTAAAGTGGCTATTGAACATGAAGGGAGAGAATCCAAAGTTGCTTAGGTGGTCCATAAGTCTACAAGGCTTCGACTTCACTATTGAGCATAGGCCAGGTGTCCAACATAGCAATGCTGATGGGTTGTTCAGAATGTTTAACCGACCTGAACAAGAGACTCATCCAGGGGTGGATTAGTTCCCCCTGTCCATAGTATGGGAGGGGCGAGTGTTAGGAAAGATTTCTTAATTGTGGGTAATTTTCCTTCCATGTGGCAATCCCTAAACTTTTTGCTGTTGTTTTCCCCAGGATCTAGACTTTGCCAGAGAAGTGCAGCCTTCTGCCGCACTCCTCTGGGCTTTCGCTCCATTCTTACGGGGAAACTGACATGCCCTTAAGACACTCAGTACCGGGAAACGTTGTTTTCCGTAGTTTCTTTATCATGTTGCAGCTTTCGCGCAACATGGCACAAGAGGGCACTGTAAGCTAAGTTACTGCTCTCTTTGGGTCTCTAGTCTGCAACAGGCCCTAGATACTCTTTTGGGATTGTTAACGAACGGTGCAAGTGAATCACGGACGGGACTGGTGGGAGCGATCGTTTCTTTGTGTTTTTGAGCTCCTTTTGGCGTTTAAGCATGTTTCTCGCGCTTAGCCCAAAATGGTGGCCTGGCTCCCAAAATGGCTAGACCACGAGGCTCATTGTCCTGTCCGCTGACCGTCTTGCCCCCTTCACCTTCCCCAGGTCGAGCCGACGCGGGGCCTTCCTTATTTGGGCATGTACTTTCCCGCGAAACACAGATGCTTTCACGGGCTTCTACAGGCCTTGTGTTTGCCTCCAGGATGTGGGCTGGGATGTCTGGTCCCAATACACATCCTGGGTGCCAGAGAGTCTAGGGTGGTGTGAATGCCTGGGACCTCTGTGGTCCGTGATAGGTCCACGTATGGTGTGAGTGTTTTGTGAGCAGATCTCCCATTGAGTCCCCTCCGTTTTGGCGTGAAGGGAACCGTGGATAAGAGGGGGCTGGAAACACCACTTCCATGTCGATCTCCTGAGTTCTCACGAACAAAGGAATACAGGAGCCAAGTATCCTGCAACCACGAGGCTGAACCGAGGAATCGCTGGTGACCCGCTGAAGGACTGCTCCTCTGCACTGCTGTCGCTTTGTGAAACCCTTTCTACCTCGGATCGAACGAGAAGGCCTGTACTGGTACTTCGACCCTTGGAATAGTGGGAACAACTATTCTCGGCATCTTCACCATCTCCTGCATGTAAGCCTTCGGAAGTGTCTCTGGGCCATCCAGCAGACTGACCAGCCTACCCAGGAGTCTTGCTCTGTAACCGCCGTCAGGTTGTGTTGTATTACGAGTCCTTGTCACTCTCACACGATTCGTACACTTGGCATTCCCAGGTCTGAAGTGAGTAGTGTACATTTGGTTGAAATACACACAGCCGCTCCGTTGCCCTGCTGTGGCAACCAACTGTGCGGGTTCACTGCGTTTGGGACGTCCTCAACTCAACTTCTGCTGCTGCGGAATCTACACGATGACGAAACGTCCCCTGCTCCTATCTGAACCTGCCAGCACTGAAACTGACGCGGAGAAGCCTGGGTCTGCTTGCATCGGGGACCGGTGAGTAGCATCGCTAGGAACTGGTCGCCCTCCTGCAGGAGCCCATAGCTTTTCCCCGCTGTGTCTAACAGCACGCCTTTCCGTACTCGCGCTCTGCTTCTGCCCACAGTGGAGGCTGCGCTTGAGTCGCAGAGCTCTGTTCATCTTCATTTGTTCACCGAACTAAACTGCCTGATTCCCTCGAAGAGACTCCCCTTTTTGCCCGTAGGCACCAGCGTGTGCAGGTACTTTGGAGCACAAGGCTCCACTCTTCGTAGGGCTTGGACTTCCTTTTAGTTAGGTGCTCTGAAGGGGGACTGGGTCTAATTATTATTCGCACTGCCTGTTTTCCTCCCCATCTAGGTGGTCTACACATTTCGTGTGTCTAACTCGTTAGACTCGTTTGTATTTGTGTATATATTGTATTGGTTTGGTATGTGTTGGTTCACTTGAGTTTTATTGTGATTTCTCGCTACGGTCAATGTTACAAAGGCCTTTTAATAAATGAGTATATATTTTTAATATAACACCTGCTTGGAGTAATTTGTAAGTGTCCTTGCTTTGTGTGCTCATTGCGGGCTTTCAGTCACCCTCACCCCTCTTGAGACCTAGTCTTGACCGCCGCGATCGCTACCCTGATTGGTCTGGCTTGTCCAGAGGTTACCCTGTTCCAAGAAACTAGGGTGGCCTTCTGAACCTCTGCCCCTCCAGGACAGAGTTCAGAAATCCGTCTTAACAATGACCTATTGGAAACCGATGCAAAACCTCTCTGTACCCCTGCAGCTACTATGCTTGATAACAATACATTTTTGGCTACTAGCCTTCCGACAACTGGTCACACACAGAAGAAAAGAAAAGTCATCTGTCAGGCAAAATAATATGGGAATAAAGATCATGTTAAATTAAATGCATCCTCTGATCCTCCAATCAAACATACTGCTGGCGTTGGCCCGCTGGTCGTTTTTCTCTGTCTGTAAGGGGAGGGCCCCCTCCAATACATTTTCTACACCCGACCCACATGTGTCTAACAACGTGGGAAGCCTCCACCATGTTCAGCGGTCAGTCCTCCCTGTGGAAACATCCCCACAACCACACTCTAATATTTCCGGGAAGAGGGTCATGCTGTGTCTTGGAGAGAATGAACCTTTTTTTTTTTTTTTAAATATCTTTATTGTTTTTCAAGAAAAGACAGAAAGAAAATAGAAAGGAAAAAAAAAAATACCACAAATACAACATACAAACATATAACATAACTGGCATGTTGGCATTTCTACGAATTTCTTTTAGTGGGTTCATTTCTTCGGCGCTTGCTGGCAGCCTTGCTATCTTGTCGCCGGCTGTTTGTGTGGGCAGCTACTACCCCCCATTTATGCTGTCCATTTGTTAAGTGCCCGTGCTTGACTGTCTTAACTCCATCATTGTTCTCGCGCCTACTCCAGGCCTTCATCTCCCCCACCCTCCTCCTCTTGGCCAAATAAGTCCTGAACCAGAGAGTTCCATGCTGCTATTCTCTCTGCTGTTTCCCCTTCCCCTCTTTGCACTGCTCTTATCCACACCGCGGTTTCTGCCAAAGTCCACTTGCGGAGATCCGACAACCATGACTCTACGGTCGGACCTTCCTTTGTTTTCCAGGCCATTGCTATCCTTCTTTTGGCCAATATGCATATTAAGTCTTTCATCTTAGCTAGATGTGTTCCGTGTCTGCCCCCTCTTGGGAAGAGGCCCAGCAAGTACCTCTCTGGGTGCTCCATCTGTATCTGGAATCCACTGTCTGTTATTCTGGCTCTAATGCCCTCCCAGAAGGTTTGTATGGTTGGGCAGGCCCAGAACATGTGGAGCATGTCTGCTTCGTCAGCCGAGCATCGGGGGCATTTGTTCTGATCTCCCTCATACATTTTATTCATCCTCTTGGGTGTGAGGTACGCCCTGTGAGTCACGTACAGCTGTGCCTGTCTGAATCTTGCGTTCCTGGACACTTTCTTTGGATATTTTAACGCTGTGCTCCATTCCTGGTCGCTAAAGGGCCTGTGGAGTTCCGCTTCCCAGGTCTGTCTTATTTGAAGTTCTTTCTTGTTACTGGCTTTTAGCATCTGGTCATATAACCTGGAGGTCGTGTGCGTTCCCTCAGATATAACATACCACGTGTCTAGCTCCCTTATGGTGTCCTCCTGGTCCTCCCATCCCGGCCATCTTTTCTTGATTTTGAGGATCATACTGTTATGGAGGATGAATTGGCCTTCATGTATATCAAATTCCTCCACTATTTCTTGGAAGTCCGCCCACCTCCCTTCTTTCCGCAGATCCCCAATTTGTGCCACATCTTTTCCTTCCCACTCAGTTCGGTAGATTGCTAATGTGTTTGTGTCCGTGCCCACCAGTCCCGCGACAGGGATCTGCGCCGACTGGGGGTCCTGTACCCCCTGTAGCTTCCACGCTCTGTTCCACAACCCCACTGCGAGACCAAGCAGGCGTGGCAGGGTCTTAAGTAGGGATTTGTCCAGCCATAGTATTTCTCTCAAATAATATATGTTTAGTGTTGGCTGCAAAATAATTGTGTCGATCGTCTCATCCTCCCCTAGCCACTTGACTGCGAACTGGAGCTGCCCTGCTAGATAATACATCTCAAAGTCGGGCAGTCTAATGCCCCCTTCTTCGAAGACTCTCTGTAGGGTTTTCAGCGCGATTCTACGTCTGCCCCCAGTCCACAAGAAGCGCCCTGCTATTGAGTTTAACTTGCTGAAGAAGGTCTTGGGGATCCTATGTGGGATGTTCGTAAGATAATACAGTAGGCGTGGAAGTACCACCATTTTCAAGAGGGCCGCTCTACCCATCATCCCCAGTGGTAGCGTTCCCCAGAATTTCATAGACCTCTGTGTCCTTTCCAGGGCTGCCTGCGTGTTATGTTGGTGGGAGTCTGCGGTGTCATGATGTATCACTATTCCTAAGTATCGGAAGGAGCGTGGTGCCCAGGTTAGGCCCAGGTCTGGGAGCTCTGCAAGGGGAACCCGCTGCAGGCCAGCGAGGGGAAAGATCAGGGATTTTTCTTTATTAATTGCTATGCCGGAGAGTCTGGTGTATGCCCCGATTGCTTCCAGGAGGCAGGGCAGGTTGGCACGCGGATTTCCCACATAAAGCAGCATGTCGTCTGCATATAATGAGATTTGATGCAGTACTCCGTCTATGTCTATGCCTGTGTCTCCATATTCTGCCCTGAGAAAGACCGCCAGCGGTTCCAGGGCCAGAATATACAGCATTGGTGACAGTGGGCACCCCTGCTTGGTTCCCCTGTGTATTCTCCATTCTCCCGAAATATTACACCCTGTCTTTACCCTTGCTCTGGGGTCCCTGTACAATAACCCAATCCATTTTAGGAACCCTTCACCAATGCCGAAATGAGCGAGGACCCTCACCAGCCACCCCCAATTCACCGAATCGAATGCCTTAACGGCGTCCAGGGAGACTATCGCGCATTCCCCCTGTTTCTGGTTTGTCCTATCTATCACATGATGTAATCTACGGAGGTTCCACAACGTGTTCCTCCCTGGGATGTAACCCGTCTGGTCAGAGTGTATTAAGGCGGGGATTACCTGCTGCAGGCGGTTGGCCAGGACAGTCGTGAGTATCTTGGCATCCTGGTTGATGAGGGAGATCGGCCTGTACGAGGCGCATTTCGTGGGCGGTTTACCTGGTTTAAGGATCGGTACAATTATTGATTCCGACATGCTAGTCGGTAAATGTCCACTTTCATACGCGTCTTGGAATGTCTCTAATAGTTTCGGGGTGATGGTACACTTGTATGTTTTATAAAACTCTCCCGGGAGTCCGTCTGGACCTGGGGATTTGCCAGTGGGGAGCTCAGCGATTACGCTCTCTATCTCCTCCTCCGTGAGTGGGGCATCCAGCATTTGCGCTTGCTCTTCTGCTAGCTTTGGCAGCCTTATCTCTGCCAGCGCATCTGTGATGTCCTCTGGGTCAATTTCTGGGTTAGAGGCGTACAGTTGCTCGTAAAAGCGGGCGAATGATTGATTGATATGCTGCTGGTCCCTGACCTCTCTCCCCGTTTCGTCTCCTATGACTATTATGGGGTCTCTTTTGGTCTCTTGCTTGGTGAGCCATGCTAGGAGCCTGCCCGTCTTATCCCCTTCTGCGTGCAATCGTTGTAGATATCTCGCATAATTCAACTTTCCCAGTTTCTCCCACAGTTTTATACATCCCATCCTCAACTCCATCAGTTCCCTAGGCTCTTCCCCCCACCGCCTCTGCTCTGCGCTCCTCTGTTTCTATCTGCCTCTCCAGTTTGTTGAGTTCTTCCAAGGCTGCGCCTTTCAGTCCCCCCATCCTGCCAATAGCCGCCCCCCGTGTCACCACTTTGAATGCGTCCCAGAGTGTAGCGCTGCTTCCCACACTTCCCTCATTATTTTCGAAGTAGTCTTCGATCACCTCCCGAAGGTTTTTAAACGTTTTTAAAGCTGCAGTTTTATTTCTAAGTTTTCCGCGCTCCTCCAGCCCGGAAAACTTAGAAAAAAAAACGCAGCTAGTGCTTATTTAAAAAAAATAAATAAATAGCACTTACCGAGATTCAGCTGCAGCTTTCCTGCTCTGGTCTCCGGTCCCCGTCCTCTGCCTACAGCACTAATGAAGGGAAAGCCACCCAGCGGTAGCCTTTGTCTACTACAGCTGGCTGGCTTTTCCTTCATCAGTGCCGCAAAAGCAAAAGCCAGGACAGGAGGGCCTCCATTTCACAAAATGGATGCGCCCATGTGCTTGCTTTTGCGAATTTTGATCTTGAATAGCTCAACATTTTACATAGGAAGTTTTAAAACGGAGAATGCTAGTATTTTTTTTTATGTTGCCTATCTATTTTTTAAATAAAATTTTTTACTAGACCATCCCTTTAATCATGATGCCAAACGCTGGGAATGGCTTGCTGGCCTAGTACAACAACGCCGGCTACAGTGACCCTAATAATCCCTTTCTATCAATAGGTTGGAATAATAGGGACCATTCCCACGTTTACAACAGGATGGATTGCTTGATCACATTGACTGCTTTAATACAACTTGGCTTGTCGATCATTTTGTTCTCGATGGGTGGAACACAATTCAAAAGCTAGCGGTCCAGGGGAAGAAAGGACGACCGAAGGGTGGCTTACTTCTAGGCATAAAAAGATATCACACTTCAAAGAGGTTGCATGTGACTCTCTGAATATTCTTGCAGGCAGGATGATTCTTGCTGATTCTCCTGAGTTAGCAGAAATTCTAATGGTTACCATATACGATCCCCCCTATGCATCATCACACGCATTGGTTTTCAAAGAATTTGAGGAATGGCTGGAATCCGTTCCCTACACTGTGCCCATCTTAATGAGTGGTGACTTCAACTCTTGAATCCCGAGCCAATTAAACTAAGAAGCTGTGTCTACAACCCCCATATATCCGGCTAGTTGGCTGAAAGCAGGCTTCACAGTTCATGTGCTCGTGAAATGAATGGGCAACCTTGCTTTACTCGTGAGGGTTTGCCATGTTGAATGGAGCCCGGCCCTCTGACTATGCACCCCAGTTCACGAGGTCTACGATTACCAATTCTAGCATCATTGACTATGTCTTTGCAGTTAACGATGCTAGTCTGATAATGGATCGGACCATAATTCCCTGCCATGAGAGTGACCACATGCCCATTGTCCTAAGTCTAGACATAAAACCCAGCAAATTTGAGTTCTTGAGTACAGGGATTGCCTGTAATGCTTCAAATCAAATAAAATGGACCACCACCAAGCTTGAGTCTGCTTCCGCAATTGCACATGTGGTATTTGAAAATGTCAGCACACCTCACATCAATCACTCTTGAGACATGGTTCAGCATCATAGCCTATCCATCATGGCAAAATATGAGGAATGTGTCTTGTCCATAAACAAGAGTATTTTTCCCAATACTGTCACAAACAAGCGCCAAGCCGCTGGGTTAAACAAATCTCATATGCAAAGTTATGATAAATTAATTAGAGACAAAAAAAGGGCTAGGCACAGAGAGCTACGTCCAGGCCACGAACCAAAACGAACATGCCTCTCGTCGGAGAACCATAAGAGCAACCTACTCGCAGGGACTGCGGCACCATTGCCAATTTAAAGACTGTGAGAAATGGAGGAATCGTGTCTACACCACCTTAAGAAATGACTCTAGAAAATTCTGAAAGATCATAAACAAAAACAACAAACCTTCTTCTTTCATAAATGGTGTCTCTGAATCAGCCTGGATCAACTTCATCAATTACACGTTGGGAAGCACCAACTTGACGTTTTTTCTAATCCCCCCATTGGTGGGAATCTGGAATTATAAGAAGAGTAAAGAAAATGTGGCCCGTCTGATCAGTACCATCAAGCCAACTAGGGCCCCTGGCCACAACGGTCACTGCAATTTATTGAGAAATTCTGATGCTGGACTGTGGGCTGGTGTACTAGATCATCTCTTCGGCTGTATTGCTGCCACCCAAACCCTTCTTTGATCATGGCATGACAGTATTTTGGTACCGGTCTCAAATAAGGACTTCCACATGGACCCCCGTAACTATCGCCTATTGGCAATCCAAGATGTGCCTAAAAAGATATTTGCTAGGGTTCTACTCGAGGAACTAACCAGCTGGGCAGAGACAGTTAATATCATTCACTGGGACAGAACCGGGTTCAGAAAAGGCTGCTCCACCTCAATCAATGTGCTAGCTCTCACTACCATCATTCAACAGTCATGGCAGATCCGCCAGAGCCCTATTTATGCAGCATTTGTGGACTATGGCTATGGGGGAAACTGCTTAGTTGGGGGATTCATTCCGGTTTATTGAAGATTATCATGTTATTGCATGACAAGACACGGGTCAAGGTTTGGATGGAGAGAAATGCTGGATTGACACTAAAATGGGTCTCAAGTAAGGCTGTGTACTGACTTCCCTGTTGATTAACCTGTACCTGTCCGACATGGGGCTGGCCATGACAGATCCATGTTGTTCACCACTGAAACTGGGAGACCAAGCCACACAGTGGTTTGGTTATGTTTCATGACATTGTTGTCCTCGATCTCACCCCAGGTGACCTTCAAACCGCATTGGATAACCTCTGTCTATTATAAAGGGATAATCCCTCAAAGTGAACTCGACCAAAACCAAAATTATAGTGTTCAAGCCTTCACGCAAAAAGGTGGCCCATATTGCTTGGAACCTTATGGGAGTTCAGATCGAAGTGATTTACCAATATATCAACTTGGGTGTTGTATTTGACTCAAAACTAGTGCCCTCCTCCCATGTGAACAAACTCAAAGTGCGCGGTGCCCAAACCACTGGGGCTATCTTCTCAATTGCTTCCAAAGGCAGAGGATACTCTGTGGGTTCCTTGATCAAACTATGCTCCATGAAAATTCCTCCAAACATCTGTTATGCTGCCGAGGTGTGGGCTCTTGGGTCCCTGTAGGCTGTCTCTAGCATTGAGCTGACTCCTCTCAAACGCATATTAAGACTCCCGCAGTATCTTTCATCTGAAATACTTTTTCTGGAGTTTGACTTACTATCGATATCCAAATGAATAATGTTGTCCTGCCTTACACTGTATTTGAAGTTAGCTCACGCACCCAGCAATACTCTCATGGGGCTGATGCACAAGGCCCTTTCCATAAATAAAGCCTTTTTTTGAAAACATCCACTCTAGGTTCACTTAAACATCTTTGTGGTCTTTGGCTCCAGAGATCTTACGATCCCTCGAAATGGCCATTAATCAGTTCAAGAAAGCCATGAGGTTAACGCTTGAGTCCTTCAACCTGGATCAAATGGTAGTTAACCTAGCCTCGAAATCCACTGCAGAAAATGTCTTCCACTATACTATGAAACAACGCTTGGCCCCTGTCTATATGCAGAAATGTATTATTGGCAATCTCTACATTTGGGACTATCTGTACCTTAAATTCAATGTAGCTAAAAAAATTGAGATTACCGGGCGCTGGCTTAAAGTTGACAGAGAACACAGACTTTGCCAATTTTGTGGTGAACTCGTACTTGAATCTGTCTGACACCTCCTCTGCGATTGCTATGCAATGAAGACATTTCGACATAAAGCTATCAGAGCCTTGTGCATTGACTTGGGCACTTACCCAAACACACTCTGGGCCATATTTATGTATGGGAATCATGAGGAAACAATAATTTTCCTGGTGAAAGAGTGGAAAGAAATGTATGAAATCATTGTAGACATTCAAGCATGATACGGTTTTAAAAAGAATCTCTTGAAATGAAATGCCTTACTTGCGTAAGATGTTTTGATGCATGTATTAAAAGTTATTATTTTAACTGTATAATACTAAATAAACAAATGAATACCCTTAGGTTTCTCACAGGTTGCTGATGATACTCAAGTGGAGAATTGCCTAGCATTTCGGCGCTGGACTGTCCTTGTGGGTGGAACAAAGACTGATATGCAAATGGGTATTTCTCCTCTGTGAAGGATATAGTGAGCTAAACCATGTTAGTAGACTCTCCTGAGTGGAAGAAATTCCATAGAACAGGGTATTTGACCCATGTTTGTTCTCAGTAGAGGGGCTCCCACACTCCTTTGTAATTATGTAAAACTTGAGGTTTCACTCTAAGTAACCCAGGGTAATCCAGATGTGGACCGCTTGCCCACTGTGCCTTTGCGAGGCTCAGTTTCACCTCACTGAGGAGGCCCAACAAGGCTGAAACATTTGTCTGGGGTTGCTGATGGTACTCTTGTTCAGTGCTGCACTGCCCTTGTGGGGGGGACAAAGACAAGGAAACAATTTGGCTGTCCAAATCGCCAAAACTGGAGCTATCCCGAGTGAGTACTGTGACAAATCTGTACTACTCGTCCCTTCTCCCCAGAGAGTAGCCACCACCTTTGAGGCTAGAGAAGTGAACCCACTCAGCAAGACCCTCTGTAGGGGTCTGGGCAAGTGAGACCTTACTTGGAGAGACTCCCCTCTCGGGGACAAGGACTCACATTCCTGTAAAGAACTCAGGTTCAGAATACATAGTCTGCCTATATGGGAATCGGAAAGGCTGTTGTTACTGCTGTTTCGAACTCTCCCAGCAGTGACATTTCTTCAATGTCTTTGGCTTCCGGTAATGCTGGATCCTATCTGAACTCCACAGTCAAAGAGGAGCAACACACCCCTTTTGTTTTGATGACGTACATAAAACAACTAGGAACCGAGAATGAGACAGAGAGAACCCTATGCAGAGGCGATGGAAAGATGTCCCTGAGGCGCGGAGCCACTCTAGATCGCCAGCCAGTGGTAGTGTGGAGAGTGAGCACATTTCTAGCAAGATGCCAGAAGGCTGGACTCCTGACCGACCAAGAAGAAAAGGTCAGGAGGGGCTGGGATGGTAAAGAGACCATCTAACCTGGTGATGTGACCATGCAAAAGCCGCAGTGGGTCTGGGTCCCATTTACAGCCACGAGACCAGACCGCAGTGGAGAAGTCAGATACCCAATGTCCACATAAGAAGGTCAACAACTGCCGAGCTGGACAGAATAAGGGAAGCGATCGCTCCCAAAGCGGTAACACCATTGCAAAGGGCAAACTGTGGTATCAGAAGCTGGGAAAGCTGCATGGGTTTTATGGGAGCCCGGAGAACCAGAACGGGAAGACACCCTGCCGAGGCCCTGCTAAAGCAAGTCTGTCACAGGGCCAGAGGACTTTGAGGAGCCCTAGAAACATGAAACTTAGTGAACAGAACTGGGAGGAGAGGGAACCTGTTGGGTACCAGGTCTTACAATCAAGAAAAGGACACTGTCAAGCAGCAAGTGTCAAATGCTAGAATTGTGTTAAGAAAACCTTGTTTTTCCTGAGAAAAAGAAACTGTATGGAGTACATGTAAAGACTTGAAAACTTGGCATACAGAGCCTGTAGAGAGGCTGAGACTGTGCTGTGAGAAATTGATGAACTTTGTGTAAAGAGATCAAGAACATGACACACTTTTAAAAACCTTCTTCTTGAAAAAGGGATCCAGGTGTTGGGCCAGGCAGAAGACAAAGATCAATGCTATTGTGCTGGCCTCCTTCTTTTTGTTATTGTGTCCTCAGTGGTAGGGCTAATTAGCTATTAGGATTTGTACTAAGGACTACTTCATTTGGATTTTGACAAGCACCATTAGTTTCAGTTTGTTAGGTAGAGAACATCCATTATAGCGGTGGGGCTAGCTAGGCGTTTTCTTTTTCTTTTGACTAACAACCCTTGAACATGTCAGTACTTAATCCAGCTCCTTCTTCTAGTTCACCACAGTACATTGACATGGGACATCTCATTGGCAAAATGCAAATAACAGCAGTGACTCAATCACAGACCCAAGCTGTAAATGAGCTTTCTATTCTGAAATGGAGTAAAGATGCTCCAGACCAAGATTTAATTACTGCACTGAAAGAAGATCCAATTGTAGGACAATTCCATTAATAGCTAGAGGGCCCAGAAAACGTTCCCTTATCTGAACCAGATTGGAAAGGAAAGAGGATCTTTGAGTTTTTATGATATTTGAAAAGATGTTCCAAATTCAAGATGGACTTGTTGTTAAGAAATACCATTCAGGTTATGATCAGTGGGTGGTACCTACATCATTCCAAAGCATAATGTTAAACCACACCCATGATGCAATAACAGCTCGTCATCTCGGTTTTCAAAAGACAGTGGAAATTCCATGTGAGGTTGCCTATTGGCCACTGTTAGGGAGAATTCTCTGGTTAGGCTGAATTTCCCTACCTAGTGAGTCCCCCAGCAGCTTTCCTGGATTTCTGGGGTTTCTTTTTTTCTCCTGCCAAGAGTGAGACTCTTTTTACCCTCACTCTTGGGCATGTTGAAGTGTGTTTTCTTGGTTAAACCTTGTGTTGAATGGGCTATGGGGTCTTTTACTCCATAGGGCCTCATGTATTTTTGTGATGTGGGTTACACAGCACCCTCTGTGCCGTGACCCAGGGGTGTCCTAGGGACTCCCCAACATAGACTCCATACCCTGGGACTGACTACTGTCTCCCAGGGCCTGTAAAGTCACCAAAGACTTTGCTAGTCTTGAATCCTGAACAGAACCAGTACAAACCATCATATTGTGGACGTACTGGCTGGGGCAATTCGATTGCCCCAGGGTCTGTTAGTCGAGGGGGCACGTCTCCGTCCCCCCTGATCGAGTTTTGGCTGGTGGCAGTGGAAACTACTTTTTATATTCGACCGCGAATATTTCCCTATGGGATTTCCCATTGTTTTAGGCTAACACATTTAATTATTTATTTACGGTAGCCTTAAACATACCGCCGGTTTATATAGTTATTATTATAACTCCGGTTGGGACTTTTTGCCAAAACTTGATTCTAAAATGGCGTTGGCGTTCGCCTCTGTAACTCTGACCCAAAGTGGAGCCCTTTGTTCCACTTTTGGCGAGCTTCTCCACAGAAGCCCTCCAAAGTGGTGCCACTCTGTCTGGGGTACTTAGGAGGAGTGGAGGGGGATTTAGGCACCCTGGACTGAGTTACCTTGGTAACTCAAGTCGCACTCCGTCCTGATTGGCCCAAGTGGTGAGCCGGCCGGCTCTCCACTTAGCATGTTTGAGTGACAGCTAGGCTGGGTGAATGGGGGTTTGCTGCATAAAAGCAGGGCTTTGGGGACTGGAACTTCAGAAGTCGCCACAGGACCAAGAATCCGACGAGGGAAGAGCTGAGCCGACCTGCTTCGACGACACCACCCGGTGGAGCCCTGCTGAACCGTCTCACCACTTTTTCCAACGACCGAGGAGAACTCTTAACGGAGTGGCTCCTTCCCTTGACTGGTGGGGACAACCAGTTTTCACCTTCTTTCCGTTCTTCGAGGTATCCCGTGGCCGCCTTGCCAGTGCCAAGCACCCCGGCAACCGGAACCCCACCACTTTTACCCCAACCGCGAAAGTCGGTACAACCCTTTAACCGGAGGACTCCGCGGCTGGTTTCTTCCCGGGCAGTGCAACGACCTTCTTCTTCTGCTCTTCAGCGAGATCTTCTTCTCCCCTGACCGACGTCGAGCCTTGCTGCCACTGCCTGGAACAACTGCCACCGCTGGAGGATCCTTTCCGCTTAAGGTACCGTGTTCCGCCTGGCTTCCCTTGCCACCGACTGTACGAGGTAGTTTTAGCCCTCGGCTTTCGATCCTGGGATTGCCTGGGACACTTTGGCTAAACTTTCTGAGCCTCTCTAACTCTTTTCCGAACTCTTTTGCAAGACTTTGAATCCCTAATAACAGTGTGATCTTGGGCACATTTTTGCTCCGGCTACTCTAAGAGTGGGCCCTGCCTAGTGACTTTTGCTCACCTGTGACTTTGTGCTTCTTTGAGCCTATTGCAAGTGTTCTGGACCTTAGAGTGGTGTGTTTAACCCATTTCTGTTTCTTTTTACCCCTTTCTTGAACCTACTAGAGTGTCATCTAACGTTAAGCGCTCACCTCTGTTTTAATTATGTGGTGTTAACCTAGAGTTGTCTAGATAGGAGTAAGGGTGGAAACTGCTTTCATTATAACTGTGTTTGAAGTGTTTTTACTATATCTTGCTAGAGTGATTTCAACTTATGTGTGTTTGATAAATAAATAACTATATACTTTTGAAACCAAGCTCTGGTCAGTGTTTGCTTGTGCTATTGTATTTGAGTACCTATTGTGTATACTTTACATACTGCCTAACTCTTCTTGAGGGAAGTCTGACTGCTCAGCCACAGCTACCAGGTAAATCTGGGTGGTGCAGACTGCTACCAAGTGGGTTTACTGCTATACCTGTAGTCTTAAATCTTTTGCAGTGGTCCCCAAGGGAACTGCACAGGTTTCTGCCTAACACTGGTGTACAGCGGTGGGATTTGTATTAAGTATACATTTTAGTGTGCTTTAGATACCTTAGTGCAACTAACCACAAAGCTTAGCACTATAAAAGTAAACCTCTAACATGTCAGTTATAGAAAGCTATAGTCAAGAGTCCCTTGCAGCCAAAACTGCTGATTGTTTAAGAGTGCTCTGTAAACATAAGGACCTCCTGACTAAGGGCAAGAAAATGGAGCTGATTGAAAGATTGTTAGCTAACCAAAGTATGGGTGAGGGTTCAGAGGAACCTACCACTCCAGCCACTGTAGATGACAGTATTGAAATTAACATGGAGCAAAATGTTGATGATTCTGAGGAAGAGTCAGAAGAGGAGGGTGAGGCTGTTGTGTCTGTCCCCCCTAGGCCTCTGCCTGCTCTACCTGCTGTACCTACTGGGCCTTTACCAGGTCCCACATTTAGTCCTCAGTACTTTGAACTGGAGAAAATGAAACTAGAATTGGAGTATAAGAAACTGAATGCTCAAACTGACAAAGAACTAAGGCTAAGGGAAATGGAGCTCAAGTATGAGCTAGAAAT
Source organism: Ambystoma mexicanum (assembly GCF_040938575.1). NCBI lineage: Eukaryota > Metazoa > Chordata > Amphibia > Caudata > Ambystomatidae > Ambystoma > Ambystoma mexicanum. The sequence continues at coordinate 1,129,970,550 of NC_090934.1, read as the reverse complement.
GAAGAAATTATCTGTTGAGAATGCTTCTCTCTCTGGCTCCTCTAGAAGTTCCAGTCCTAAAAGACCCCGGATGCCTAAAGAATTGGTTGGTATGTATGAGCCTAAGTTGGATGTGTTGGATTGGTTGTCTCTGTTTGAATATAATCATGGACTCCAGAACATCACAGGAAATGACTTACTCACCTGGTTGTTCTCTAGGCTTCCCCCTGTTGCAACTGATGTGGTAATGGAGATGGGGGAGGAGGATAAGAAGGACTATGAATGTGTGAAACTAGCTTTGATAGCTAGGTTTGGGAAGACCCCTTCCCAGTATCTTAAGAGGTTTAGGAGCCTCAAAAAGCATGATGGTACCCCTTGGGCTACCTGGGTGAGTGAAGGGTTGAAAAACTTAAAGGGATGGATTAAGGGTTACAAGGTGAACACTTATGAAGGTATGAAGAATTTGTTTATGTTGGAGACTATTTATGATGCCTGCTCTCCTGAGCTCAGACAACACTTGGCTGATTCCAAGGAATTAGATTCCCGGAAACTAGCTAAGGCTGCTGACTTGTGGGTTGCCAACAGGGCCACTCACAAGGATTCTGGGGTAACTCAGAAAAAGGATGGGGAGAGACAGCCTAAAAAGGACTCCAAAGAGAATTCAAATACTACAAATTCCAAAGAGGGCCCCAAACAAAACTATAAGTGTAAGCCACAAGGGAAACCGAATCAGGCTAGTGTACCTTCTGGTCCCAGACCAGAAGGAGGTCAGAACAAGCCTCCATTCCAGCGAGCCTTTGGCTCATGCTTTGTTTGTAAGGCTACTGACCATGTGAAAGGAGATCCCAGATGTAAGGGTAAACCTTCAGGGGTCCAACTTGCCTCCTTAGCCTTCGCTCCAGAAGAGGAAGTACATATGGCAAGTGGAAACTTTCTATTACTGGCTGATGAACCCACTGGAGTCTCAGCTAGTGTTTCTTTAGTCTCTCTGGGGTTGTGGGAACAACAGAATTTAGATGTATATAACTCTATCCCAGATAATACTAAAGAGTATTATAAAGACAGTGTCCAAGTGAATGGCCAGGAGACTCCTGCCATTAGGGACACTGGGGCCAGCATAACTGTGGTGGATGAATCATTTTTCAAGGCAGAGGATGTTGCTAAGGCACCCAAATGCCTCACCAAGTTAGCTGGTGGGCCTGTGCAGATGTGTCCCCAGTTACCAGTTCTCATCCAATGTAATGATATGGCTGTAAAAATACCTGTCAGTGTACAATGTGAAGTGCCAGGTAGGGTTCTGTTGGGTAATGACCTCAAAGCTCTTGGAGTTGTATCTCATACCCCCAGACCCCCTAGCAAAAGGTTACAGGAGCTCACAAAACCTGCAAGAGAGAAAACCCTGAGAGGGTTATCTCAGGAGATGATGACAGAAATCACTCCTCTCCCACTGGAACAACTTACTGCAGTAACAACCAGATCAGGAGCAAAGGGGCAACCCAAGACTCCTAGGAAAAAGCCAGCAGCAAGCACTCCAGTGCTTCCAACAAGGACTTCCCCTAGGTTGTCCAAAGTTACACCTGTAACTCCACCTCCAGCTGAGGCTGAGAGGGAGGTACAACCCTGTGTGGTTGAGCTAGACTCTGAGGAAGAGCTAGAGGGAGGCCCAAACCTTATTGGAGATTTGGACCCTGAGGACCATCCTGAGCTGCAGTCTTTACTGGCAGAAGGTGGGCCTAGCAGGGCTGCTTTCCGTAAGGGGCAAAGAGAATGTCCAACTCTGGAAGGTCTCCGCCACCAGGCAGCTTCTCAAGCTGATGGGCAAGAGCCTGGGAAGTATAGGTTGCACTGGGAAGATGGCCTCTTCTACAGTGAACCCACTGAGTCTGAACCTGGAGACTACAAACGCCTTGTAGTCCCACAAGAGAACAGACAACAGTTCTTACAACTAGCCCATGAGATACCTTTGGCTGGTCACTTGAGTTTCAAGAAGACCAAGGAAAGGCTCTCACTCTACTTTTATTGGCCAAAGATGGGGGCTGAAGTAGATAGATATTGTAAGAGCTGCCATACCTGCCAGGTTTCTGGTAAGGTTGGTTCCAAGAATGTGGCACCTTTAGTGCCTCTCCCAGTTGTGGGAGTCCCATTTGAGAGGGTAGGGATTGACATTGTTGGTCCCCTTGATCCCCCAACCTCCTCAGGCAACAGGTTTATACTTGTTGTAGTAGACCATGCTACTAGGTACCCTGAGGCAATTCCTATGAGGACTGTTACAGCTCCGGCTGTGGCTAAGGCCCTCCTTGGTATTTTCACCAGGGTTGGGTTTCCTAAGGAAGTAATCTCTGACAGGGGGTCAAACTTTATGTCCCACTACATGAAAGCCATGTGGAAAACCTGTGGAGTTACTTACAAGTTCTCAACAGCATACCACCCTCAGACAAACGGGTTGGTTGAAAGGTTTAACAGAACCATGAAGAGCATGATAGGTGCTTTAGAGGAACCCCTTAAGAAAAAATGGGACCTTCTACTGCCATGCCTGCTCTTTGCTTATAGAGAAGTCCCTCAGGAGGGAGTAGGTTATTCTCCCTTTGAGCTTCTCTATGGCCATCCGGTCAGAGGTCCATTGGCCCTGATTAAGGAGGGGTTGGAAGGTGCTCCTCCCCTCAAGCCAGTCAGAGTGACTGACTATGTGATAGGTCTCCGGAGGAGAATGTCACACATGATGGCAGAAGCAAGTGACAACTTGAAAGCTGGTCAAGCTCTGGTCAAACATTGGCATGACCAGAAGGCTAACATGGTTGAGTTTACTCAAGACCAGCTAGTTCTAGTTATGCTCCCAACAAGGCAGAGGGCCTTGCAAGACAAGTGGATGGGACCCTTCAAGATTGTGGGAAAGCTTGGAGAGGTCAACTATCTGGTGGATCTGGGCAGACCCAGGGAAGCTCCTAGAGTCTTCCACACCAACAGACTAAAAACATACATCTCCAGACCTGACGTAGGAGCCTTGCTTCTAGCTTCAGCTGCAGAGGAGGAAGAGAGTGAATCTCTCCCTGATCTCCTCAGAGGGGTGCCTTTAGATGAAAAAGTCGAAGGAGTTAATCTCTCTTCAGACTTGACACCTGAGCAACAAGAGGAGTGCAAATCTATGTTAAATCAGTTTGCCTCCCTGTTCTCACTGTCACCAGGCTTGACCCCGTGGGGCCAGCATGAGATACTCACTGGTGACTGTCTGCCAGTCAAAAGCAGAGGGTACAGAATGTCAGAACATATCAGAACCCACATCAAAGGAGAGGTCAAGAAGATGCTTGATCTCGGGGTAATAGAACCCTCTACTAGTCCATGGTCTAGCCCAGTTGTGTTAGTACCAAAGGCAGGATCCAAAGACTTGAGATTCTGTGTGGACTATAGAGCTCTAAATGCAGTCACCAAGACTGATGCCCACCCTTTGCCCAGGACAGATGAGTTGGTGGATAAACTTGGTGCAGCCAAGTACCTCAGCACATTTGACCTTACGTCAGGCTATTGGCAAATAGCCCTGACAGACCATGCCAAGGAGAAGACTGCATTTTCAACCCCAGTTGGCTTGTACCAGTTTAAGGTCATGCCTTTTGGATTAAAAAATGCACCTGCCACATTCCAAAGGATGGTGAACCAAGTTCTGGCTGGGATGGAAGATTTCTGCATGGCATACTTGGATGACATTGCAGTCTTCAGCCACTCCTGGGAAGAACATGTGAACCACCTAGGACATGTGTTGCAGGCTCTGGAACAGGCCCATTTGACAATCAAAGCCAGTAAGTGTCAGATTGGTCAAAGTAAAGTGGTCTACCTTGGGCATGAGGTAGGAGGTGGAGAAATAAGGCCTTTGCTCAGCAAGATTGAAGCTGTGCAAAGTTGGACAACACCAACTACTCAAACCCAAGTGAGAGCCTTCCTAGGCCTCACTGGGTATTACAGGAATTTCATTGAGAACTATGGGACCATAGCTTCTCCACTGAATGTAATCTCCTCTCCTAAATTCCCTAAAAAGGTAAAATGGAATGAGGAGTGCAATCAGGCCTTTGAAAAACTGAAGAGAGCTCTTTGCCAAGCTCCAGTATTGAGAGCTCCTGACTACCACCAAACTTTCATTGTACAAACTGATGCTTCCAATGTGGGTATAGGTGCAGTTCTAAGCCAACTGGATGAGAAGGGTAGGGAGCACCCCATTTGCTTCATCAGTAGAAAACTGAAGGATCCTGAGACAAGGTGGGCAACAATCGAAAGAGAATGCTTTGCTATTGTGTGGGCGCTGAAGAAGTTTAGGCCATACTTGTATGGTTCTACTTTTGTTATTCAGACTGACCACCAACCCTTGAGATGGTTAATGCAAATGAAAGGGGAAAATCCAAAACTATTGAGATGGTCAATCTGCCTGCAAGGGTTTGATTTCACCATTGAGCACAGGTCAGGGTGTCACCATCAAAATGCTGATGGACTCTCTAGGATGTATATCATCGACTAGAGGTATGAGGTTCATCCAGGAGTGGATTAAATCCTCCTGTCCCTTAGTCTGGGGGGGGCGAGTGTTAGGGAGAATTCTCTGGTTAGGCTGAATTTCCCTACCTAGTGAGTCCCCCAGCAGCTTTGCTGGATTTCTGGGGTTTCTTTTTTTCTCCTGCCAAGAGTGAGACTCTTTTTACCCTCACTCTTGGGCATGTTGAAGTGTGTTTTCTTGGTTAAACCTTGTGTTGAATGGGCTATGGGGTCTTTTACTCCATAGGGCCTCATGTATTTTTGTGATGTGGGTTACACAGCACCCTCTGTGCCGTGACCCAGGGGTGTCCTAGGGACTCCCCAACATAGACTCCATACCCTGGGACTGACTACTGTCTCCCAGGGCCTGTAAAGTCACCAAAGACTTTGCTAGTCTTGAATCCTGAACAGAACCAGTACAAACCATCATATTGTGGACGTACTGGCTGGGGCAATTCGATTGCCCCAGGGTCTGTTAGTCGAGGGGGCACGTCTCCGTCCCCCCTGATCGAGTTTTGGCTGGTGGCAGTGGAAACTACTTTTTATATTCGACCGCGAATATTTCCCTATGGGATTTCCCATTGTTTTAGGCTAACACATTTAATTATTTATTTACGGTAGCCTTAAACATACCGCCGGTTTATATAGTTATTATTATAACTCCGGTTGGGACTTTTTGCCAAAACTTGATTCTAAAATGGCGTTGGCGTTCGCCTCTGTAACTCTGACCCAAAGTGGAGCCCTTTTTCCTGTCTGGGGTACTTAGGAGGGGTGGAGGGGGATGTAGGCACCCTGGACTGAGTTACCTTGGTAACTCAAGTCGCACTCCGTCCTGATTGGCCCAAGTGGTGAGCCGGCCGGCTCTCCACTTAGCATGTTTGAGTGACAGCTAGGCTGGGTGAATGGGGGTTTGCTGCATAAAAGCAGGGCTTTGGGGACTGGAACTTCAGAAGTCGCCACAGGACCAAGAATCCGACGAGGGAAGAGCTGAGCCGACCGGCTTCGACAACACCACCCGGTGGAGCCCTGGTGAACCGTCTCACCACTTTTTCCAACGACCGAGGAGAACTCTTAACGGAGTGGCTCCTTCCCTTGACTGGTGGGGACAACCAGTTTTCACCTTCTTTCCGTTCTTCGAGGTATCCCGTGGCCGCCTTGCCAGTGCCAAGCACCCCGGCAACCGGAACCCCACCACTTTTACCCCAACCGCGAAAGTCGGTACAACCCTTTAACCGGAGGACTCCGCGGCTGGTTTCTTCCCGGGCAGTGCAACGACCTTCTTCTTCTGCTCTTCAGCAAGATCTTCTTCTCCCCTGACCGACGTCGAGCCTTGCTGCCACTGCCTGGAACAACTGCCACCGCTGGAGGATCCTTTCCGCTTAAGGTACCGTGTTCCGCCTGGCTTCCCTTGCCACCGACTGTACGAGGTAGTTTTAGCCCTCGGCTTTCGATCCTGGGATTGCCTGGGACACTTTGGCTAAACTTTCTGAGCCTCTCTAACTCTTTTCCGAACTCTTTTGCAAGACTTTGAATCCCTAATAACAGTGTGATCTTGGGCACATTTTTGCTCCGGCTACTCTAAGAGTGGGCCCTGCCTAGTGACTTTTGCTCACCTGTGACTTTGTGCTTCTTTGAGCCTATTGCAAGTGTTCTGGACCTTAGAGTGGTGTGTTTAACCCATTTCTGTTTCTTTTTACCCCTTTCTTGAACCTACTAGAGTGTCATCTAACGTTAAGCGCTCACCTCTGTTTTAATTATGTGGTGTTAACCTAGAGTTGTCTAGATAGGAGTAAGGGTGGAAACTGCTTTCATTATAACTGTGTTTGAAGTGTTTTTACTATATCTTGCTAGAGTGATTTCAACTTATGTGTGTTTGATAAATAAATAACTATATACTTTTGAAACCAAGCTCTGGTCAGTGTTTGCTTGTGCTATTGTATTTGAGTACCTATTGTGTATACTTTACATACTGCCTAACTCTTCTTGAGGGAAGTCTGACTGCTCAGCCACAGCTACCAGGTAAATCTGGGTGGTGCAGACTGCTACCAAGTGGGTTTACTGCTATACCTGTAGTCTTAAATCTTTTGCAGTGGTCCCCAAGGGAACTGCACAGGTTTCTGCCTAACAGCCACATATGTGTCAATACTTAAATATTCATCTAAAGGGGTGTCTAGTGTGTGCTCAGTTCCAACGTAGTTCTCCGGCTCACTGGGCTCCCCTACAAAAGAGAGGAATGACTTTACCATGGTCTGATCTCAGATTAACTTTATTGGTCCAGTGATGCTTTCTTCAGGTGGCAATAAATACATGATGACCGTTACATGTCGCTTCACTAAATGGGTCGTATGTCTTCCCGCTCTGAATTGCAAAGCAGAAACAGCAGCTATGTTATTAATGAACCACCTATGTTCTCATTTCGGCCTCCCTGAAAAGATTGAGTCTGACCGAGGTAGTCAATTCACCAGTGAAGTAATGACTAAAATGTGGGAATTTCTTGGAATGAAGAGAAAACTCCATATCACCTACCACCAGGCATCCAGCAAGCGGGAGCGATTCAATAAAAGCATTGTAGGAATTTGAAAGAAGTCTGTGGTGGATTCTGGACCCAGTTGGGATGTACAGTTACCACTAGTCCTGATGGCTCAAAGATCTACACCCATTTCTGCAACTAAAATGTTTGAACTCATGACTGATAGGAAAATGGTCTTGCCTAAACTTCTGTTATACCAAACACAGGAACAGACATTGATCAACACCTCTACCACTTCTGAATACATAGAAAGCCTGAGAAAACACCTACAATATGCTTTTGCGTACGACCAGAGGACCCTTGAAAGAGCAGTGGTAAGTACCAAGAGCTAGTATGGCCTGCATACTACCAAAAAGGAATACCAGGTAGGTGATAGTGTTTGTCTTTAAAATCTCCAACAAAACCAGTCCAAGTTGCAAGCTAGAAGGAATTATATGAGATCACAATATCTCTCCCATTGCCCAAAGTTCTAAAAAAAAGGGGGAACAGGCTGAAGAATGTAGGGGCCATGTGTATCAGCTGAAGGCCTGCCATCCTTTAAAATGCTCTTCATCGCATCAAGGAATCAGTTCTTTCTCCTGATCAAATGAAGGAATCTCAATACAGAGGTAAGTATGAATGATTAGACTGAAAGGACGAATGTTTGAAAAATAAAATGGAAAAAATAATTGTTTAATACATCCAAAATTCTTATGTAGTATTGTCGACAGAGTCGGATTGTTGAGAACAGGGACACATAAAAATGATGAAAATAAATATTGTCCTTATATTATACTAAACCAGCTTTTCTATTCCTCTCTCTAGTAAAAAAAGAAATTGAATTCCAGCCTCCGCGACCCCAGTAAAAGAAGGGGGTACACCAAGGAAAATGGCATTGAGTGACTGCACGCGCCAACGAAGGAAATCGAGGTAGCAGCCTGATTGCCCCTCTTCTAAGTGAAGAATATCCAAGCTCCACTGAGAAGGAGAAGATCCAACTGTTAGGGAGAGTTCTCAATATGTGCTAATTTCCCTTAGCTTTTGAGATCCCCAACAACTTTGCTGGATTTATAGGATTTGATGTTTTAACCTAGGAAGAGTGTGAGCCCTTTTTCCCACTCTTCCATGTATTTTGTGTGTGTTTTACTTCGGTGTTCTTTGGTTATGGAGTTTTAAAACAACTCCAATGGCATCATCTTTTTCTGTGTGTCACACAGCACCTTCAGTGCAGTGGCACAGTGGTGTCTTTCAGACTCCCCAAGGTTAAAATACCTTCTCTGGGACAGACTACCGCCTCCCAGAGCATGTAAAGTTAAATTGGTGTTACTAGCCTCTTTAAATTTACTGACCCAGCAAACACTATCTTCCTACAGAGTGCTGGAGGGGCTGCTTAGCTTCCCCTGAGTCAAAACACACATGTAACAGTAAAATGTTACCTTTTACTACTTTAAATGGCTGGTGGCAGTGGTTCAGATCAACTACCCTGATTTTTCCCGACCGCTAACAACGGTAGCTAAAAATCGGGTCAGCCATGTTTTTCAATACGGTGCCCAAGACCTATCTGTAAAAACAGACTCTGGTCATCTTTTCTTGTCATTTCTTTTAGGAAAAGTCCTTCTTGTGTTTGTCCCTGCATGCCAAACCAGGTTTGATCCCTTTGTTCATTGGCCTTTGGCGGGCTTCAGTGCTGAAGCCCTCCTCTGGCGCCTGAGTGTCTGAGATGGACACGATGTGAGGGAGTTGCCCGAAACTCCCTGTGCTTAGTCTCCTAGGAGACCTGAATGCACTCTGGCGTGATTGGCTGGCTGGCTGTCCAGCAAGGACAGCCACCCTGCTGTGTGAGTGACAGCCAGGCTGGAATGAATGGGGGAAAACTGTTTAAAAGCAGGTCTCTGAAATTGGAAAGAAGAGTCGACCACGAACGAAAGAACCGAAGATGAGCTGAAGCAAGAGGACTGCTGCAACTCCTGGATGACAGGTGAAGCCCTGCTGCAGGTCCGAATTGCCTGAAACTCCAATCGACAGAGAAGCCCTTCAATGTTAACTTCTTCCCTTGAGTTTGGTGGGAACAACCAACTGGTAAGCCACCTGGACACCGTCCCCAACTGGTCGAATTTTCATCAGAGTGCTGTTGGAGGGAAACCAGCTCATGGACTTTAAGGCACTCACACCTTAAACCGACGTCTTGCTACAGCTTTTGGCCTCATCCCTGGGCAGTGCAGGATCCTCCCGACGTCCTCCTTCCTGTCCCCACGACTGAAGCTCAGGAACAACAAGCTCTGCTCGAACTGCCAGGAACAACTGCCTCAGCTACAGCTTTCTTCATTGACAAGGTACTGTGCAAACACGGTCCGGAATTATTTTCGGCCACCGAGAAAGTGCGTGAAACTTTCCTCAACTTCAAAGGCTTGTCCTTCCCTAAACATTCGTCAAACATTTTTCGCCTAGCCAAATTCTTCTAAACTGTGGCAAAGACTTAACCGTTATCTACCAGAACTGTGCTATCCTATACAAAGACTCTGATCCATTGACTTTGGCCCAGGCCTATGAGAAGAATTGCTGGTTGTATTTAACTGAAAACCTTTGCTCTGCCTATGAATGTATCTGGGCTGTCTATTCTTATAACCAAGGGCCTCATTACAAGGTAGGCGGTGAGCCATGGCGCTATTAGCGCCATGGCCAATGCCGGTAAAATACCGGCACCGCCTTGGCGGAAAGGGGATTTACCGCCCCATTCCAAGGTTGGAGGGGCGGTAAATCCCCCTTCCACCATTGCCCTTCCCCATTCCCATTTCTGCCCCATAGGGCTCTATGGGAATGGGGAAGGCGCTAATTACGGCACCGCAATTTTGCGGTGCCGTAATTAGCTCCGAGGTCCCTTAGCGGGTTGGATTTTAACGCCTGCAAAAAGCAGGCGTGAAATCCCCCAACCCGCAAAGGGACCTCGTAGTAAGGCGGTAAGGATTTACCGGTACCGGTATTTTACCGGTACCGGTAAATCCTTACCGCCATCCGTGTAATGAGGCCCCAAGTCTGTTTATCCCTTTAAGAACTATTTGAAGTGCCATTTTGCTCCCACTTCATTTTGGAGCTAAACTTGTTCAATTACTTACCAGTTGGATTTTTGTGGTGTATTAGTGTGTGATATTGAGTTGCCTATGCTAGTGTAATGTTTTCTAACTGGCTAAGTAAATAAATGTATATTCTTTTACCAAGAAACCTTGAGTAAGTGTATATTTGAATCACTGTATTGGTTGGTCCTTTGTGTCACGTGTTCTACTATTCTCTTAAACTCTTGAGATAAGTCTGGCTGCTCTGCCATCACTACCACTTTACTGTGTAGTACAGGTTTGTACCAAAGGTGAAATTGTGCTTACACTTGTACTCCCAATTGCATGTAGTGTTCCCAAAGGATACTGCAGGTGATTCTGCCTAACACTGGTGTACAGTGGTGGGATAAAGTATACTTGTTACATTTAGAGTGCTACTTTTACTTTTATTCAAATAATCTTCACAAGGCTAAGCAACACTAGTAAAGCAATTGTTTTATCATGACTGATATGGAAAGCTACAGACAGGAGACCCTAGTGACTGTTGATCAATTGAGAGATATGTGTAAAGCTAGGAATCTCACTGTCAAAGGCAAAAAGGTTGAACTGATAGAAAAGTTGTTAGAAAAGTTGATAGAAAAGTTTGAGGAGTGGGACTGAAACCCCCACCCCTGCAGCAAATGTGGAAAATGTTGATGAGGATGATAATATGGCAGAGCCCAGCTCTAATATTGTGGATGAGTTAGATGAGGCAGAAGAGTCTCAGAATGCAGGCCATGTCTTACCTCTACCTGCTCATAGGCCTCAACCCTTGACCACAGGGACCCCATCAGGTCCAAACATATGTCCTGAATTTGTTTCACTTGAAAAGATGAGACTGGAGTTAGAATTTATAAGAATTGTAGCTCAAACTGAAAGCAACATCAAGAGCTTACACTCAGAGAAATGGAATTGAATCATGCACTAGAAATGAAAAAGTTATTGAAACAGGTTCTCTCCCAGAGTCCTTTAGGTCTTCCAGTCCCAAGAGGCCTTGCATGCCCAAAGATGCAGTAAGTATGTATGAGGTTAAGCTTGATATTTTGGAATGGTTGGCTGCTTTTGAATATAACCATGGTATTCAAGACATAACAGGCAATCAGTTGATTCCTTGGCTTTTTTCTAGGCTACCCCCTGTTGCAACTGATGTGGTAATGGAGTTGGGGGATATAGACAGAAAGGAGTATGAAACTGTGAAGCTAGCTTTGATAGCTAGATTTGGGAAGACCCCTAGTCAGTATCTTAACCCTTTAAGTGCCATGGGTTTTTCCCCCCAGTGCCAAGGCCTTTTTTGGTGATTTCGTTATGTCACCATTCAATGCCTTGTAACTTTTTTGTTACATGAGATATCTCGGCCAAATTTGGCCCCTTTTTTCCCCACATGTAGGCAGTCATAACGCCACCCAGCAATCCTAGGTTGCTGTAGGGTGGTGAGAGAAAATAACCAAAAAGAGAGAAAATGTTGTGTTTTTTCAAGAAATGACAATAAAATGATATACAAAGAAGCCTGTGGTTTTTTACTTGTAAGAGCTAGAAACAAATGGTTTGCTGTGCTGAATTCCCTAAATTCCTGGCTTTCAAGAACAGGTTGAGTGGAAACAAAAGACATTATTTTGATGTGGTTATCAACCGTTTTGTGAGAGGTAGGTGATTTTGGCCATTTTTGCCAACTGGACATGCATGGACGGAATGGAAGAAAAGGGTAGGAAAGCCGAATTGGAGGACAGAAAGGCATACATTTCTGAAAAGTAGGCAAAATTCCAAGTTTAGAAAGGGGTGATTTGCGCAGGTCGAGCAACAACTAGGTAGGGGAAAATGCCATAGTTTGGCGGAAAAGCGGGAAAATGACCGAAAAAAAGGAATGTGGTGGACATGGTTGGCTTGGTACGGCAATGGCTTCTATGAATTTTGAGAAAAACAATGCTCCGCTACATTCCCCTGACTCTTGCAGTTAGGAAAGCACACATTTTCTGTAGTGTTTCACAAAACAAGCAATACCACAAGCCAAACACTGAGCCATGGTACACATGAGTTTTATGCTTACAGCCTGAACAGACGTACTTAGCATGTGTAAATCAGGAAAACCAATGTGGTGAGGAATGGCAAGCATAATTTTCTTGCAAGAGCACAGGTAGACCTTTTCAAGGGTAGGTTACTTGCGCAGGTTACAAAAGTGTATGGTGCCTAAAGCAGCGACTAAATATAGGGAACACTTGGGAAAGGAAAGGGTTGTGTGACAAAGGACACCAGCAAATGGGTCAAAACGTTATGAAAACCACACAAACACAACAAATGTCATACCTTCTCGCGTTCGCACACGTGTCCCGATGAAAACGGTACATCACATGTGTGGGGGAACCTACCTGGGTGCGAATGGGAAAGCCAAAAACACCCCTAAACCCAAGTCTTTTCAGACAGCTGAATTTCACGATTTTTCCAGACGGGCACACCAAACAGATATGGGCCTCGGGTGTCCAAGCCACCAAGGAAAACAGGAAACCCCATGCCTTTCCGAAAGGAGGACACACGTGGGAATCTGCAGAGGTCTGACTTGTGCAAATTGGCCCAGAATGTATTACCCAGAAACCCAGGCAAAGTACGAAATGTGGCAAAAAAAAAAAAAATTCTGCACATTTCACTCGGCTCACCCACCGAAACACTCTGCTAACAACACATGGCCTACCGTCCTGCGTTCCCACAGGTATCCAGATGAAAACGGTACCTCACATGTGTGGGTGCACCTACCTGGGCGCGAATGGGAAAGACAAAAAAACCCCTAACCCCAAGACTTTTCCCAACAGTTGAATTTCACGATTTTTCCAGACGGGCACACCATACAAATATGGGCCTCGGGTGTCCATGCCAAGGAAGACTGGGAATCGCAAGCATTTCCGAAAAGAGGACATCCGTGGGAATCCGCAGAGGTCTGACTGGCACAAATCGGCCCAGAATGTATTACCCAGAAACCCTAGCAAAGTCCGAAATGTGGCAAAAAAAACACATTTTCTGCACACTTCACTCGGCTCACCCACCGAACCACGCTGCCAACAACACATGGCCAACCGTCCTGCGTTCCCGCAGGTGTCCCAATGAAAACGGTACCTCACATGTGTGAGTGCACCTACCTGGGCGCTAAGGGGAAAGCCGAAAACATCTCTAATCCCAAGTCTTTTCCGACAGCTGAATTTCACGATTTTTCCAGACGGGCACACCATACAGATATGGGCCTCGGGTGTCCAAGCCACCAAGGAAAACAGGGAACCCCATGCCTTTCCGAAAGGAGGACACACGTGGGAATCCGCAGAGGTCTGACTTGTGCAAATTGGCCCAGAATTTATTACCCAGAAACCCAGGTAAAGTCCGAAATGTGGCAAAACCCCCAATTTTTTGCACATTTCACTCGGCTCACCCACCGAAACACGCCGCCAACAATACATGGCCTACCGTCCTGCGTTCCCACAGGTATCCAGATGAAAACAGTACCTCACATGTGTGGGTGCACCTCCCTGGACGCCAAGGGGAAAGACGAAAACACCCCTAACCCGAAGTCTTTTCCGACCAGCTGTATTTCATGATTTTTCTAGATGGGCACACCATACAGATATGGGCCTCAGGTGTCCAAGCCACCAAGAAAAACAGGGAACCCCATGTATTTCTGAAAAGGGGACACCCGTGGGAATCCGGAGAGGTCTGACTTGTGCAAATCGACCCAGAATTTATTACCCAGAAATCCTGGGAAAGTCCGAAATGTGACCAAAAAAACCCCATTTTCCGCACATTTCACTCGGCTCACACACCGAAACACGCAGCCAACAACACATGGCCTACTGTCCTGCGTTCCCACAGGTGTCCCGATGAAAACGGTACCTGACATGTGTGAGTGCACCTACCTGGGCACTAAGGGGAAAGCCAAAAACACCCCTAACCCCAAGTCTTTTCCGACAGCAGAATTTAATGGTTTTTCCAGACGGGCACACCATCCAGATATGGACCTCGGGTGTTCAAACCACCTAGGAAAACAGGGAACCCCATGCATTTCCAAAAAAAGGACACCCGTGGGAATCCGCAGAGGTCTGACTGGCGCAAATCGGGCCAGAATTTATTACCCAGAAACCCTGGCAAAGTCTGAAATGTGGCAAAAAAAACCAATTTTCTGCACATTTCACTCGGCTCACCCACCGAACTACGCCGCCAACAACACATGGTCTACCGTCCTGCATTCCTGCAGGTGTCCCGATGAAAACGGTACCTCACATGCGTGGATGCACCTACCTGGGCGCCAAGGGGAAGCCGAAAACACTCCTAACCCCAAGTCTTTTCCGACCAGCTGTATTTCATGATTTTTCTAGACAGGCACACCATACAGATATGGGCCTCAGGTGTCCAAGCCAACAAGAAAAACAGGGAACCCATGTATTTCTGAAAAGGGGCACCCGTGGGAATCCAGAGAGGTCTGACTTGTGCAAATCGACCCAGAATTTATTACCCAGAAATCCTGGCAAAGTCCTAAATGTGACCAAAAAACCCCATTTTCCGCACATTTCACTCGGCTCACACACCGAAACACGCAGCCAACAACACATGGCGTACTGTCCTGCGTTCCCACAGGTGTCCCGATGAAAACGGTACCTGACATGTGTGAGTGCACCTACCTGGGCACTAAGGGGAAAGCCGAAAACACCTCTAACCCCAAGTCTTTTCCCGACAGCTGAATTTCACGATTTTTCCAGACGGGCACACCATACAGATATGGGCCCCGGGTGTCCAAGCCACCAAGGAAAATAGGGAACCCCATGCCTTTCCAAAAGGAGGACACACGTGGGAATCCGCAGAGGTCTGACTTGTGCAAATTGGCCCAGAATGTATTACCCAGAAACCCAGGCGCAAAGTCAGAAATGTGGCAAAAAAACTCCCATTTTCCGCACATTTGACTCGGCTCACCCACTGAAACACGCCGCCAACAACACATGGCCTAGTGTCCTGCGTTCCCACAGGTGTCCCGATGAAAACGGTACCTCACTTGTGTGGGTGCACCTATGTGGGCGCCAAGGGGAAAGCTGAAAACACACCTAACCCCAAGTCTTTTTCGATAGCTGAATTTCACGATTTTTCCAGACGTGCAAACCATACACATATGGTCCTCGGGTGTCCAAGCCACCAAGAAAAACAGGGAACCCCATGCATTTCCAAAAAGAGGACACCCGAGGGAATCCGCAGAGGTCTGACTTGTGTAAATCAGCCCAGAATGTATTACCCAGAAACCCCAGCAAAGTCCAAAATGTGGCAAAAAAAAACCCATTTTCCACACGTTTCACTCAGCTCACTGACTGAAAAACGCTTCCAACAACACATAGCCTATGGTCCTGCGTTCCCAGAGGTGTCCCGATGAAAACACTACCTCACATGTGTGGGTGCACCCACCTGGGCGCCAAGGGGAAAGCCAAAAACACCCCTAAACCCAAGTCTTTTCTGACAGCTGAATTTCATGATTTTTCCAGACGGGCACACCATACAGATATAGGCCTCGGGTGTCCAAGCCACCAAGGCAAACAGGGAACCCCATGCATTTCTGAAAAGAGGACACCCGTGGGAATCCGCAGAGATCTGACTGGCACAAATCGGCCCAGAATTTATTACCCAGAAATCCTGGCAAAGTCCGAAATGTGACCAAAAAAAAGCAATTTTTCGCACATTTCACTCGGCTTACACACCGAAACACGCAGCCAACAACACGTGGCCTACTGTCCTGCGTTCCCACAGGTGTCCCGATGAAAACGGTACCTGACATGTGTGAGTGCACCTACCTGGGCACTAAGGGGAAAGCCAAAAACACCCCTAACCCCAAGTCTTTTCCGACAGCAGAATTTCACGATTTTTCCAGACGGGCACACCATCCAGATATGGACCTCGGGTGTCCAAACCACCTAGGAAAACAGGGAACCCCATGCATTTCCGAAAAAAGGACACCCGTGGGAATCCGCAGAGGTCTGACTGGCGCAAATCGGGCCAGAATTTATTACCCTGAAACCCTGGCAAAGTCCGAAATGTGTCAAAAAACCCCAATTTTCTGCACATTTCACTCGGCTCACCCACCGAACCACGCCGCCAACAACACATGGCCTACCGTCCTGCATTCCTGCAGTTGTCCCGATGAAAACGGTACCTCACATGCGTGGATGTACCTACCTGGGCGCCAAGGGGAAAGCCGAAAACACTCCTAACCCCAAGTCTTTTCCGACCAGCTGTATTTCATGATTTTTCTAGACAGGCACACCATACAGATATGGGCCTCAGGTGTCCAAGCCACCAAGAAAAACAGGGAACCCCATGTATTTCTGAAAAGGGGACACTCGTGGGAATCCGGAGAGGTCTGACTTGTGCAAATCGACCCAGAATTTATTACCCAGAAACCCCAGCAAAGTCCAAAATGTGGCAAAAAAAAACCCATTTTCCACACGTTTCACTCAGCTCACTGACTGAAACACGCTTCCAACAACACATAGCCTATGGTCCTGCGTTCCCACAGGTGTCCCGATGAAAACGCTACCTCACATGTGTGGGTGCACCCACCTGGGCGCCAAGGGGAAAGCCGAAAACACCCCTAAACCCAAGTCTTTTCTGACAGCTGAATTTCATGATTTTTCCAGACGGGCACACCATACATATATAGGCCTCGGGTGTCCAAGCCACCAAGGCAAACAGGGAACCCCATGCATTTCCGAAAAGAGGACACCCGTGGGAATCCGCAGAGGTCTGACTGGCACAAATCGGCCCAGAATTTATTACCCAGAAATCCTGGCAAAGTCCGAAATGTGACCAAAAAAACCCCATTTTCTGCACATTTCACTCTGTTTACACACCGAAACACGCAGCCAACAACAGGTGGCCTACTGTCCTGAGTTCCCACAGGTGTCCCGATGAAAACGGTACCTGACATGTGTGAGTGCACCTACCTGGGCACTAAGGGGAAAGCCAAAAACACCCCTAACCCCAAGTCTTTTCCGACAGCAGAATTTCACGATTTTTCCAGACGGGCACACCATCCAGATATGGACCTCGGGTGTCCAAACCACCTATGAAAACAGGGAACCCCATGCATTTCCGAAAAAAGGACACCCGTGGGAATCCGCAGAGGTCTGACTGGCGCAAATCGGGCCAGAATTTATTACCCAGAAACCCTGGCAAAGTCCGAAATGTGGCAAAAACTCCCAATTTTCTGCACATTTCACTCGGCTCACCCACCGAACCACGCCGCCAACAACACATGGCCTACTGTCCTGCATTCCTGCAGTTGTCCCGATGAAAACGGTACCTCACATGCGTGGATGCACCTACCTGGGCGCCAAGGGGAAAGCCGAAAACACTCCTAACCCCAAGTCTTTTCCGACCAGCTGTATTTCATGATTTTTCTAGACAGGCACACCATACAGATATGGGCCTCAGGTGTCCAAGCCACCAAGAAAAACAGGGAACCCCATGTATTTCTGAAAAGGGGACACCCGTGGGAATCCGGAGAGGTCTGACTTGTGCAAATCGACCCAGAATTTATTACCCAGAAATCCTGGCAAAGTCCTAAATGTGACCAAAAAACCCCATTTTCCACACATTTCACTCGGCTCACACACCGAAACACGCAGCCAACAACACATGGCGTACTGTCCTGCATTCCCACAGGTGTCCCAATGAAAACGGTACCTGACATGTGTGAGTGCACCTACCTGGGCACTAAGGGGAAAGCCGAAAACACCTCTAACCCCAAGCCTTTTCCCGACAGCTGAATTTCACGATTTTTCCAGACGAGCACACCATACAGATATGGGCCTCGGGTGTCCAAGCCACCAAGGAAAACAGGGAACCCCATGCCTTTCCAAAAGGAGGACACACGTGGGAATCCGCAGAGGTCTGACTTGTGCAAATTGGCCCAGAATGTATTACCCAGAAACCCAGGCGCAAAGTCAGAAATGTGGCAAAAAAACTCCCATTTTCTGCACATTTCACTCGGCTCACCCACTGAAACACGCCGCCAACAGCACATGGCCTACCGTCCTGCGTTCCCACAGCTGTCCCGATGAAAACGGTACCTCACTTGTGTGGGTGCACCTATGTGGGCGCCAAGGGGAAAGCTGAAAACACACCTAACCCCAAGTCTTTTTCGATAGCTGAATTTCACGATATTTCCAGACGTGCAAACCATACACATATGGTCCTCGGGTGTCCAAGCCACCAAGAAAAACAGGGAACCCCATGAATTTCCAAAAAGAGGACACCCGTGGGAATCCGCAGAGGTCTGACTTGTGCAAATCAGCCCAGAATGTATTACCCAGAAACCCCAGCAAAGTCCAAAATGTGGCAAAAAAAACCCCATTTTCCACACGTTTCACTCAGCTCACTGACTGAAACACGCTGCCAACAACACATAGCCTATGGTCCTGCGTTCCCACAGGTGTCCCGATGAAAACGCTACCTCACATGTCTGGGTGCACCCACCTGGGCGCCAAGGGGAAAGCCGAAAACACCCCTAAACCCAAGTCTTTTCTGACAGCTGAATTTCATGATTTTTCCAGACGGGCACACCATACAGATATAGGCCTCGGGTGTCCAAGCCACCAAGGCAAACAGGGAACCCCATGCATTTCCGAAAAGAGGACACCCGTGGGAATCCGCAGAGGTCTGACTGGCACAAATCGGCCCAGAATTTATTACCCAGAAACCCTAGCAAAGTCCGAAATGTGGCAAAAAAACCACATTTTCTGCACATTTCACTCGGCTCACCCACCGAACCACGCCGACAACAACACATGGCCTACCGTCCTGCGTTCCCGCAGGTGTCTCGATGAAAATGGTACCTCACATGTGTGGATGCACCTACCTGGGTGCCAAGGGGAAAGCCGAAAACACCCCTAACCCCAAGTATTTTCCGACCAGCTGAATTTCCTGATTTTTCCAGACGGGCACACCATACAGATATGGGCCTCATGTGTCCAAACCACCACGAAAAACAGGGAACCCCATGTATTTCTGAAAAGCGGACACCCGTGGGAATCCGGAGAGGTCTGACTTGTGCAAATCGACCCCGAATTTATTACCCAGAAACCCTGGCAAATTCCGACCAATGTGGTGAGGAATGGCAAGCATACATTTTTTGAAAGAGCACAGGCAGACCTTTTCAAGGGTAGGTTACTTGTGCAGGTTACCAAAGTGTATGGTGCCTAAAGCAGCGACTAAATATAGGGAACACTTGGGAAATGAAAGGGTTGTTGTAACGCTCACCTGATTCTCGCAGAGGCGCCGGTCTTGACTGGGCGACTACCGTATCTTCAAAGGTGATGTGTAGCACCCGGTTGGCTCTTTGGGCTGGACCTCTGTGCACTGTATGCCTGACGTGTAGAGTAAGATGTCTGCAGATAGAAAATATGGGGTTAATGAACTGGGGTTATTGGGGTGTCCCTATCTCTTTCCTCTTCTCCTCTCCTGTAGACCCCCAAAGGTTAACGCTCTCACCTTAGGTAAGTGAATGCCAAGCTCTCCATCTGCCTCGGGGCAGGGTGCTGTAGCCAGTTTCTTCACTGGATAGGTAGCACAGGCCTCTTGACTTCAGAGGACTGCTGTCCGTCGTTTACTGCACGAACGGTAAGTTTCGAGTCATTCAAATGTCTTTTTAAAGTCTTTAGTAATGATGTCTCTTGTTTTGCAGGGTTCCGGCGATGGCGGATGACGGGCTGAAGTGAGTTGAAGATGGAGCCCGTGTGATGAATAGAAGCGCCTGGAAGCACGTGAGTAAGCGCTTGTTGCCTGTTTCACGATGCGCTCTAACTGTCTTTTTATTTTGCAGGTACGAGTTCGGAGCGGCTGCAGGGTGCCGGAATACCCACTGGATTAGATGTGGAAAGGAGTAATGGCACGTGAGTATTAAAGTTCCCCAATGTCTTTAAACGCACCTTGTTTTGTCTTTCAGATGCGGATGCAGCGCCGAAGGCCACCGGAGCGTGCGAAGAGTTGGTAAGCTTTTGTCTTTCAGATGCCGGAATGCAGTATGAAGACCTACGGAGCGCACGAAGAGTAGGTAAGCCTTTGCCTTTCAGATGCCGGAATGCTAACCTGTTCTTTCTTGTCTTTATAGGTGTTGCTGAAGACTGGATTCAGGATGGTAAGCCTTTTTCCTTAGGCCCAGGACTGGATGCAGAAGACACGATGAGCGTCCTGCTGCAGAGGGTGCAGAATAACGCAAAGCAAGATTCATCCACCGGGTGTGGTTTAAATAGCCTCCTGTAGTGCTTAGGTGTCTCCTTCCACAGCCACGCCTAAGTAAGAAAAGAGTTCCTGGTAAGAAAAGAGTTCCTGCCTTCCAGAAGAGTTCCAGTGTTCTAAATCTAGGGAGTGGCTCCAGCCCCACCCAACAGGAAAAGTAGTTCCAAACAGAAGAGGATCAGAGGCTCAACTGGCAGGCAAGTAAGCAGCATGGTCTGCTGCAGGTAAGTCCACCCAAGCATTATGAGCCCGGCGCTTCCAGCGCTGGGACTGGGCATATTTATGAGCCTGGTGCCACTGGCGCCAGGACTGGGTCCAAAAGGTCCCAATTGGGACTGGTTGGCACTCGGAACCTGGGTTATGGATCTGCTTCCAAGGGAGTTGGGAAAACCCTGACCTTTTGGAAGCAGAGATCATGACAGTACCCCCCCTCAAGGCCCCTCCCAAACCGGGCTTATCCGGGGGTTTTGGCTTGTCAGGAAATGTTCGGTGAAATCTTTTGATTAGGCGAGGAGCGTGGACATATTCAGCAGGTTCCCAAGATCTCTCTTGGGGGCCGTAGCCTTTCCAGTCAATTAGGTAGAATAGATTAGATTTGGAGATCTTGGAGTCCAGAATGCTTTTGACTTCAAACTCGAGTTCTCCATCCACTAGGATAGGTTTTGGAGATTTGGTTAGTCGGGTTTGAGGTTGCACGGGTTTTAATAGAGAGACGTGGAAGACCGGATGTATCTTCATGTGCGGGGGCAAGTCCAACTTGACCGCTACTGGGTTTACTATGGTAGTGATGGAATAGGGACCAAGGTATCTTGGGTTGAATGTGCGTGGCCCTTTTAGAGATAGATATTTGGTGGATAACCAGACTTGATCCCCTACTTGATAGTGAGGGGCTTCCTTCCGATGTTGATCTGCTCCTTTCTTGTATTGTTCTTTAGCCCTTTGAAGGTGAGAAACAGCTTCCTTAAAGGCTTGGGTGATTGTAGAATGCAGGTAGTCTACTGCTGGTGTTTCAAGATCTTGGAGGGGATCCAACTCCGAGGTTCGAGGGTGACTGCCGTACAAAAGAAAAAACGGGGTTTTCCTAGTTCCCGAATGGACAGAGTTATTGTAGGCATACTCGGCTATCCAAAGGATATCTTTCCAAGTTTTTTCAGTTTGTTGCAGCATGCAGCGTAAATACTGTTCCAGAGTTTGATTGGTCCTCTCGGTTTGTCCGTCGGTCTGAGGGTGGTGACTGGTCGATAGTCTCACATCAATTTGAGCCGACCGACAGCAACTTCGCCAAAAATGAGAAATAAATTGACTACCTCGATCCGAAATTAGAACCAAAGGAAAACCGTGCAGTCGGACGATGTTTTCGAGAAATTCTCGGGCCAGAGTTGCTGCTGTTGGCAAGCCTTTGAGCGGAATGAAATGCGCCATCTTGGAGAATAAGTCCACGATTACTAGAATCGTATTGTATCCGGAGCATGGAGGTAGATCGGTGATGAAGTCCATAGAAAGCGTATGCCAAGGGCGAGGTGGGATGTCAATAGGGCGTAAGAGGCCTGCTGGTCTTTCCTTTTGACTCTTGTTTTGGGCGCATACTCCACAGGACATTATAAAGTCTCTGATATCTTTTTTCCAAGACGGCCACCAGAAGTAGCGCTTGATCTTTTCTGAGGTCTTGGCTATACCGGGATGACCTTCCATTAAAGAGTCGTGATAACAAGAGATTACTTTTTTCTGTAAATCTGTGCTGGGTAGGTATAATCGTTCTTGGAAATACAATAAGTTGTCCTTTACTGCAAAGTCCTTTCCCTGCAGATGCCAATTCTGTATATCTGCTGGAGTTACAAGTTGCCTGGCTTTATCCTTAACTTCCTCTATGGATTCTGTGGCGATTACACCCAGAATTCTTTGTTCGGGAATGATTGGTACAGGTTTAGGGTTGATCAAGTGTTCTTCCACTCCCATCCGAGAAAGGGCATCGGCTTTACCGTTCTTTGTACCAGGTCGATAGGTAATTATGAAGTCAAACTCGGCAAAGAATAATGCCCAACGGAGTTGTCTAGAGGATTGGGCTTTTGCGGTTTTCAAATATTGCAGGTTTCGGTGATCCGTAATCACAGTAACGGTGTGTCGGGCCCCCAGCAGATAATGCCGCCAAGCCTTAAAGGCAGACTTGATAGCCAGAAGTTCCTTGTCAGTAATCGTGTAATTGACTTCAGGAGGCGAGAATTTGCGGGACCAAAATGCCACGGGATGCAACTGATTGGTTACCGGGTCCTTTTGTGATAGAACTGCCCCCATGGCAAGGCTTGAAGCATCAGTTTCCACGATGTAGGGGAGTTCGGGGTGAGGGTGTTTTAAGATTGGTGCAGAGATAAATTTAGTCTTCAAATCCTGGAAAGCTTGTTCCGCCTCGGTAGACCATTCAAAACGTTTGTTTTTCTTTAACAAGGCAGTGATGGGCTGGACTATTCGAGAGAACTCGGGGATAAACCTGCGGTAAAAGTTAGCGAAGCCTAACATGCTTTGCACACCTTTTACGGAGGATGGTGATGGCCATTTGAGAACTGCATCGACCTTCTTTGAATCCATACGCACTCCGCCAGGTGATAATATGAATCCCAAGAATTCAACTTCAGTCACGTTGAAAACACATTTTTCCAACTTAGCGAAAAGTTTGTGTTGACGCAATCTTTCGAGGACCATTTTCACGTGTTTCCGATGTTCAGATTCCGATGAAGAATAAACGAGGATGTCATCAATGTAAACAACAACACATACATCTATGAGCTCTCTGAGGACATCGTTCATAAAATATTGAAAGGCGGCCGGGGCATTGCAAAGTCCGAAGGGCATGACCTGATATTCAAATAGCCCATACTTGGTGCGGAAGGCCGTCTTCCATTCAACGCCCTCTTTTACTCGTACCAAGTGGTAAGCTCCTCTAAGATCCAGCTTTGTATATATGCATGCTTTTCTGACTTGGTCCAGGAGTTCAGGGATCAAAGGTAACGGATATCTATTCTTAACGGTGATCTGGTTCAGGGAGCGATAATCGATACAAGTTCTAAGGTCTCCTTCCTTTTTTGGAACGAAGAACAAAGCTGAAGAAGCAGGGGACTTGGAAGGATGAATAAACCCATTTGCCAGGTATTGATCCAGGTATTGTCGAAGGTGAAGGTTCTCAGGCTCGGTGAGGGCATAAATTCTACTACAAGGAGGAGTAGATCCAGGTATCAGGTCTATCTGGCAGTCATAAGACCTATGAGGAGGTAGAGAGTTAGCCTGATCCTTCCGGAAAACATCTTGGTATTCTAGGTATTCGGGAGGTAACTGGGGAGTCTCTGAAGAAATTGCGGCCAGTGCAACACCAGGTGGAGGGTGACAAGTAGAGACACATTCTGGAAACTGGACCGTTCTTGCTCGCCAATCGATCAGAGGATTGTGTTTCTCTAACCAAGGTATTCCTAGAATAATCTGAAACTGAGGGGCCTTGATCACATCGAACACGATCTTCTCATGGTGTCCATCTTGACTTACTAGCGTCACTTCTTGAGTGGTATGCGTTACTGGCCCGGAGGCTATCTCCGTACCATCCACCGTAGTAATGACGTCCTTTACAGCCTTGGGACAAAGAGTTAGATTCATCCTCAAAACCATTTCATGATCCACATAATTGCCGATGGCACCGCTGTCGACGTAAGCTTCAATTGCATGTAATCGATCCGGATTATCAGGGCTAATGAGGACCATAGGTATCACGAAATGCGAGGTCACGGAACTGGTTTTTACGCTCGGCAAGAGGACCTCTATTCTTGTCGGGCGAGGTCGTTTCCCTGCTCAGAGTTTGTAACTTTGGTAACTGCAGCTCCTACTGCCTTCTTGGCAGGTTTCACCGGACAGTCTCGAAGAAAGTGCCCTGAGTTTCCGCAATATAGGCATAATTGCAACTGTTTCCTCCTATCCCGCTCCCGTTGTGTTAGAGGACCTTTCAGACCCCCTATTTGCATGGGTTCCCCGGAGTCTACTCCTTTGGAAGGAGTTGGCGGTTTGGAAAATACTCGAGCATCAAACTTGGAACGATCGGCCTTCCTGTTCTGCAGCCTGTGATCTATTTGAACGACCAAGTCTATGTAATCCGAACAGTCTTGTGGGGGATTCACTACTTGGGCTAAAACGTCTTTGAGCTCTCCACGTAGACCTCTATAAAACAGCGTAATCCTTTTGTCCTCAGGCCATTGAGTTTCCACTATTAGTCTATTGAAAGATGCAATATAAGCCAAAAGGTCTTGATTACCCTGTCGCAACGAAAGAAGCTCATTGTCCAAGGCCTGCCCCTGTGAATGTCTTGCGAACAGTTTTTCCATACTAAGCTGAAAGGCTTGAAAATCATGGAGAACCGGATCATCTTGATGAACTAGAGGGATCGACCAGTCTGCCGCATTGCCACTAAGGTACGAAAGTACAAAAGCTACTTTAGCTTGATCAGTTGGAAAGGCTGCTGGCCGGCATAAGAAGTGCAACCGGCACTGATTGATAAATACTGCAAACCTCTTTGGGTCACCAGAAAATCGCTTGGGCGGGGCCAGAGGTACATTCCCAGGTAGGTTGATCTGCACTGGATTCATAGAGGATGTTGAAGGAAGATTTGCCCCTGATGCGGGTAACGGGGTCTGTCCGGCTTGTGACTGTAGCACTTGTCTAGCAAGATTGTCTGTTCTCTCCTTGGAAATAATTAGTTCCCTTCTTAGAGCATTCGTTTCCTGACGGGTTGCATGCACTTCTGCCCTTAGTTCCCCAAGTAACCGGGCTAGGGGGTCAGTATCCGAGGTTTCCATAGCGCCTGGGCGAGAGTTTTGCGGTTAGCTTTGCGTTCTGTAACGCTCACCTGATTCTCGCAGAGGCGCCGGTCTTGACTGGGCGACTACCGTATCTTCAAAGGTGATGTGTAGCACCCGGTTGGCTCTTTGGGCTGGACCTCTGTGCACTGTATGCCTGACGTGTAGAGTAAGATGTCTGCAGATAGAAAATATGGGGTTAATGAACTGGGGTTATTGGGGTGTCCCTATCTCTTTCCTCTTCTCCTCTCCTGTAGACCCCCAAAGGTTAACGCTCTCACCTTAGGTAAGTGAATGCCAAGCTCTCCATCTGCCTCGGGGCAGGGTGCTGTAGCCAGTTTCTTCACTGGATAGGTAGCACAGGCCTCTTGACTTCAGAGGACTGCTGTCCGTCGTTTACTGCACGAACGGTAAGTTTCGAGTCATTCAAATGTCTTTTTAAAGTCTTTAGTAATGATGTCTCTTGTTTTGCAGGGTTCCGGCGATGGCGGATGACGGGCTGAAGTGAGTTGAAGATGGAGCCCGTGTGATGAATAGAAGCGCCTGGAAGCACGTGAGTAAGCGCTTGTTGCCTGTTTCACGATGCGCTCTAACTGTCTTTTTATTTTGCAGGTACGAGTTCGGAGCGGCTGCAGGGTGCCGGAATACCCACTGGATTAGATGTGGAAAGGAGTAATGGCACGTGAGTATTAAAGTTCCCCAATGTCTTTAAACGCACCTTGTTTTGTCTTTCAGATGCGGATGCAGCGCCGAAGGCCTCCGGAGCGTGCGAAGAGTTGGTAAGCTTTTGTCTTTCAGATGCCGGAATGCAGTATGAAGACCTCCGGAGCGCACGAAGAGTAGGTAAGCCTTTGCCTTTCAGATGCCGGAATGCTAACCTGTTCTTTCTTGTCTTTATAGGTGTTGCTGAAGACTGGATTCAGGATGGTAAGCCTTTTTCCTTAGGCCCAGGACTGGATGCAGAAGACACGATGAGCGTCCTGCTGCAGAGGGTGCAGAATAACGCAAAGCAAGATTCATCCACCGGGTGTGGTTTAAATAGCCTCCTGTAGTGCTTAGGTGTCTCCTTCCACAGCCACGCCTAAGTAAGAAAAGAGTTCCTGGTAAGAAAAGAGTTCCTGCCTTCCAGAAGAGTTCCAGTGTTCTAAATCTAGGGAGTGGCTCCAGCCCCACCCAACAGGAAAAGTAGTTCCAAACAGAAGAGGATCAGAGGCTCAACTGGCAGGCAAGTAAGCAGCATGGTCTGCTGCAGGTAAGTCCACCCAAGCATTATGAGCCCGGCGCTTCCAGCGCTGGGACTGGGCATATTTATGAGCCTGGTGCCACTGGCGCCAGGACTGGGTCCAAAAGGTCCCAATTGGGACTGGTTGGCACTCGGAACCTGGGTTATGGATCTGCTTCCAAGGGAGTTGGGAAAACCCTGACCTTTTGGAAGCAGAGATCATGACAGTTGCGTGACAAAGGGCACCAGCAAATGGGTCAAAACGTTATGAAAACCACACAAACACAACAAATGTCATACCTTCTCGCGTTCCCACACGTGTCCCGATGAAAACGGTACATCACATGTGTGGGGGCACCTACCTGGGTGCGAATGGGAAAGCCAAAAACAGCCCTAAACCCAAGTCTTTTCCGACAGCTGAATTTCACGATTTTTCCAGACAGGCACACCATACAGATATGGGCCTCGGGTGTCCAAGCCACCAAGGAAAACAGGGAACCCCATGCCTTTCCAAAAGGAGGACACACGTGGGAATCCGCAGAGGTCTGACTTGTGCAAATTGGCCCAGAATGTATTACCCAGAAACCCAGGCGCAAAGTCCGAAATGTGGCAAAAAAACCCAATTTTCCGCACATTTCACTCGGCTCACCCACCGAAACAAGCCGCCAACAACACATGGCCTACCGTCCTGCGTTCCCACAGGTATCCAGATGAAAACGGTACCTCACATGTGTGGGTGCACCTACCTGGGCACCAAGGGGAAAGACGAAATCACCCATAACCCCAAGTCTTTTCCCGACAGTTGAATTTCACGATTTTTCCAGACGGGCACACCATACAAATATGGGCCTCGGGTGTCCATGCCACCAAGGAAAACTGGGAATCCCATGCATTTCCGAAAAGAGGACACCCGTGGGAATTGGCAGAGGTCTGACTTGCGCAAATCAGCCCAGAATGTATTACCCAGAAACCCCGGCAAAATCAGAAATGTGGCAAAAAAACTCCCATTTTCCGCACATTTCACTTGGCTCACCCACTGAAACACGCCGCCAATAACACATGGCCTACCGTCCTGCGTTCCCACAGGTGTCCCGATGAAAACGGTACCTCACTTGTGTGGGTGCACCTACGTGGGCGCCAAGGGGAAAGCTGAAAACACACCTAACCCCAAGTCTTTTCCGATAGCTGAATTTCACGATTTTTCCAGCCGTGCACACCATACACATATGGGCCTCAGGTGTCCAAGCCACCAAGGCAAACAGGGAACCCCATGCATTTCAGAAAGAAGGACACCCGTGGGAATCCGCAGAGGTCTGACTGGCACAAATCGGCCAAGAATTTATTACCCAGAAACCCTAGCAAAGTCCGAAATGTGGCAAAAAAACACTTTTTCTGCACATTTCACTCGGCTCACCCACCGAACCACGCTGCCAACAACACATGGCCAACCGTCCTGCGTTCCCGCAGGTGTCCCGATGAAAACGGTACCTCACATGTGTGGATGCACCTACCTGGGCGCCAAGGGGAAAGCCGAAAACACCCCTAACCCCAAGTATTTTCCGACCAGCTGAATTGCCTGATTTTTCCAGACGGGCACACCATACAGATATGGGCCTCAGGTGTCCAAGCCACCACGAAAAACAGGAAACCCCATGTATTTATGAAAAGGGGACACCCGTGGGAATCCGGAGAGGTCTGACTTGTGCAAATCGACCCAGAATTTATTACCCAGAAAACCCAGCAAAGTCCGAAATGTGGCAAAAAAACTTTTTTCCACACATTTCACTCGGCTCACCCACCGAAACACGCCGCCAACAACACATGGCCTACCGTCCTGCGTTCCCACAGGTATCCACATGAAAACGGTACCTCACTTGTGTGGGTGCACCTACGTGGGCGCCAAGGGGAAAGCTGAAAACACACCTAACCTCAAGTCTTTTCCGATAGCTGAATTTCACGATTTTTCCAGACGTGCACACCATACACATATGGGCCTCGGGTGTCCAAGCCACCAAGGCAAACAGGGAACCCCATGCATTTACGAAAAGAGGACACCCCTGGGAATCCGCAGAGGTCTGACTTGTGCAAATTGACCCAGAATTTATTACCCAGAAACCCCAGCAAAGTCCGAAATGTAGCAAAAAAACCCATTTTCCACACATTTCACTCAGCTCACCCACAGAAACACGCCACCAACAACACATGGCCTACTGTCCTACGTTCCCACAGGTGTCCCGATGAAAATGGTACCTCATATGCGTGGGTACCTACCTGGGCGCCATGGGGAAAGCCGAAAACACCCCTAAACCCAAGTCTTTTCCGACAGCAGAATTTCATGATTTTTCCAGATGGGCACACAATACAGATATGGGCCTCGGGTGTCCAAGCCAAAAAGGAAAACAGGGAACCCCATGCATTTCTGAAAAGAGGAGACCCATGGGAATCCGCAGAGGTCTGACTTACGCAAATCGGCCCAGAATGGATTACCCAGAAACCCTGTCAAAGTCCGAAATGTGGCAAAAAAACCCCCATTTTCTGCACATTTCACTCTGCTCACCCACAGAAGCACGCCGCCAACAACACATGGCCTACCGTCCTGCGTTCACACAGGTGTCCCGATGAAAACGGTACCTCACATGTGTGAGTGCACCTACCTGGGCGCTAAGGGAAAAGCCGAAAACACCCCTAACCCCAAGTCTTTTCCGACAGCTGAATTTCAAGATTTTTCCAGACGGGCACACCATACAGATATTGGCCTCGGGTGCACAAGCCACCAAGAAAAACAGGGAACCCCATGAATTTCCAAAAAGAGGACACCCGTGGGAATCCGCAGAGGTCTGACTTGTGCAAATCAGCCCAGAATGTATTACCCAGAAACCCCAGCAAAGTCCAAAATGTGGCAAAAAAACCCCCATTTTCCACACGTTTCACTCAGCTCACTGACTGAAACACGCTGCCAACAACACATAGCCTATGGTCCTGCGTTCCCACAGGTGTCCCGATGAAAATGCTACCTCACATGTCTGGGTGCACCCACCTGGGCGCCAAGGGGAAAGCCGAAAACACCCCTAAACCCAAGTCTTTTCTGACAGCTGAATTTCATGATTTTTCCAGACGGGCACACCATACAGATATAGGCCTCGGGTGTCCAAGCCACCAAGGCAAACAGGGAACCCCATGCATTTCCGAAAAGAGGACACCCGTGGGAATCCGCAGAGGTCTGACTGGCACAAATCGGCCCAGAATTTATTACCCAGAAACCCTAGCAAAGTCCGAAATGTGGCAAAAAAACCACATTTTCTGCACATTTCACTCGGCTCACCCACCGAACCACGCCGAAAACAACACATGGCCTACCGTCCTGCGTTCCCGCAGGTGTCTCGATGAAAACGGTACCTCACATGTGT
The DNA here is from genome assembly GCF_040938575.1 of Ambystoma mexicanum. Lineage (NCBI taxonomy): Eukaryota > Metazoa > Chordata > Amphibia > Caudata > Ambystomatidae > Ambystoma > Ambystoma mexicanum. The sequence goes on along the minus strand of NC_090934.1, from coordinate 1,129,940,755 downwards.
GGATGCACCTACCTGGGTGCCAAGGGGAAAGCCGAAAACACCCCTAACCCCAAGTATTTTCCGACCAGCTGAATTTCCTGATTTTTCCAGACGGGCACACCATACAGATATGGGCCTCATGTGTCCAAACCACCACGAAAAACAGGGAACCCCATGTATTTCTGAAAAGCGGACACCCGTGGGAATCCGGAGAGGTCTGACTTGTGCAAATCGACCCCGAATTTATTACCCAGAAACCCTGGCAAATTCCGACCAATGTGGTGAGGAATGGCAAGCATACATTTTTTGAAAGAGCACAGGCAGACCTTTTCAAGGGTAGGTTACTTGTGCAGGTTACCAAAGTGTATGGTGCCTAAAGCAGCGACTAAATATAGGGAACACTTGGGAAATGAAAGGGTTGTTGTAACGCTCACCTGATTCTCGCAGAGGCGCCGGTCTTGACTGGGCGACTACCGTATCTTCAAAGGTGATGTGTAGCACCCGGTTGGCTCTTTGGGCTGGACCTCTGTGCACTGTATGCCTGACGTGTAGAGTAAGATGTCTGCAGATAGAAAATATGGGGTTAATGAACTGGGGTTATTGGGGTGTCCCTATCTCTTTCCTCTTCTCCTCTCCTGTAGACCCCCAAAGGTTAACGCTCTCACCTTAGGTAAGTGAATGCCAAGCTCTCCATCTGCCTCGGGGCAGGGTGCTGTAGCCAGTTTCTTCACTGGATAGGTAGCACAGGCCTCTTGACTTCAGAGGACTGCTGTCCGTCGTTTACTGCACGAACGGTAAGTTTCGAGTCATTCAAATGTCTTTTTAAAGTCTTTAGTAATGATGTCTCTTGTTTTGCAGGGTTCCGGCGATGGCGGATGACGGGCTGAAGTGAGTTGAAGATGGAGCCCGTGTGATGAATAGAAGCGCCTGGAAGCACGTGAGTAAGCGCTTGTTGCCTGTTTCACGATGCGCTCTAACTGTCTTTTTATTTTGCAGGTACGAGTTCGGAGCGGCTGCAGGGTGCCGGAATACCCACTGGATTAGATGTGGAAAGGAGTAATGGCACGTGAGTATTAAAGTTCCCCAATGTCTTTAAACGCACCTTGTTTTGTCTTTCAGATGCGGATGCAGCGCCGAAGGCCTCCGGAGCGTGCGAAGAGTTGGTAAGCTTTTGTCTTTCAGATGCCGGAATGCAGTATGAAGACCTACGGAGCGCACGAAGAGTAGGTAAGCCTTTGCCTTTCAGATGCCGGAATGCTAACCTGTTCTTTCTTGTCTTTATAGGTGTTGCTGAAGACTGGATTCAGGATGGTAAGCCTTTTTCCTTAGGCCCAGGACTGGATGCAGAAGACACGATGAGCGTCCTGCTGCAGAGGGTGCAGAATAACGCAAAGCAAGATTCATCCACCGGGTGTGGTTTAAATAGCCTCCTGTAGTGCTTAGGTGTCTCCTTCCACAGCCACGCCTAAGTAAGAAAAGAGTTCCTGGTAAGAAAAGAGTTCCTGCCTTCCAGAAGAGTTCCAGTGTTCTAAATCTAGGGAGTGGCTCCAGCCCCACCCAACAGGAAAAGTAGTTCCAAACAGAAGAGGATCAGAGGCTCAACTGGCAGGCAAGTAAGCAGCATGGTCTGCTGCAGGTAAGTCCACCCAAGCATTATGAGCCCGGCGCTTCCAGCGCTGGGACTGGGCATATTTATGAGCCTGGTGCCACTGGCGCCAGGACTGGGTCCAAAAGGTCCCAATTGGGACTGGTTGGCACTCGGAACCTGGGTTATGGATCTGCTTCCAAGGGAGTTGGGAAAACCCTGTTCTTTTGGAAGCAGAGATCATGACAGTACCCCCCCTCAAGGCCCCTCCCAAACCGGGCTTATCCGGGGGTTTTGGCTTGTCAGGAAATGTTCGGTGAAATCTTTTGATTAGGCGAGGAGCGTGGACATATTCAGCAGGTTCCCAGGATCTCTCTTGGGGGCCGTAGCCTTTCCAGTCAATTAGGTAGAATAGATTAGATTTGGAGATCTTGGAGTCCAGAATGCTTTTGACTTCAAACTCGAGTTCTCCATCCACTAGGATAGGTTTTGGAGATTTGGTTAGTCGGGTTTGAGGTTGCACGGGTTTTAATAGAGAGACGTGGAAGACCGGATGTATCTTCATGTGCGGGGGCAAGTCCAACTTGACCGCTACTGGGTTTACTATGGTAGTGATGGAATAGGGACCAAGGTATCTTGGGTTGAATGTGCGTGGCCCTTTTAGAGATAGATATTTGGTGGATAACCAGACTTGATCCCCTACTTGATAGTGAGGGGCTTCCTTCCGATGTTGATCTGCTCCTTTCTTGTATTGTTCTTTAGCCCTTTGAAGGTGAGAAACAGCTTCCTTAAAGGCTTGGGTGATTGTAGAATGCAGGTAGTCTACTGCTGGTGTTTCAAGATCTTGGAGGGGATCCAACTCCGAGGTTCGAGGGTGACTGCCGTACAAAAGAAAAAACGGGGTTTTCCTAGTTCCCGAATGGACAGAGTTATTGTAGGCATACTCGGCTATCCAAAGGATATCTTTCCAAGTTTTTTCAGTTTGTTGCAGCATGCAGCGTAAATACTGTTCCAGAGTTTGATTGGTCCTCTCGGTTTGTCCGTCGGTCTGAGGGTGGTGACTGGTCGATAGTCTCACATCAATTTGAGCCGACCGACAGCAACTTCGCCAAAAATGAGAAATAAATTGACTACCTCGATCCGAAATTAGAACCGAAGGAAAACCGTGCAGTCGGACGATGTTTTCGAGAAATTCTCGGGCCAGAGTTGCTGCTGTTGGCAAGCCTTTGAGCGGAATGAAATGCGCCATCTTGGAGAATAAGTCCACGATTACTAGAATCGTATTGTATCCGGAGCATGGAGGTAGATCGGTGATGAAGTCCATAGAAAGCGTATGCCAAGGGCGAGGTGGGATGTCAATAGGGCGTAAGAGGCCTGCTGGTCTTTCCTTTTGACTCTTGTTTTGGGCGCATACTCCACAGGACATTATAAAGTCTCTGATATCTTTTTTCCAAGACGGCCACCAGAAGTAGCGCTTGATCTTTTCTGAGGTCTTGGCTATACCGGGATGACCTTCCATTAAAGAGTCGTGATAACAAGAGATTACTTTTTTCTGTAAATCTGTGCTGGGTAGGTATAATCGTTCTTGGAAATACAATAAGTTGTCCTTTACTGCAAAGTCCTTTCCCTGCAGATGCCAATTCTGTATATCTGCTGGAGTTACAAGTTGCCTGGCTTTATCCTTAACTTCCTCTATGGATTCTGTGGCGATTACACCCAGAATTCTTTGTTCGGGAATGATTGGTACAGGTTTAGGGTTGATCAAGTGTTCTTCCACTCCCATCCGAGAAAGGGCATCGGCTTTACCGTTCTTTGTACCAGGTCGATAGGTAATTATGAAGTCAAACTCGGCAAAGAATAATGCCCAACGGAGTTGTCTAGAGGATTGGGCTTTTGTGGTTTTCAAATATTGCAGGTTTCTGTGATCCGTAATCACAGTAACGGTGTGTCGGGCCCCCAGCAGATAATGCCGCCAAGCCTTAAAGGCAGACTTGATAGCCAGAAGTTCCTTGTCAGTAATCGTGTAATTGACTTCAGGAGGCGAGAATTTGCGGGACCAAAATGCCACGGGATGCAACTGATTGGTTACCGGGTCCTTTTGTGATAGAACTGCCCCCATGGCAAGGCTTGAAGCATCAGTTTCCACGATGTAGGGGAGTTCGGGGTGAGGGTGTTTTAAGATTGGTGCAGGGATAAATTTAGTCTTCAAATCCTGGAAAGCTTGTTCCGCCTCGGTAGACCATTCAAAACGTTTGTTTTTCTTTAACAAGGCAGTGATGGGCTGGACTATTCGAGAGAACTCGGGGATAAACCTGCGGTAAAAGTTAGCGAAGCCTAACATGCTTTGCACACCTTTTACGGAGGATGGTGATGGCCATTTGAGAACTGCATCGACCTTCTTTGAATCCATACGCACTCCGCCAGGTGATAATATGAATCCCAAGAATTCAACTTCAGTCACGTTGAAAACACATTTTTCCAACTTAGCGAAAAGTTTGTGTTGACGCAATCTTTCGAGGACCATTTTCACGTGTTTCCGATGTTCAGATTCCGATGAAGAATAAACGAGGATGTCATCAATGTAAACAACAACACATACATCTATGAGCTCTCTGAGGACATCGTTCATAAAATATTGAAAGGCGGCCGGGGCATTGCAAAGTCCGAAGGGCATGACCTGATATTCAAATAGCCCATACTTGGTGCGGAAGGCCGTCTTCCATTCAACGCCCTCTTTTACTCGTACCAAGTGGTAAGCTCCTCTAAGATCCAGCTTTGTATATATGCATGCTTTTCTGACTTGGTCCAGGAGTTCAGGGATCAAAGGTAACGGATATCTATTCTTAACGGTGATCTGGTTCAGGGAGCGATAATCGATACAAGTTCTAAGGTCTCCTTCCTTTTTTGGAACGAAGAACAAAGCTGAAGAAGCAGGGGACTTGGAAGGACGAATAAACCCATTTGCCAGGTATTGATCCCGGTATTGTCGAAGGTGAAGGTTCTCAGGCTCGGTGAGGGCATGAATTCTACTACAAGGAGGAGTAGATCCAGGTATCAGGTCTATCTGGCAGTCATAAGACCTATGAGGAGGTAGAGAGTTAGCCTGATCCTTCCGGAAAACATCTTGGTATTCTAGGTATTCGGGAGGTAACTGGGGAGTCTCTGAAGAAATTGCGGCCAGTGCAACACCAGGTGGAGGGTGACAAGTAGAGACACATTCTGGAAACTGGACCGTTCTTGCTCGCCAATCGATCAGAGGATTGTGTTTCTCTAACCAAGGTATTCCTAGAATAATCTGAAACTGAGGGGCCTTGATCACATCGAACACGATCTTCTCATGGTGTCCATCTTGACTTACTAGCGTCACTTCTTGAGTGGTATGCGTTACTGGCCCGGAGGCTATCTCCGTACCATCCACCGTAGTAATGACGTCCTTTACAGCCTTGGGACAAAGAGTTAGATTCATCCTCAAAACCATTTCATGATCCACATAATTGCCGATGGCACCGCTGTCGACGTAAGCTTCAATTGCATGTAATCGATCCTGATTATCAGGGCTAATGAGGACCATAGGTATCACGAAATGCGAGGTCACGGAACTGGTTTTTACGCTCGGCAAGAGGACCTCTATTCTTGTCGGGCGAGGTCGTTTCCCTGCTCAGAGTTTGTAACTTTGGTAACTGCAGCTCCTACTGCCTTCTTGGCAGGTTTCACCGGACAGTCTCGAAGAAAGTGCCCTGAGTTTCCGCAATATAGGCATAATTGCAACTGTTTCCTCCTATCCCGCTCCCGTTGTGTTAGAGGACCTTTCAGACCCCCTATTTGCATGGGTTCCCCGGAGTCTACTCCTTTGGAAGGAGTTGGCGGTTTGGAAAATACTCGAGCATCAAACTTGGAACGATCGGCCTTCCTGTTCTGCAGCCTGTGATCTATTTGAACGACCAAGTCTATGTAATCCGAACAGTCTTGTGGGGGATTCACTACTTGGGCTAAAACGTCTTTGAGCTCTCCACGTAGACCTCTATAAAACAGCGTAATCCTTTTGTCCTCAGGCCATTGAGTTTCCACTATTAGTCTATTGAAAGATGCAATATAAGCCAAAAGGTCTTGATTACCCTGTCGCAACGAAAGAAGCTCATTGTCCAAGGCCTGCCCCTGTGAATGTCTTGCGAACAGTTTTTCCATACTAAGCTGAAAGGCTTGAAAATCATGGAGAACCGGATCATCTTGATGAACTAGAGGGATCGACCAGTCTGCCGCATTGCCACTAAGGTACGAAAGTACAAAAGCTACTTTAGCTTGATCAGTTGGAAAGGCTGCTGGCCGGCATAAGAAGTGCAACCGGCACTGATTGATAAATACTGCAAACCTCTTTGGGTCACCAGAAAATCGCTCGGGCGGGGCCAGAGGTACATTCCCAGGTAGGTTGATCTGCACTGGATTCATAGAGGATTTTGAAGGAAGATTTGCCCCTGATGCGGGTAACGGGGTGTGTCCGGATTGTGACTGTAGCACTTGTCTAGCAAGATTGTCTGTTCTCTCCTTGGAAATAATTAGTTCCCTTCTTAGAGCATTCGTTTCCTGACGGGTTGCATGCACTTCTGCCCTTAGTTCCCCAAGTAACCGGGCTAGGGGGTCAGTATCCGAGGTTTCCATAGCGCCTGGGCGAGAGTTTTGCGGTTGGCTTTGCGTTCTGTAACGCTCACCTGATTCTCGCAGAGGCGCCGGTCTTGACTGGGCGACTACCGTATCTTCAAAGGTGATGTGTAGCACCCGGTTGGCTCTTTGGGCTGGACCTCTGTGCACTGTATGCCTGACGTGTAGAGTAAGATGTCTGCAGATAGAAAATATGGGGTTAATGAACTGGGGTTATTGGGGTGTCCCTATCTCTTTCCTCTTCTCCTCTCCTGTAGACCCCCAAAGGTTAACGCTCTCACCTTAGGTAAGTGAATGCCAAGCTCTCCATCTGCCTCGGGGCAGGGTGCTGTAGCCAGTTTCTTCACTGGATAGGTAGCACAGGCCTCTTGACTTCAGAGGACTGCTGTCCGTCGTTTACTGCACGAACGGTAAGTTTCGAGTCATTCAAATGTCTTTTTAAAGTCTTTAGTAATGATGTCTCTTGTTTTGCAGGGTTCCGGCGATGGCGGATGACGGGCTGAAGTGAGTTGAAGATGGAGCCCGTGTGATGAATAGAAGCGCCTGGAAGCACGTGAGTAAGCGCTTGTTGCCTGTTTCACGATGCGCTCTAACTGTCTTTTTATTTTGCAGGTACGAGTTCGGAGCGGCTGCAGGGTGCCGGAATACCCACTGGATTAGATGTGGAAAGGAGTAATGGCACGTGAGTATTAAAGTTCCCCAATGTCTTTAAACGCACCTTGTTTTGTCTTTCAGATGCGGATGCAGCGCCGAAGGCCTCCGGAGCGTGCGAAGAGTTGGTAAGCTTTTGTCTTTCAGATGCCGGAATGCAGTATGAAGACCTCCGGAGCGCACGAAGAGTAGGTAAGCCTTTGCCTTTCAGATGCCGGAATGCTAACCTGTTCTTTCTTGTCTTTATAGGTGTTGCTGAAGACTGGATTCAGGATGGTAAGCCTTTTTCCTTAGGCCCAGGACTGGATGCAGAAGACACGATGAGCGTCCTGCTGCAGAGGGTGCAGAATAACGCAAAGCAAGATTCATCCACCGGGTGTGGTTTAAATAGCCTCCTGTAGTGCTTAGGTGTCTCCTTCCACAGCCACGCCTAAGTAAGAAAAGAGTTCCTGGTAAGAAAAGAGTTCCTGCCTTCCAGAAGAGTTCCAGTGTTCTAAATCTAGGGAGTGGCTCCAGCCCCACCCAACAGGAAAAGTAGTTCCAAACAGAAGAGGATCAGAGGCTCAACTGGCAGGCAAGTAAGCAGCATGGTCTGCTGCAGGTAAGTCCACCCAAGCATTATGAGCCCGGCGCTTCCAGCGCTGGGACTGGGCATATTTATGAGCCTGGTGCCACTGGCACCAGGACTGGGTCCAAAAGGTCCCAATTGGGACTGGTTGGCACTCGGAACCTGGGTTATGGATCTGCTTCCAAGGGAGTTGGGAAAACCCTGACCTTTTGGAAGCAGAGATCATGACAGTTGCGTGACAAAGGGCACCAGCAAATGGGTCAAAACGTTATGAAAACCACACAAACACAACAAATGTCATACCTTCTCGCGTTCCCACACGTGTCCCGATGAAAACGGTACATCACATGTGTGGGGGCACCTACCTGGGTGCGAATGGGAAAGCCAAAAACAGCCCTAAACCCAAGTCTTTTCCGACAGCTGAATTTCACGATTTTTCCAGACGGGCACACCATACAGATATGGGCCTCGGGTGTCCAAGCCACCAAGGAAAACAGGGAACCCCATGCCTTTCCAAAAGGAGGACACACGTGGGAATCCGCAGAGGTCTGACTTGTGCAAATTGGCCCAGAATGTATTACCCAGAAACCCAGGCGCAAAGTCCGAAATGTGGCAAAAAAACCCAATTTTCCGCACATTTCACTCGGCTCACCCACCGAAACAAGCCGCCAACAACACATGGCCTACCGTCCTGCGTTCCCACAGGTATCCAGATGAAAACGGTACCTCACATGTGTGGGTGCACCTACCTGGGCACCAAGGGGAAAGACGAAATCACCCATAACCCCAAGTCTTTTCCCGACAGTTGAATTTCACGATTTTTCCAGACGGGCACACCATACAAATATGGGCCTCGGGTGTCCATGCCACCAAGGAAAACTGGGAATCCCATGCATTTCCGAAAAGAGGACACCCGTGGGAATTGGCAGAGGTCTGACTTGCGCAAATCAGCCCAGAATGTATTACCCAGAAACCCCGGCAAAATCAGAAATGTGGCAAAAAAACCCCCATTTTCCGCACATTTCACTTGGCTCACCCACTGAAACACGCCGCCAATAACACATGGCCTACCGTCCTGCGTTCCCACAGGTGTCCCGATGAAAACGGTACCTCACTTGTGTGGGTGCACCTACGTGGGCGCCAAGGGGAAAGCTGAAAACACACCTAACCCCAAGTCTTTTCCGATAGCTGAATTTCACGATTTTTCCAGCCGTGCACACCATACACATATGGGCCTCGGGTGTCCAAGCCACCAAGGCAAACAGGGAACCCCATGCATTTCAGAAAAAAGGACACCCGTGGGAATCCGCAGAGGTCTGACTGGCACAAATCGGCCCAGAATTTATTACCCAGAAACCCTAGCAAAGTCCGAAATGTGGCAAAAAAACACTTTTTCTGCACATTTCACTCGGCTCACCCACCGAACCACGCTGCCAACAACACATGGCCAACCGTCCTGCGTTCCCGCAGGTGTCCCGATGAAAATGGTACCTCACATGTGTGGATGCACCTACCTGGGCGCCAAGGGGAAAGCCGAAAACACCCCTAACCCCAAGTATTTTCCGACCAGCTGAATTGCCTGATTTTTCCAGACGGGCACACCATACAGATATGGGCCTCAGGTGTCCAAGCCACCACGAAAAACAGGAAACCCCATGTATTTATGAAAAGGGGACACCCGTGGGAATCCGGAGAGGTCTGACTTGTGCAAATCGACCCAGAATTTATTACCCAGAAAACCCAGCAAAGTCCGAAATGTGGCAAAAAAACTTTTTTCCACACATTTCACTCGGCTCACCCACCGAAACACGCCGCCAACAACACATTGCCTACCGTCCTGCGTTCCCACAGGTATCCACATGAAAACGGTACCTCACTTGTGTGGGTGCACCTACGTGGGCGCCAAGGGGAAAGCTGAAAACACACCTAACCCCAAGTCTTTTCCGATAGCTGAATTTCACGATTTTTCCAGACGTGCACACCATACACATATGGGCCTCGGGTGTCCAAGCCACCAAGGCAAACAGGGAACCCCATGCATTTACGAAAAGAGGACACCCCTGGGAATCCGCAGAGGTCTGACTTGTGCAAATTGACCCAGAATTTATTACCCAGAAACCCCAGCAAAGTCCGAAATGTAGCAAAAAACCCCATTTTCCACACATTTCACTCAGCTCACCCACAGAAACACGCCACCAACAACACATGGCCTACTGTCCTACGTTCCCACAGGTGTCCCGATGAAAATGGTACCTCATATGCGTGGGTACCTACCTGGGCGCCATGGGGAAAGCCGAAAACACCCCTAAACCCAAGTCTTTTCCGACAGCTGAATTTCATGATTTTTCCAGACGGGCACACAATACAGATATGGGCCTCGGGTGTCCAAGCCAAAAAGGAAAACAGGGAACCCCATGCATTTCTGAAAAGAGGAGACCCATGGGAATCCGCAGAGTTCTGACTTACGCAAATCGGCCCAGAATGTATTACCCAGAAACCCTGTCAAAGTCCGAAATGTGGCAAAAAAAACCCCATTTTCTGCACATTTCACTCTGCTCACCCACAGAAGCACGCCGCCAACAACACATGGCCTACCGTCCTGCGTTCACACAGGTGTCCCGATGAAAACGGTACCTCACATGTGTGAGTGCACCTACCTGGGCGCTAAGGGAAAAGCCGAAAACACCCCTAACCCCAAGTCTTTTCCGACAGCTGAATTTCAAGATTTTTCCAGACGGGCACACCATACAGATATTGGCCTCGGGTGCACAAGCCACCAAAGAAAACAGGGAACCCCATTCATTTCTGAAAAGAAGACACCTGTGGGAATCCGCAGAGGTCTGACTTACGCAAATCGGCCCAGAATTTATTACCCAGAAACCCTGGCAAATTCCGAAATGTTACCAAAAAAAAACAATTTTCCGCACATTTCACTCGGCTCACCCACCAAAACACGCAGCCAACAACACATGGCCTACTGTCCTGCGTTCGCACAGGTGTCCCAATGAAAACGGTACCTCACATATGTGAGTGCACCTACCTGGGCGCTAACGGAAAAGCCGAAAACACCCCTAACCCCAAGTCTTTTCCGACAGCTGAATTTCACGATTTTTTAAGACGGGCACACCATACAGATATGGGCTTTGGGTGTCCAAGCCACCAAGGCGAAAAGGGAACCCCATGCATTTCCGAAAAGAAGACACCTGTGGGAATCCGCAGAGGTCTGACTTACGCAAATCGGCCCAGAATTTATTACCCAGAAACCCTGGCAAATTCCGAAATGTTACCAAAAAAAAACAATTTTCCGCACATTTCACTCGGCTCACCCACCAAAACACGCAGCCAACAACACATGGCCTACTGTCCTGCGTTCGCACAGGTGTCCGAATGAAAACGGTACCTCACATGTGTGAGTGCACCTACCTGGGCGCTAACGGAAAAGCCGAAAACACCCCTAACCCCAATTCTTTTCCGACAGCTGAATTTCACGATTTTTTAAGACGGGCACACCATACAGATATGGGCTTTGGGTGTCCAAGCCACCAAGGCAAAAAGGGAACCCCATGCATTTCCGAAAAGAGGACACCCGTGGGAATCCGCAGAGGTCTGACTGGCGCAAATCGGGCCAGAATTTATTACCCGCAAACCCTGGCAAAGTCCGAAATGTGGCAAAAAAAAACATTTTTCTGCACATTTCACTCGGCTCACCCACCGAACCACACCGCCAACAACACATGGCCTACCGTCCTGCGTTCCTGCAGGTGTCCCGATGAAACGGTACCTCACATGCGTGGATGCACTTACTTGGGCACCAAGGGGAAAGCCGAAAACACCCCTAACCCCAAGTCTTTTCCGACCAGCTGTATTTCATGATTTTTCTAGACGGGCACACCATAGAGATATGGGCCTCAGGTGTCCAAGCCACCAAGAAAAACAGGGAACCCCATGTATTTCTGAAAAGGGGACACCCGTGGGAATCTGGAGAGGTCTGACTTGTGCAAATCGACCCAGAATTTATTACCCAGAAATCCTGGCAAAGTCCGAAATGTGACAAAAAAACCCCCATTTTCTGCACATTTCAGTCGGCTCACACACCGAACACGCAGCCAACAACACATGGCCTACTGTCCTGCGTTCCCACAGGTGTCCCGATGAAAACGGTACCTGACATGTGTGAGTGCACCTACTTGGGCACTAAGGGGAAAGCCGAAAACACCCCTAACCCCAAGTCTTTTCCGACAGCAGAATTTCACGATTTTTCCAGACGGGCACACCATCCAGATATGGACCTCGGGTGTCCAAACCACCAAGGAAAACAGGGAACCCCATGCATTTCCAAAAAGAGGACACCCGTGGGAATCCACAGAGGTCTGACTTGCGCAAATCGGCCCAGAATGTATTACCCAGAAACCCCAGCAAAGTCCGAAATGTGGCAAAAAAAAACATTTTCCACACATTTCACTCGGCTAACCCATCAAAACACACAGCCAACAACACATAGCCTACTGTCCTGCGTTCATACAGGTGTCCCGATGAAAACGGTACCTCACATGTGTGAGTGCACCTACCTGGGCGCTAAGGGAAAAGCCGAAAACACCCCTAACCCCAAGTCTTTTCCGACAGCTGAATTTCACGATTTTTTCAGACGGGCACACCATACAGATATGGGCCTCGGGTGTCCAAGCCACCAAGGAAAACAGGACACCCCATGCATTTCCAAAAAGAGGAGACCCGTGGGAATCCGCAGAGGTCTGACTTGCGCGAATCGGCCCAGAATTTATTACCCAGAAACCCCAGCAAAGTCTGAAATGTGGCAAAAAAAAACATTTTCCACACAATTCACTCGGCTCACCCACAGAAACACGCCACCAACAACACATGGCCTACCAAGGCTTCACCCAGAAAGTACTCGACCCCTCACATACAAAAGGAAGAACCTTGGACTGGATAGCAGATCATAACTGCAATGTTACTATTTCCTCCATATCCCCATTGATATGGTCGGATCACCACCTTATAACTTTTACCCTTGACACTGCAAAACCCATTGCCTTGCCTGTATCACTAGCTCCACCCATTCCCACTCGAAATAAAAAAAACATCACCTGTGACAATCTACTGCCTCTTATTATACCTACTCTCAATGCTATCCCAGAAAATTTGGAACCTGATGCTTTGGTCAAGGAATACAACCATATTATGACCACATCCCTAGATTCAATAGCGCCATTTAAAATTAGACAAAGTAAACCCAAGGCCCACCTCAATTCCTGGTATACATCCTGCCTAAAAACCTTACATACCAAAAAGAGATCATGCGAGACATTGTGGAAATCACGCCCATCTGAAGAAAATAAGACTAATCTGAGTGCCATCTCCACCCTATACAAAAAGGAAATACTCTCAGCCAAACGTGAATCCTATAATACTAGAATACCCCAAGCCAATTCCAGTATGAAGGAATTTTTCATTATCCTCAAAGAATTAGAAGCACCCATCCCCACACCAGACAGCTGTACTAAGGACAAACTTTGGTGCTAGAACATTCAGCAAGCATTTGCCAACAAAGTTGCAACTCTAAAAATTAAAATTAATAAGAAAAAAGCTTTGCTAACTACCAACACGTCTAACAGTACAACTTCAGTTACTCCTACCAACACTGTCAAGGTGCCCCGTTTCAAATTTTCTAAAGTCACCATTCTCGAAACAGAAAAAACAATACTCTCACTCAAACCCTCCAACTGTCATGGTGACCAATGCCCTGCCCAACTTATAAAGGACGCAGCCAGAGATCTGTCACCTTTCATCACTAAACTTATCAAGGCATCCTTCGCTACTAATACCATCCCCACCAATCTCAAGGAATCATGGGTGCTCCCCTTATTAAAAAAACAGACTCTAGACTCCCTGATTCCCACTAATTACCGACCTATCACCACGGTACCCTTTCTTCTGAAAATCATAGACAAAATGGCATACTAATCCAAAAATATCTGGAATCCAACTACCTGCTAGGGTCAAGACAATCAGGTTTCCGGCCTCAGCACAGGACCAAAACTGTGCTAATTGACCTGAAGGCCCAAATCGATGACCTTAGGGATGACAGTGATTTAGCCCTCCTCCTACTACTAGACTTATCAGCCGCTTTCGATTTGGTCGACCACCAGATCGTCTGGAGCCACCTGGACTCTGCAGCACACTTCTCCCTAGAAGCCATCGCGTGGATACAATCCTTTCTCAGTGATCGTACCATGAGAGTCTTCTCTCCCATGGCCCCAGATGACCCTATCCAAATCACATGTGGTGTGCCCCAAGGATCATGTGTCTCACCTACCTTATACAACATTTTCACCAAGCCCCTTTTCGATGATCTGGATCATCTGGGTATCACCTACACAAATTATGCAGATGATACACAGATCCTCCTACCGATTACTGGTGATTACGATAAGGATTTGGCCATGGTGAATAAGGTTTATCTCATCATCCAGGCATGGATGGCCACACATGGACTATGCCTGAATGATGACAAAACAGAGATCACCATCTTGGGCACCCCATCATCTCTCAAAAAATGGAGTCCTAAATATTCAGCCCTTAACATTGACAATAATATCATCCCAGTCTCTAAGGAAGTAAAAACCTTGGGGTTTTACCTGGACTCTACTCTATCCTTCAACAAACAGGTTAATACGTTGGCCTCGACCACAGCCTACACCTGTAAACTGATTAGAGCGTGCAAAGCTTTCCTCTCTAATGACAGCTGCATTACCCTTGCCAGAGCACTTATACTTTCAAAGCTCGACTATTGCAATGCCATGTATATTGGGGCGAGTAAACAAACCACCAAGAAAATCCAACTTCAGCAAAACAATGCTCTCAGAGCTGCACTTGGAATTGCAAAGAGAGTACATATCTCTGACATTAGAAGAGCCAACAACTGGTTGTCCACACTTGACAAAATAAAACTTAAAGTCGCTTCCCTTACACACAAATGTGTAAATAAAGCAGCCCCCCACTATGTAGTGAATAGAATTGTCACTAAACCTGAGACAAGAACAACCAGCCTCTCTAATACGAATTGTCTTCTGACCCCCAGATTTAAACTGGTCAGAGTTGGAGGAAGCAGCTTCAAAGTCAAGGCTACCCAGCTGTGGAACTCACTTCCTTCCCCCCTCAGAGTAGAACCATCATACCTAAAATTCCGTCACAACCTTATCAAGCTGCTCAAAGACTCTGACGGCTAAGCGGACTTCAGACATTTTACTGAACTGATATCACTTACTACCAGATCTTTATAGTTCACACAACTTGCCTCAGTTCCTGTCTATACTCTGGACACCTCTTTGTAATTATACTGTAAAAATCTATTATTGTAAATATGCTTTCTTTTTTTTTACATTATATAAATACATTGTAACTGTAAATGCATTATTATGTACAACCAAGCTGTGGTAACCTTATGCTATGCGCCCGAATACCTTTGGGTCTGGTGCGCAATACAAGTAATAAACAAACAAACAAACTAGTAACAATAACGTCCCTTTAACAAAGTTTTTTCAGTGAATATATAAATATTCACTGAATAAACTTTGTTAAAGGGACGTTATACTTAATTTGCACTAATTACGTCATCAGACTTTTCAGGCAGTGTCACGTGACTTTGCGTGCGTGGCATGATGATGAGTTTGCATCCGTACTTCGCGAACAAGTTTGTGCTTCGTGAACAGTTCAGAACTGCATTTTCTGCTGATCTAGGAACTTTCAAGTCAGAATTTGCCTTTGCGCAGCTCCTACACCTATTCTTACCCATTAACAATCTAGCACAGAGCACATACTTGGAAGAATATTAGCAAAACAGCCATTTATCTTAAAAATGCCATCAGCTATTGCCATCCCTCCTCCCCAAGAACCACCACCACAACCAACACCAGCTGGAGGACCTACACAACAGCAAAAATGCAGTACTTCCAAAGACAATGAAGGGGACCAAGAAGATGAGGTACAGGAAGTGCCTACCTCTAGCCCCCAGAGAGAATCATTGGAGTGGCTGTTCTATACCACTGTTGGGAATGTACCAAAGGCTAAAGCTACCAAAGTAAAATGCACTGAGTGCAACGTTGCACTCAGTTGCAGACTACCTGGACAGTATGGGACCACCTCCATGCGCTGTCACACCAAATCCAACCACCTCAATGCTCTCAGAAAGGTTGTTCCTTCCTTAGCAAGTAGTACACTGTCTTCCCTCACCTCTTCTTCCTCAACCACCAGCTACTTCTGTGGGACACAAAGTCCCACCAGTTACCTTGCAAGCAATAAAACAGGCTGTTGGTCCATATCTTTTGAAGACAACAATACTCTGTATCTACTGCAATACACCACTCTGCAAGGGGGAACAATTTTGAAGTGCTTTTGAAGCTGTAATCAAGGAGCATGAGAAACACTGCCCCCTACCTTAGATGTAACGCACACGAAACATCTTCCCCTGTCCAACGGCCCCTCCATATTAGCGGTTGGTGCCTCTTCCCTCATTTCCCTCCCCACCTTACTTTTTGAACTCTCCTGCAAAAAATAAATATATCAAAAAACACTTAAGGAACCACATTTGACAGTTAACAAATAGAACTAAAAAAAGAATCTTATAGACTCCATCTACTTTACATTTCTCAGTAATGTAGATAGATTCTCCAACATTTCCATTAGCATTTTGTGTTATGCTAATGGGAATAATGTGGCGTTCATCCCCGGTTCCAGGGGCTGGAACGGGGATAATGGCCCGGCAGCCGAAGTTATCGGCCCAAGAGAAGCGAGGGCAGATAACGATGGCTCTGGGCCATTATCCCCCGTTCCAGCCCCTGCAATGGGGGATGAAGGCCATTAGTACCCCGGGTTGCCAAAGTGGTAACCCGGGGTGCGAAAAAAAAAAAGAAAAGGATTTTCATTCCTACAGCAGGACGCGCGCAGCATCCCGCTGTAGAAATGACAATCCTTTTCCAAGATGGCCACCATGGAAATGGATGGCGGGGCTCCATAAGGAGCCCCTCTTCCTTTTCCATGGTGCCCTGTGGGAGGTGAAGAGTGAATGCAGCGGCAGCACCCGCCACCGCCGAAATAAGTTAAATAGGCGGCCTGGGGGGTGAAAATAAAATGGGACGGAGAGTGGAGGGAAGATGGCGGCAGGGATAGCCAGCTGTCAGGCAGCTTGCAATGCAGGCTTGTACCGGCAGTTCAAGCCCACGTTCCTAGCCACCTAATTGGCTGGCTCCCCAGCCCACGGTGCTAATGGACAATTTTATATTAGAGAAAAATATAAAAGGACAGAAACAATTTTCTGTTCCAAATCATTTTCTCTAGCAGACAATAAGGATGATAATCGGTGGACCTTTATAACTACCCACGGTCTCCACAGTCCCCTTTCCAGGCCATGGATCATTAATAGACACGGATGGCATGTGCACACCATCGCACTGGGCAGCCCTTCTACCCTTTTTAATGTTATAATTGTAACACTCCCTCAATGCCTGCTTTCAAACAGTCACACATCCATCCACCAATCACTTTCAAAAATTATACATGTAACCCTATGACCATATTAAGCTTCCACACACCAACTGCCACTTAACAATCTTTTACAAATCTTTTGCATCTGCATTTCCCTTACTTATACAAATATACAAAAAAAATCACACAATGCTCCTATAAATGCACATGTGCATTGAGAGAAGTGCATAACTAGAAGAGGCAGTACGGATGGGCAAGTGCTCATGGGAACGCAGGAGGGAAATGCCAGTGGATGTCATGGTGGGATGCCACTGGCTACCTACTGAAGCATACGAGTCCCAAGGGTGGGCTACATCTTAACCGTAACATCCCTTTAACAATGTTTTTTCTGTCAATTTAATAGGTTTTTTATAAGTGAAAATGTTTTATGGTGTTACATCACTGCATATAAGTTAATAATAATTCCTCTTTTCATATTTATGAAAGAACTATAAACCTCCTTTAA
Source organism: Ambystoma mexicanum (assembly GCF_040938575.1). NCBI lineage: Eukaryota > Metazoa > Chordata > Amphibia > Caudata > Ambystomatidae > Ambystoma > Ambystoma mexicanum. Next base: position 1,129,923,310 of record NC_090934.1, on the reverse strand, counting down.
GAAACATATTTTTTGCAACACATACTTATGTCTGTTGTTATCAGCAGTGCATGCTGGGGATAGAAATCATTGTTCAATCGCCTACAGCATAAGGCAGTTGACCCCACCATGACCCCAGCCAAACCAAACCACACATTTTATTCACTGCACCTACCCTGCATTCTAGCTCAGTGTTCACTAAATCCTAATAATGTAACCATTACCCAGTTTTCATGACTTCCAGCCATGGGCAGTCTCCAAATCCATGGGTCATAGGCTTCGGCCATGCCGTTTTCCACAATAAGCAAATCAGAGTACACATGTGTGTTTGCCGAGGGCCAGACCCACTTCCAAGACACATAGGGGCCGATTCATGGAACAAACGTGCGCCGAAAATCCCAGCGCAAGCAGGCGCAAGGTGGAGCAAGTGTGAGAAAGCAAGCGCACACGCACGTGTGCGATTCAAGGAAGGCGCTGCGCTTGTTTCCCACTGGTTGTGCGCCAAATCCGTGCATGGCGCACCCGGGCACACACGTCATCAAACGGCGTGTGCTACGTGCACAGCAAAAGCGCACAAGTGGGCGGAACAGTGGGCGTAACACGCGGAATGGGGAATAACGCGTGAAAAAGAAGGCGTAACTGGGGAAGTACTGCAGGGAACTACACGGAACGCCCACACGCACGCAAACAACCCGTATTCATGGATTTGAATACGGGAAACCCGCGCATGGCAAAGACGTGCACAGGCGTTAACGCATCGCCACACGAAGGCAGGCAGAAGCGTCCCCGCGCACAGTATAAAAGTGCGCGCAAACAACAAACACGTATATACAGCTACGATGAATGCCCCATTTGTCGCAGCACTGATCGTGGGACACCGCAGGAGGAGGAGAATAGCCAGGGCACACATTTTTTCACCACGGACAAGCCTTTTTGGGATGCCTGACGACCAGGTCTATGGCAGGTATAGGTTTCCACCCCGCATCATCCTAGACCTGGTCAGGGAGTGGGAAGATGACCTTACATCCCCCACCCTCTGCTCCCAAGCATTGAGCCCCTTGGAGAAGCTGCTCAATGTCCTGCATTTTTTGGCCACTGGGTCTTTTCAGCGGACTACTGCCATAGTGGGGGGGTCTCACAGGCCACGCAGTCACGCTGCCTACACCAGGTCTTGGCAATCATGACAGCACGCCCCTCAGTCCGCAGGCACATATACATGCCCAGAACACCCGCAGAAAGGCAGGCCGTTGTCCAGGACTTTTACAGGGTGGCACACTTCCCCAAAGTGCTCGGTCGGTGCCATAGATTGCACCCATGTGGCCCTACGTCCACCTAGGGCCACTGAGCACATCTACCGAAACTGCAAGCACTGGCATTCCATCAACGTACAGGTGGTATGCGATGCAAAGGGAATCATCACCTCTGTCTATGCAAACTACCCTGGTTCCACCCATGACAGTTTCATATACAGAATGTCCGCCCTGAGCCGGGCCCTGGAAGCTGGGCAGTGTGGCGACACATGGCTCCTAGGTGAGTACAAATGCCCATGCACATGCATGCATGTCACACACACACACAAATACACAAACCCCAATAATCACAACCATTGTCACCTCTCCAGGGGACAGTGCCTACCCTCTGTGCAACCACATGATGACGCCAATCCGGAACCCCACCACACCACCCCAGGTAAGATACAACGCCACCCATATTGCAACCAGGGCCATAGTGGAGCGCACATTCGGAGTGCTCAAGTCACACTTCCGCTCCCTTGACCGCTCTGGCGGGCAGCTACTCTATGCACCCCCAGTAGTGAGCAGGATCATTGTGGCAGCATGTGTCCTGCACAATGTTGCAACACGGCAGGGCGTACCGGTGGATATGGTCGTGCCCCCACATCCCCAACCACAGGCACAGGCGCTGCACATGGGAGGGGATAGGGCACGTGGCGAGGCAGCCCGGACCCAGCTTGTGGCCACACTTTTCATCTAAACTCCCAACCCTGCGGAGTGCACACAGGCCTGGCACATACCAGGTGACAATCGATGATGACAAAGAGACAGTCAACTGTCACAACCTTACCACCCTGAGATTGTTGCCATGGAATTGCCACATTGTGTGCATCCCTAGCTACATAAACACAAGCAATCCTGTGTGACCAAAAGGCACACATGCAAGGTGTGAATAACAAAGACCTGCAAAACAGGCCATGACTATCACTGGTATGTCACTCAAACCCTCCCAAACCACAACATGACATGGTAACCAATAGCCATACACCAACACAGTACCAATAAGGTACACATTGCCATGTGAAAAATGTAAATTGGCATCAGACAATGATGCCTGACATGGAGTCAGATGAAATGACAGACCAACAACCTCCGACCCAAAATAAGTCATACCCAAATGCATTCCAAAAGTTGGAGTTGTAACATAACAATGAATGCCTGTCTACATGCACAATGTGTATTGCAAAATCAACACTGCAGCTTCTGTGTGCTGTGTCCACCTCCTGCAACACACTGCTCAGTGCACAGCACAGTGAACAGCCATTGTGTGTGATGCACACCCTGAGCATCACATCTAAGCGACAAACTACATCAAAAAGCAAATTAGGCATGTACGGGATCCACAATTGTTCATAGAACATGTGCTGCAGGGACACAGTGGGCACCAGAAGGCAAACAGAGTGTGCACGTGCACATGGAAGGGTGGTTGTACATGTAGTGGATAATAGTGCAAGTGTGTGGGTCAGTAGGGACATGCACTCAACATATGCATGTGCAATCAAGTGACCATTAGTGTCCTCTACACATCACATGTGAACATTCACCATGTGTATACCCCAGCATGTCAAACCACAACTATCCCCTCACACCTGAAAGGTAAACACAACACATGAACAGGCATTGATCAGCAGAATACATCATGTACATAGGATACCACAATTACAATGTCAGGGTGCCCATCACACTGCAGGGCAAGGCAACTATCAACAACAAAACACCCCCCCTCACAAATCACCACAACCCACTGAACAACTGCACCTGGGTTATTCAGCCTCATCCTTTAATTTCACCTGGCCACAGGATCACCCTTCCCCTTTGTCACCATCTCCCACCTTGTGTGCAAAAAGGTGCCAGCACACTCAGAGTCCACCTTGATTGCAAAAGCACCAAATCCAAGAGAACTCAAAGCAGGCCAACACAGAAGGCAAGCAAATAGCCTGCAGGCAGGAAAACAAACCAGAACAGCCTCCAGTAGATGACTTGAAGTAGCAGTACGCCACAAAGGCCAAATACTACCACAATGATGTTAACAACCAAGGTAGCACAATAAAACAATGTCACAACAGGATGTGTACCATGTGTGGTACATAACATAGAATGATGCACCACGAACTGATGTGTACTGTCACAGCTCCCATGTACAGGCGCAGGAGTGGCACGAACCAACCACCCCCACCGTGGTCTGGGTGCCTGCAAGGTCAAACTCACACAGGCCTCTGAGACCCTGGTGGGAAAGGAGGGTCAGGGATATGCAGTCGGGACAGGCATTGGCATACTGTTTAACCGGAATGAGGGGAAGGAGAGGGGGGTAGGATTGACACAGGAAAGTAGGGAATGCACAAAAATGTAGTACTCACATTAACACATACACAATTAGACCAAACTTGTTCATCATGCACATAGCAGCAAATTACTCAAATGGAAGTCAAAGAGAGACTTATCTCTGGGGTGAATGCTGGCCTCCTGCCTGCACACTCTCAGGGCCGGTAACAGGAGCAGTTCAATGCTGCAAAGAGAGCCACAGTTAATAATCTGTGTGTGCCCAAAACGCACAAACACACCACCAAATATGCCCCAAAGTAACAAACTACTCTACAAACAGACAATCTTGTGTGGATGCTTCGCACCCATACGTAACATTAGCCCTGTGATGGTTCATACACAGTCAATGGAGTAGGTCAGGCGCCACTGGGTGCGTGGCAAATGGAACACCAATGTGTCACGATTCACACAATATGCAACGATCCCTGGGTAAGCAGACAGACGCATATAGCAAGGTATGACTTCAGAACAAGTCGTGTACCACCATGACCAAAATAAAGTAGGCAGTGCATGTTGCAAATTCAACTCAGAAATTAAATGCACTGCACCCGAGTATGTCCCTTGCTGTCTGTCCCTGTGAGCTACTTCTTTCCATGTCTCGGAAAGCTGTATGGCTAATACAAGTGCCTCAATGGCCCATGGTGGACCGGAGGGTATGTGCCACTGCCCCTGCAGGTGCCCCAGACAACTTTCGCTATCAACTAGCCATCAGTCCACTAACATATCTGAGCTGTATTGTGCGCTTCAACACCAATATTTGTCCAAGCTCACCGTCAGTGCTGCTACTAAGCATGCATGTGCAACTGGCCTGGTGGAAGGTTTGCTGTGTTGTGACCCCCCTGTGCTGCTCACCTTGCCTGGAGTCCCTGGAAACACATCAGCAGTTTTCAGATGTATGATCGCAATCCCTGTGCCTCTGCTTGCGCACACATGCGCATGTCGGCACCACCAAACGTGTCCAGATTCCAGACGTCCAATGGCCCATGTCTCCTGGCAAAGGTGGTCTGGAGGCTCATCCCCCTGCAGAAAAGCCATGAAACACATGATTAATGCTTTCGATTCATCTGTGTGTGTCTCTTCAGGCATTTCATGACTGGACCATGTCAGAGACGTACATCAGAAATCACACCATCAGCTTTCACAGCCAAAGTGTGGAACACACTATCTACGGCATGAATTGCAACAAGCACATGTACAGTAAAGATAAGAAACATACTACACAATGCATAGCAATGAATGTACACATGAATCATGAAACACCCCATCTAGCAAAAGAAGAACAGTGGTCAATTACACCCCAATCATCCCCACTAGGGGTGTCAACACAAGTTCCACAGCAGCAGACATGCCACATATATGACAGTCCAAAGCCCTTGTGTAATAGGCTGTTACACCGAAACCATCCTTGCTAGCCCATGGATAAGGGAAGCAGGAGTGGCATATGTGAGTCAAGGACCCCAAGCAGCAAACACATACACAAGAAGGGCCCAGCTGGAACAGACAGTGGATGCTTTCAAAAGCCACAAAGCACCACACCGTCACATGAAAGCACAATAGACAAGCAATTTTAAACTATATTAACTAATTACACTAACTATGAAAAACCTACATTACCTATTTAGACTAACTATCAAACAGAAACTTATCTAACTAAACTAAAAGAAAAATCAAAAATGGCCACATACGACTCGGGGCGGGAGGCACTTAGGAGGCGGGAGGTACAGGGTGCTGCTCAACACCCACATGCGATGATGCTGAGGAAAAAAAACCTCCATGGGCTCAATGCCTGCACAGCCTGACCTATGTGGGAGATAGATTGTCGTCCGAGTCTGGCTCTTCCTGGAAAGGAGGATGTGGCACAGGAGCATGACCACGCCTAGCCGCAGCTTGCCCCTCGTCGGCAGCAAGTCTGCCGGACGGGTGAGCCTGGTTCTGTGTGGCGATGACACGTAGGTCTGCATGCAGAACCTCCCGTGATACACGTGCTTCCTCTTGCAAGGTAGCACGTGTAACACAGAGTTCCTCCTGCAAGGCCTGGCTGGACAACCGCTGCACCTCCCGGCAAGCATGAAGCTCAGCCGAGATGGTACGCTCAAGCTGTGCAAACCTCTCCTCTGCCCGCTCCCTCTGGGACATCAGAAGGACACCCAGAGTGGATCTGAGGGAAGCATACTGAGTGGGATTAAGACATGACTGCCAATTCTGAACGCCAGGGGGCAGCAATGTGATGTCCCAGGCACATCAGTGACTGGTGTGGATGGTGACCCTGCGTCCCGTTCCACCACGGGTGGAGGTTCCAAGACTGTCTGACCCCTCAGTGCAGGTGTCGTGGACAGAGGAGTGTCCACATCAGAATCACTCACCCCTGACATAGGGACCTGATGCTCATCCAACTCGAAATGGTCGTCAGAGTGTTCATCAGGGCTGGACTCATAGGCAGCCAGAGACAAAATGGACTGTAGCACTTGGGGGTTTTCGTGGCCTACCACCCCACGACCCCCACTTGTGCTGGGCTGATGTAGTGATAACAACCCTGTGCCTGGCATGACAACACCATCCTCCGGCTCCATTGCGTCATCACCTGAAAAATAGAGAGACAAAAGGTCACTACACATGTTAGAAGCACACAACACACACACAGACCGACACCAAACACATCAGGTAGACATGTGACACACAAAATAGAACCTGGCATGCATGCTGGGTATGTGGAAAGGTGGCAGTTTGCACTGAAGTGGGTCTATGCAGTGCAGCAAATATATATGTTACTCACTATCTACATGTACAAGGACATGGTGTGTGTCAGAAAATGTGAAGGCAGTGAAAGGTCAACTTCAGGCATCACGTGCAATGTGCATTCAATGGGTAGCATGTCTACAAGCAAACCACCCCTCCCCCCAAGTGCAAAAGCAGGGATGCCTAGCATGGTATCAAAAGGCTGACCATAGACCTGTGTATTGACAGACAGTGTTGACTAGCATCAACAGCATCATGTGAGTCAAGTGACAACACAGCAAATGATGATGGGGCAGTAAGCAGGGCACATGATGAAACCTCTGGAGTACACCCACATGTGAAGAAGACACTACACCAGTTGGACAGAGTCATTGGCCATTAAACAGGCTGAGGCCTGTGACCCACACAGATTGTCAGACCCTAAACATGTGTGCAACGCAATACTGAGCCACAGTTGACATGGGAAGGCAGATGAAATGGCATGCAATGTAGGTCATCCAGGACTTGTATTACAGTGATCATCCAGTCATGGACACATAGGGGCATGCGTGGAATGCACATGGAGCATGAATGGGCACTCATGACCCTGCGGGGCATCGGACCACTGCACAGTCCAAGTGAGACACCTTGCATCAAGTACTAAGGATGTACCACACGGCATATGTCTGGCAGATTGGCCGCTGGATGTTAGCATGTACACAGGAGGCATGAACAGGGAAGTACCCAATGGCAATATTGTAGCAGACCAGTGCTAAGGTGGAATTGGGGTACAGAGCGGGGGGTTGAGGGACAAGGGAGCATGCCTACATTGAGTACCCGCTTGCAGGCAGAGGACACATGCACGTCAGTCATGCTATGGATAGTCCCTGGGCTGAGAGGAAGGACACCCCACACTACATGCAGAAGTGCCAGTGAGCTGGAACATGGACCGGAGGGGCATTCTGTTAACCAGCATTTGAGTAGGGTGCAATAGTGGTGATGCGGACAGTCCCTGTCTGCTCCACATGTCCACCATCCAGCAGAGTAGACATGCATCAGGGAAACATTGCATTACTTTCACATCAGAACCATGTACACGTGACATGTAGTGGCAGTCATGCACAACACATCACACAAGTAAAGCACACACGTCCTCAACAAACACGCATCAACACTCACTGGACTGGGCATCAAAGTCTGGCATCTCTCCCACTCCTTCGACCGATTCAGATGGTATGAACTCTGCAACGAGTGACTCATGCGGAGTGAGGTCTTCCTCCTCTGGTGCAGGCCCACTGCCAGTCACCAGAGTCAAGTTGTAATTTGAGGCACGCTTAGACTTAGCGCTGCGTTTGAGGTCATTCCAACGCTTTTTGCACTCTTGCGCCGTGCGCACCTCATGGCCTAATGCACTCACATGTTCCGCAACTTGCTTCCAGTGGGTATCACGGTGGACAGCCGTAGTCTGACAATTAGCACCCACTAGCATGTCACGGCTGTGGTCCCGCACGTAGCCCACGAGGAAGTCCAGTTCCTGTTTGCAGAAAGGCTTCTTCCTCGACGTGCCGGAGGTCGTGGCTGTGTGTTGGGTCCCAGCCTGTGCTGCAGGTGCAACCTTCCTCCTCTTGGATTGTGGCGCAGACACTGGCTGGCTGATCAGTATGGCCAGTGGGTTCGGTGGATTGAGACAAGGGAGTGGCAGGTGGAGGGACGACCAAAGGCCTGACTTGTGTCAGTGGCAGCTGGGTGCCCTCTAATGGACCCTGCGCAGCAACATCCGCTGTGGCAGGGTCATTGACCGCAACTGTCCTGGTTGGCAGACTCACAACCGGGGTGTTGTTGGGTGCATCTGTCCCTGCACTTGCCAACACCCGGCTGTTCGGGGCAGCAGATGACATAACTGCCCCAGGGACATGTGTCTTGGTCAGGGCAGCCCTGCGTGCCCCTACGGTTTCCCTCCTGGCCTGTTGGAAATCTTCCAAGGGCTCTTCAAGTGCCAACGCAGCCTGCGCTGGCAGACCCTGAGCCTGGGTGGTGGTGTCCACAGCTGCACCTGCAGCTACCACTACCCTTGGGCCCATGGCAGTCGATGAAACGGACTGCCGGGTCACACGGGCGTCAGTGCCAGATACAGAAGCTGCATCTCCCGGAACCACAGGGGGTGGTGGCATGACTGCACCGACACATGGCACAACATCGTGCTCAAGTGGCGCACCCCTGCCTCTTCCCCCTCTGCGGCCACCATGGACACCTTGGAGTCCCCCTACTCCCTGGTCACCCTGGCCATGTCCCCGACCATGCCTGCCACGAGGAGGATGCCCAGCTGAGGCGCCCCTCACCTTTGGTGGCCTCCCAACCATGGCACAGATGTAGTAGTGCCGGCACAGATGGAGTAGTGCCAATGGGAGGTGTACACCACAATTGACCTGAGCAATTGGGGTGAAGGGGGTGGGATGCAAGATGTTAACAGCCCCCCTGCACCTGCAAGGCTGTATGTGACCCCAGTGATGTAGTGATGGATCACGCAAAGCTCAGGCACCCCAAAACTGCAGTAAAACCGTGCATGCAACCCTGCAGCATATGTGCGTGGAATCAACCTCCCGCAGTACGCGGTGGCACCCAGTAACATGAAAAACGCGTACGCGTGGGACACGCAGGCCACTATGACCTTGAAAACGGGTACGATACACAGGGGCACGCGCAGTGGGAAAAATAACGTGCGCGACTCACCATCTGACTAGCGCGATGCAGAAAAACACGCGTAGCCAATACCCCCGCCAAAAGAAGAGATACGTCCTTGATAGCTGTGAAGTTGTGATGGTGCGCGAAACAACACGAAGCAGCAACACATGTCGGTCTCCACGAAAGGCACGTACAGCGAACTGCTGGCCCCGCTCACCTTTAGCCCGTGCTGAGGGAAACACACATTCACACGCGGACGTGCAGTTTTTTCATCCGCGCTGGACCACTATGCCAACGTCAAGAGGGAAACGCCCGCGCGAGTCACGCCTTTGGTCCAATGAAACCGCGTACATGTGCTGACGCGCTTACACGCGACGGGCCTTTCCTCGAATTACACGCTGACGTGCAAGATTTTCACGTGCCAAATCACTCCGTATCAAGCTGGCCACGCAACAACACACGGAAGACTGCGCTCCTGCCCAGAAGGCCAAATTACTGCCCCCCAGAGCCCTGAGCACACTCCCACCTGCCATCTGCTGCTGCCTGACTGCCTGCTGCCCACGTGCCTTGCTATTTGCTGCCTGCACGTCAGCCAGGGGTGCAGTTGCTGTGACCACCCCTGCTGGAACCGAAGACTCCCGACTGGGATACCATCGCTCCACAGCCCAGCCCCAGGACCCAGTTGCCCACCCACTCCTGCCTCTGGGGTTGCCATGTCGGGCACAACACCATCTGGCACCACTGGCAACCCCCAGCCAGAGAGGCAGAGGGCCACCAGCTTCAGTGCCAGGGAAGTTGGTGTCCTGGTGGAGCAAGTCCTGGGGCAGTATGATGCCCTCTTTGGAAGTTTGCGCGCCGACAATGAAGGACGGACCAGGATCTGGATGGACATCTTGACTGCCATCAACGCGGAGGCGGTGGCAGTTAGTGACTTACACCATGTCAAGAAGCACTGGGAGGACTTCAGGTCCAGGACCCTCAACAAGGCCCGGTGCCTCTTGAAGGCAGCGGATGCCAAGGGGCGCCGGGGCCACCTGTCCGACCACCAGATGAGGGTCCTGGAACACATATGCCCAGCGCTCCACGTCCAGGTCCTTGAGAGGCAGACCCGTCTGAAGTCGAGTGGTAAGTGTACATGCATACTGATTGGACGCTGTGTGTGTGGTGGTGTGCCAGTAGTGTGCAGGTTGCACATGTGTTTTCGTAGGGCCATGTAGGGATGTGTATGAACAGGGGCGTGAGGCTGCCACATGTGAGTTCTCTTAGGTGTGAGACACATCGATGGTGTATGTGTTGGTAAGCATGCTGTGCAAATGCAGGTGTGGTAGCACACATGTTTGAATTTCTGTGTATGTACGTTGGCATGGTTGTGGTGTCACACATGGATGGTGGTTCCTGTTGCATGTATCTGCACTGTTTACATGTGCATGTGTGTGTATTTGACAAGTGTGCAACTGTGATGCAACATGGATGCATATGACACTGATATGTAGAAGGCTGAATGCCAGATGTGACATGTATGGCGATCGCATCACTGCGACAGTTGGAGGAGATGTAGACATGCATGTAAGTGTGGTGGCGTGTGTGCATGTATAGTGCACTCCCTGTGTTTCATGTGATGTCAGGCTCACCTTCGGCTGTTCTTGCTGTTGTATGTGTATGGATGTTGCTGCCTGGTGCAATATTGCTGTGGAAATGCTCATGTGTGTGAGTTGAAATTACATGTGTGTCGTGGAGTGTGATGCCATGTCTGAAGTTTGACACCGCCACTCATGTGCACTGTCATGTGTGTATCAGTCCATTGTACAGTGCCCTGATGTCTGTGTTTTATCTCTCCCTGTCTGCAGCGTCAACTGATGAAGAGGGCGGAGAGGGTGCTGCACAGTGGCAGGGATCGCACCACCAGCCGGAGACGCAAGGCCCGGCTCCCCTCCCAGATTGTCATCTCATCAGGGATTGAGGAGTCTGGTGCTGCGTCCCAGGCCGCAGCTGCCGAGGGTAGGTCCAAGAGGCAGAGGTCGGAGGTGGACTCCTCGGCAGCAGAAGGGGCAGCTGAGACCCCACAGGGTCCAACGGAGGAAGATGGCACGGAGTCATCCAGGTTGGTGGGGGGTTTGGTGGAGGAGGAGGCCGCGGAAGGGACACACACGGGTTCTGGAGGTGGGGATTCCACTGGTGCTAGTGGTGCAGTGCAGGGGCAGGGACAGAAGGCAGCACAGGCAGCCGCGGAGGTGCCTGTGTGTAATCCTGTCCCTGATCCTGTCACTGCATCATCTGGCACCAGCAATGCCTACGTCCAGACCCGTTTTCAGGGAGGGGATGAGCGCACAACAACTGGCCTTCCTTTCCCTGCGGACGTGGCTATCCGGGACCGTGTTGAGCCTGTCCTGAGTGGGATAGCGTTGTGTCAACGGGGCATGTGAGGTGACCTGCAGTCTTTTCGTGGAGAGACTGCACGTCGTCTCGCATGCCTCTTTGACCACGTTGACCTACTGGGACGGGTCACCGATGCTGGATTCCTCCGTGTGCTGGACCTTTTTGTGACCCCCTCCTCACCTGAACCCCCTACGCGCCAGTCGTCCTCCATGCCATCTTCCCACCCATGTGTCACCTGGGTACCCTGTGGAGCTGCCCCTGACCCAAAGGCCAGGCTGGTGGAGGACACATCCCTGCCACAGTCGGGAGTCAGACGTCCAGCAGGGGTGGCCACCACGACAACTGCACCCCAGCTGGAGGAGGACATGCAGGCAGCAAGAGCGAGTGCGCAGGCCCAGGCCCAGGCACAGCAGCAGCAACATGGTGGGAGCAATGATGGCTCGGGGCCTTCAACATCGGAGGTGCAGGCATCGGCCATAGGGTAGGAGGACCCCGGATTTCAAGTGTCTTCCGTGTGGCAGCGGTTGGGCCACGCCATAGATGCGGAGCGGCAGCGGGCGGAAGAGGCACGGCTCACAATGGTCAGGGCGGAGAACTCCATGCGGAGGGCCCTGAGACGGGCCGAGTGCCTCGAGGCAATTCGCAGGGAGTTGGAGGTGAACATGTCATCGTCCCTGCGAACCCTCAGGGCCATGGAAGAGGACCGCCTCCAGGACATTGAGCGGGAGTTCGATGATGCCCTGGCCCGGGACATCAAAAAGTGAGCCGTCGGACTAGCCTGCTGCCATTGTAAATAGTTAGATAGTGTTAGGTTTCCTTTCTGTTTTTGTTTATTTTGGGCCGCTTGGACAATGCACCACATTTTTGTATATAGTTCATTATTAGGTAGGGTTTTTTGTAGGTTTCATTTCATTTGTTAGGCTCATGGACCCTGGATTGGTGATTTGTATATAGATGAACAGTGGATGTTTCTCGTTTTTATTTTAATTTCACCGTGGCGCAATGGATTTCATATATTTTTTTTCACTTGGATTTGCTTTGTTGGACTGAGACTTTGGACAAATTTTCATTTGGATTTCTTTGGATTCTGATTTCATATTTTTTATTTTTTTCCAGACATGCTGCATTTTATTTCTTATTCCCACTATTGATTTTTTTTTTCATTACATTCATGTTGTGTTCAATACATTTTTGTTTCATACTTCGATGTGTGGTATTCTCTCATTGGCTTCATGCATGTCATGATATGGGTTTTCACATTCACTTGCACCCATTGTGTGTGTGTGACGGACATGTGTTCATGTACATACTTGCCATTCGGGTTGTATCATGTAATGGCCATTTCTCTGTGGGTGGATGCAATACTTGTTTGGGTCTTTGGGCTGGGGTGGCGTGGGGTGTGGTGTGGGTGGCCATGAGGCCCATGATTGAGGATCGTCATGACGTGGGTGCTGGGGGACATGAGTGGGGGCATGCTGGCAGGTGCCCCTGACTGCTGGGGGGTGGGGGTGCTGGGGGACATGTGTGGGACATGAGTGGGGGCCTGCTGGCAGGTGCCCCTGACTGCTGGGGGGTGAGGGTACTGGGGGACATGTGTGGGACATGCGTGGGGACCTGCTGGAAGGTGCCCCTGACTGCTGGTGGGTGGAGGTGCTGGGGGACATGAGTGGGGGCCTGCTGGCAGGTGCCCCTGACTGCTGGGGGTGGGGGTGCTGGGGGACATGTGTGGGACATGAGTGGGGGCCTGCTGGCAGGTGCCCCTGACTGCTGGGGGGTGGGGGTGCTGGGGGACATGAGTGGGGGCCTGCTGGCAGGTGCCCCTGACTGCTGGGGGGTGGGGGTGCTGGGGGACATGAGTTGGTGATCACTAGTGCAAGGTGACATGTGGCTTGGCTGGGGGGCATGCCCATGGTGGATGGGCTGCCTGCGGGACATGACCAGGGGTGCAGGGTAGTCCCCTGTGGTGTGGGCTGCCTGCAGGGGCCGTGGAGGGTGTAGAGGGAACACCTGGGAGGACCCACACTGCCAATTCACGTGTAGGACTCCCTGCGCACCCCCGAAATTCACGTACCCCGCTCTGACAGCAAAATCGCATGTGAAACTTCCCACGAAGCCCAGTTATTCACGTACCCCACTTGCACAGGGCCTATCCCATGTGAAACTTCCCGCGAACCCCACGAATACATATACCCCACTTGCACAGGGCATTTCGCGTGTGAAACTTCCTGCGCACCCCCGAAATACACGTTCCCCTCTCCAATCGCGAGTGAAACTTCCCGCGCACCCCAGGAATACACGTACCCCACTCGCACAGGGCCTATCGCGTGTGAAACTTCCTGTGCACCCCAGGAATACACGTACCCCACTCGCACAGGGCATTTCGCGTGTGAAACTTCCCGCGCACCCCCAAAATACACGTTCCCCTCTCCAATCGCGTGTGAAACTTCCCGCGCATCCCAGGAATGCACGTACCCCACTCGCACAGGGCCTGTCGCGTGTGAAACTTCCCGCACACCCCCGAAATACACGTTCCCCTCTCCAATCGCATGTGAAACTTCCCGTGCACCCCAGGAATACACGTACCCCACTCACACAGGGCCTATCACGTGTGAAGCTTCCCGCGCACCCCAGGAATACACATACCCCACTCGCACAGGGCATTTCGCGTGTGAAACATCCCATGCACCCCCGAAATACACGTTCCCCTCTCCAATCGCGTGTGAAACTTCCCGCGCACCCCAGGAATACACGTACCCCACTCGCACAGGGCCTATCGCGTGTGAAACTTCCTGCACACCCCAGGAATACACGTACCCCACTCGCACAGGGCATTTCGCGTGTGACACTTCCCACGAACCCCTGTTATACACGTACCCTGCTCCAATTGCGTGTGACACTCCCCGTGCAGCGGGGTACGTGTATTCGGAGGGGTGCGCGGGGAGTTTTACAGGCGTTTTCGTGGTTGGGGGCCTGTGCGCCATGTACGGGATTTGTGCGCTGTGCATGGCACACGGGGAGGGGTTGGGGGCGTAACTGGCACTGCTGCAGGGTCGCTGTGCCACTCTGTACCACGGCTTGTTTTGGAAGCTAAAATCCATGAATACGCTGTGCACGGAAATGGATTTTAGCGCACGCGGCTGGCGCAGTAATTCGCACGCGCACACTGTGCGCCAGCCGCGTGTGCCACTTGTGCGCTGAATTCTATGAATTACCCCCAAAATGTATATCACTAGTTTTTCTACTTACATTATTACACTTTGCACAAATAAAACACAAGACATATTGCCAAAAACATGCGTTCAGGTCCTTGCTAATGCTCGTTGCGCAAGTTTTTTGTAATCTAGTCCACCACTTCAGACGGTAACCGCAAGCAGAATATGTTTTCCCATTCAAACCTACCGCATTGGCCATGCTGCATGGCCCAATAAGCAAATTACAGTACACATTTCTCCTTGCTGATGGCCAGGCCCACTGCCCAGACACCAATATTATATCATTGTGTTGTGTACTTACATTTTACACTTTTGAAAAAATAAAATACAGGACATATTTGCAAAACCATGCCTTCAAGTTCTTGCTAACCCTCCTCATGCATATTTGCTGCAATCCCATCCAGCACTTCAACCTGTACCCACAAGCAGATTTGTTTTCCCATTTAAACCTACCTCAATTTCGAAAAACATTACCACAAACCCAGTCCCTGGTGGTCATGCCCACTTTATCCCCATTGCTGGTCCCTCGTGGTCATGGCCAGTAGCCAGATTGTCCGGGTCATGGTATTAGACCATGACCCGGACAATCTGGCCACTGCCTATGGCCACAGGCTATGTCTCAGTAACCAAAAGGTATATATATATATTTTTTTTATTAGTTCATTACACATTTTTAAAAAATGTGTTCAATTCTTCATTACGTTCTAATTTCTTTCTAATACAAAGATAAGTTTTAAAAATGTTTACAATTCATTGCTTCCAATTACTTTCAAACAAAGGAAAAAAAGAAAATACGAAATCAGATAATATTCTGAAGCAATTCAACTTAGTTCTAGATTCTTTGTACAACCTTTCTTTTTACTAAAATAATCTGCCACAAATTTGATTCCTTTTCTTATTTCTAAGCCTTAGGATTGTCCACTTATCTGATGTTCTGACATTTGGCATTCCTATTTTTCCCAAAAAGCTATTAAAGCAAAAGTTAATTTTAGATCGGTTCCCTCTGAGAGAACAAGCCACCACTCTTCACCATTGAGAGAGGATCTTTTTGACATTTCAGGTCCCAGATGAAGAGATCTTTCATTTCGCAGTTCCTTGCAGTATAACACTAGATGTTTTAATGTTTCTTTGTCGGTTTTGCAAAATCTGCAATTTTCTTCTCGATCTTTTTCTTTCTTTCTTAAATTCATAATTGCTTTGGTTTGGAACAAATTCATCCGAAACTTCAGGAATGTATGTCTTTTTTTGTTACATGGGAACTTTTGAAAATATTTTGGAAGAATGTTCATTGCTCGTGCCTCTAGAGCGACTTGATCCATACTTCTATGCAGAGACCTTTGATCTTGGTTTTCACACCAATCCTGGGACCATAGTTTCTTATTTACCGCATTTGGGTTTTGGATCAATGTGCCAGGATTCACCTGTAATTGTTCCAATGTAGTTGCGCACATTTGTTTCCACCTGCTCAGTATTGAGCCATCCAGATATTTTGGATTATTGCGTAGGATTCGGTATTGCGGAAGATCGTCTGCTCCCAGGACTTTCCTGTAAAATGTCAAGGTGTTCCATATGACTTTTGCATTGATTGAAATCAGGCCAAGCTCAAATCTAATGCAAGCTGTTGGAGTTCCTCTGGGCAATGCTAGTACTTTACTCCAAAATGTGTTTTCCCACCATGCCCAGATCCCAGCCGGGCACTCCAGCATTGCTTCAGCGCCAAAGCTTAAAGCTGGGATGACCTTAGCCTTATAGAATTCAATTACAGGTTTTATTGTGAACTTCCCTTATTTCTTGTTTAAGATGTATCCTTGGGAAGCCAGAAGTTTGCATTTTCGTCGTATTTTCTCCACCATATTGTCATTGGTCAGCCGTGAGTTGATCAAAATTCCTAGATATTGTGATTCCATTGTGTGCCGAATAGGTTTTGTGTCTATTTTCCAGGTGAATTTATTCACGTTACTTGCTCCCACTAGGTTTTGTAGGACTAATATCTCTGGTTTTAGTGGATTAATCACCAAGCCGTTAGCGTCAGTATAATCCTTTAATGCTGACAGCTTCCTCTGTAGGCCTATAGGTGTTACATCCATTATCACGATGTCATCAGCATAAAGGATGTATCCTAGTCCATTTCCATTTATTTTTGGGTCGAATGATCTTATTGTATCAAGTGATCTCCCAATATCCGAGATAAAGGTGCTGAATAAGGTTGCTCCCAATGGGCATCCCTGCTTCACCCCTCTTGTGGTTTTAATCGCTGACAATAAAGTTCCCAGTTGATCCAGTCTTACTTTTATCATTGTTCCGGAATACAGTTCCCTAATTGCAGCGAGCAGGCTATCGGGGCATCCCCAATTGCTAAGTTTGTTCCATAGTAGCTCACGATCAATTGAGTCAAATGCGTGAGTCAGATCTATGAAGGCTAAGTATATATTTGTTTTCGTTATTATTGCCTCCATCTTTAATAAATTGATTAGCAATATGTTCAATCCACAGCCAACACCTTTAAGAAACCTAGTTTGTCGTTTATCAGCAACTTCTGCCACTTTTATCCAGTTTGTCAGTTGGATTAATAGTTGTGTTGCAAAGATTTTTCCTACAACATCCAAAAGGGCAATCGGCCTGTAATTTTTAGGATCCGTTCTTACTCCTTTTTTAAATACAGGGACGATTATGGCTGATCTCCAAGACTCAGGGATTCTTTTTTCAGCAATAATTTTCCTGAACAAAGTGAAACAAAATTCAGCCCATGCTTCCGGTTGAAGTTTTAGCATCTGATTTGTGAGTCCGTCGAGGCCAGGAGCTCTCAACGAGCTTAGCCTTTTGATGTTGTCTAGGATATCGATCTTATTAATAGTGATGTCCCATTGTGTTAATTTTTTTTTATCATGAAGTTGATTATCCATGTTTTTAGCAAATAGCTTTCCAAAATGGTCTAACCAGTTGGTTTCTGTTACCATATTGTTTTGGATAGCTTGTTGTGGGAATCCCATATTGTTAATTACTTCCAAGAATGAGCAAGCGTTTTTAGTTGTCAAAATGTGTCAAATCTTTTCAGTGTCATTCTGGATCATCATGCTTTTATGTGAGCGTAACCATTTTTTGTAGGAATTTTGTACTGCTCTTTTCTGTTCAGTATACTCCGACGTTGGGTTTTTCGACAGAGACCTGATACTTTTTCTCATTTCATGCTTTTTATCTACAACTGCTTTGTCTTACACGTGTATGTTTTTAAAGTTCTTATTTTTGTTCTCGTTTACAGTTTCAGTGTACACTTGAAACAAAGCAGGATATTCTAATGGATCAACGTCTTCATGCAGGTTTTCATCTGACAATAGTTCTGCCATTGTTAGAATCTGGCTTTCTTTTAGTTTCAGACGATTTCTCCCCAGAGTAATGGAGATTCCATGATTCCATTGTTGCTCTTTTTTGCTCGTTAGACCTAAAAGGGTGATTTTGACCAGATCGTGGTCGCTATGATGCATCTCAATTACGTTTAAATCAGTAATGTTACTCGTCAAGTTTCTCGAGGCATAAAAGTAATCGAGGATACTTTCATATTTCTTGTTTTTCCAGGTTGGTTTAGGCGGTATATCCCCTTTCAGATTTCCATTTAATTTCACCATTCCTTGAGCTTCCATCTCCTCAGCCGTTTTTTTTTTGTCGAAGGTTTGGATCTTGATGGATCTAGGGATTTTTGTATTCGTAAACATTCCATGTTTAGGTCTCCACAAAGTATAATTTTGGTGCTCTTCTCACTAGATAGAATTGTATCTATTAAGTCGCCCACTGCATCCAAATGGATCCATTCGTCTGACGCATCATGTTGCCAGTATAAGTTGATTACATGGAGCTTCGTAAGATTTCCACCTGCGTTCTTGTGCTCTGTGGCTATGATGACATGCTGCATATATGGTGTGAGATTTGTTGATTTTATTATTCTCAGGCCCAAGCTTCGTTTAACAAGCGTTAGCAGGCCAGCCATCGGTCGTCCTTTGGCCTGCTTAATAGCTGGATTCCAAGCTACCTCGTAGCCTTCCGCCGTAGGCTGATTTATGAGCCACGTTTCTTGGAGGCAGATTATATGTAAATTTCCAATGTTACTAAGACTGTTATTAAAGAGGTGCATGAATCCTCTCGTGTTCCAAGTTCCTATCAATGTCTCATGCGAGCTACTTTCCTGGTGTTAATTCTTTTGTTGATAATTCAAGGTGGCAGCTACCCAACTCCACTTTTCCAGATCTTCCTCTTTTTTTTCAATTTTTCGTCAGATCTTTGGTTATGTTCACTCTGTTTGTTACACGCCAGTGTGATCTTGATCTGTTTCTTTGGCACTGCCTTAACATTATCATCATTCCATTCGAGTTCATCGTCCGATTCCTTTCGCAATTTTTCAAAACTACATTTTTGATTTCCTGGTATATCACTTTTTTTTTGTACCTACATCATGACACTTTTCAAAAAATAAAACACGGCACATTTGCAAAACCGTGCTTTCAGCTCCTTGCCAATACTCCTTACACAGGTTTGCTGCAAATCTGCCCATGTTTTTTTTTCAAAAGTGTCAAAATGTACGTGCAAACAATGGTCATATTACTTAGCCCCCCACTTGACAAAATCCATCAAGACTTTGCAGGGCCCATAACACCCGGTACGGCCCGAGGGCGAGGCCTATAAAGCTATTACAACCCATGGGCAAAAAGAGAAAAGTTAATTAAAAAATATATTTTTTTATTAATATATTGTTTTTTGGGGGCCTTGAATAATCCCTATGGAATATTTAAGTTTAAAATAACATTACAAGAAGCTATTAGAACCCAGGGCCAAAGAGAAAAAAGTTCATTAAAAAATATAATTTGTAAAATTATTATATTATTTTTTGGGGACTTAAATGTTCCTTGTGGAATATTTAAGTTTAAAATAACATGAAAAATAGCATGAGTAAAAAATAAGACATGCTTAATTAGAGTAAGTTATTCTTTTAACTAGCAAACTATTAAAGGAAAAAAGACGGTATTCATAGGAAAATTGTATTTTCACTTTGGCCACTAGAGGGAGGTGAATCACTGTTAATGCACAACTTTCCGATCTGAAAGCAAAAGGGCTATTTGCGGGCTATATTGAAACTGGGAGCTATACCGGTTCTTATAGCCCGCAAATTGGCCAATGGTAAAGGGTTATTCACTCGCCCAGGGTTCTAATATTTCTGAAAACATTTGTCCACATTCGTCAAATGGCAACAAAGTTTTAAGCCAGCTAAAAATGTTAAGACACCCCCTCTAATTTTGCCCCCTCTTGACAAAATCCCACCAAACTCTGCAAAAACAATTCATATCTAGGTCTAACATCTTTTTGCAGGCCTTTGTGCAGATTCGTCAAATTGCACCACATTTATAAGCCTTTACAATATTTTGGGATCCCCCCCTATAATTTTGTTCCTTCTTGACACCGCACTTGCATAACCATTCAGAGTCAGGTCTAGAATAAAATTCCAATATTTCATGTAGTTTCATTGAGTGGCGCCAAAGTTATAAGCCATCCAAAAACTGCTTTTCACCAACCCTGTAATACAGAAATAAGCAGAGATGCCCCCGAACATCTCAGATGTTTGCGAACATCACAGGACTGCCCCGGACTTCGGAGAACAAAAACGCCTGTTTTTTTGGCTATTTAAGGCCATATCACATGCCATCCTTATCCCCCCTCAACTCCCCAGAGATTGTTTGATTAGTGTGACAAGTGCAATGCTGTGTTATTTTTATATGTTTTCACTGCGTTGTTCATGGACAACGGGCCCTGACCGCGAATCCAACATTGCAGGCGTTTCCAAAAATCTGACGCAGTGCACGCTTTTCGCAATCCAATCAGCGGATGCGTCTGATGTCTGCGGTCATCATGCTGCCCTCTGGACCAATCGGAGGCCCGTCTGCGGGAAGTAGGTCTGCAGACTGAACGCAGATATCACTCATTTTTTTTCTCCTACCTTTTCTTCATTAAAAAAAAACTACTAGATGGATTTACACCAAATTTACAAAAAGCATGCTTTCAGGAACAAGCTGCCGTTCCTGCTGCAAATTTGGTGAATATCCGTCCACCGGTTTGGGCTGTAGGAGAGAGCAATGTTTTTGTTTTTTTACATTGCGTCTACGGGAAAAACCACACATTTTGGGACCCCATTATAACTTTGCCCCCCCTTACCGAAACCTCACAAAACTTCACGGAATCAATCTGACAGGGCCAAATACTTTTTTTGAAAACTTCGGTGAGGGTGCGTCCTTGGGTGGCCAAGTTATGAGCAGCAGCATTTGTTTCTCCTACTGCAATTATTGTTCCACATTTTAAGAAGTCTAAAAAAGAAGATGCATACTGTGGATCATTGCATGGTAAATTTGGAAGTGACACGGAATCAACATCTGGATATTTTTTTGGGGAACTTTAGAAGGTACAGGTTTAGGTCCTTTTTGTACTGTTACAGTTTCTATGTTTTTTTTAAATTTACTTTTTAGTCATACTAACTACAGTGGAACTGTTTTTTGTTTCTTTTATTTTTGTAAACATTTTTAGACCATATCTCCTAATGTTTATAATGCATAAGTGCAGTGCCCCAGATAAGATTTGGAAGTGGGAGTATTTTACTCCCTATTTTTTAAAGTTGGGAGTCACATTCTTTTTTAGGGAGTTAAAATGCAAGTTGAATTTCCAATGAGAGTATTTATAAGCAAGTAAAAATATGTTTTTAACTACAAAACTGAAAAGTTTAATGAATAATTATTTTTTGCACCTAGCATTCATGCATTTTAAAAGATGTTTACTTCTTCCAATCAGGCAGTTATAATAATAGTTTCTTCTTGTGGTACTTACTACTTGGAGCCCGGTGAGCGAGAGGGCGTGTTGGTGCCGCAGGGGGAGAGTCATTGCAGCTTTCTTCCTTGTTTGCTGTTCATTTCCCTGCCACGCCCCCAACCACTTATCAGGAGAAGGAACTCCCCACAGCGGCGTGAGAACGGTGAGCGAGAGGACGGTGTTGGCCGTGCAGGGTGTTCGCGTTGAGCACAGGACGCTGCACTGCTTCATTTGAGTTTGCTGGGAGTTATATCTGGAAGCACACAAGGTTATAAAGGACATAGAGAACCACCATTTAAGCATATACCAATGCTTCCAACGTTGGAACAATTTCTTAGCGCCGACACTCTCAGTGGGGGCACGTCTTCATCCCCTGCTCCCAACGCCCCCGACTTGCCCACATTCCTTAACCGCTACCCTCCTCCCTTTCAGCCCAACCCCCCCATACCCCTAAATGAGAGGCGTGACCAGTTGAATGAGTGGGAGAAAATTGCCACAGCAAACTTTATTACATACATAAAGTCAGGAGTTAACTTGCAGGTGTTCCGTTTCATCGCTAAACTCAGGATTCTGCGCTGAGCAATAGCATCCTTGTCCCCCCCAGCCCCTTCGGGTCCTTGCGGACCCGTAGCAGGCGCCTGGTCCCTCTTTAACCGTCCCTTTCTACCCTTTGGCCATTTCTTTCTTTTTCATTTTTCTTTTCATTTTTCTTTTCCCATCTCTATTTAAGTGCATTTTTTTCAATGTCTTATTTCTGTTTCATTCTCCATTGTCCGCTTTGGCTCCTTTTTTAGGATGCGTCCAGATCTCTTTCCCCCGTCATGCTTCCCTTTCCCCTTCTGTTTCCTTGTCATTTTGTCTGCTTTGGCTCCTTTCTTAGGATGCGTTCAGATCTCCCTTGCCCCCCTCTTGCTTCCCTTTTCCCCTGGATTCCCTGTTCTTCCCACTTCCCCTTGGTGGCTCTATTCCTACCAAATTTCCCTCTCTCCCAACGATATTCCCTTAGCCCAGCATGCCAGGAATCGTGTCTCCGCCACGACTCACAGCGGGCAACCGGCAGCAGTGAGTTCCCCCTCATGCACCGGGTCGCCTGAGCCCCTAAAACGCCTAGAGCCTTGCCTCTACCCTCATTCATTCCGTATTTCCCAGGTAAGCTGGCCCTCCGGACTCCCCGGTGGCGTGTTGGTTTGTGCTGAGGCCGACCTTCGCCCTCTTCTGACGGCGTTCTTGTAATTGCTGGTCCCTTGTATCGGTACTCCATTGCAGGAGGCCAACTGTCCTGGCAGTGGCGTGCTGAAAAAAGGTCTTCCCTTGACCGTTTGTTTCCTTAATGGAGGCCCCCCCCCGGGGGGTGGGGAGGGAGAGTTTTGTGCCAAATTATGGCCATTTACTTGTGGGCAGTGCATACTTAAAAACCTTCCCTCTCTCCCCCCTTCTCTTGCTCCTCCTTCCGGTCCATTTGCAGCCCACTCCTTCCAGAGCATCCTTCAAGTCAGCCACCATCACCCTCACCCCCACCTCTGATAAGTGCACTTTATCTGCCCCAAAGCAACCCAGTGTTTTCAAACGAATCAAGGTATGTTTGATCCAGCCCAGGCCCCTGGGTTCCATGTAATAATGTTGCCACAAAAATCTCGCCATGCAAAAATATCGCCGAAAAATTGCAGTTTTTTGTGGCGACATTATTGCATGGAACATGCGGGGGACACCCCGACAACCCCCAAACAATTTTGCCCCTGTCCCCATATATATGGTCACCCAAATAATATGGCCACGACATTTTCGCTGCGATATTATTTACGGCAACCATATATGTGGCGATATTATTACCTGATAACGGCCCCTGCTAACCAGAAATTTTTCCAGCTTTGCGTTCAATTTCCACCTGGATTCCTCAACCCCTCTATGAGAATGCGCCCACTGCCATGATTGCCTTGGTATGATCTCGGACCACAACAACTCCGTGACCCGGAACCTGTTCCCTACTTGAGTCAGTGTAGCCCTCAACCCCAACAATAGCCCCTTTCTCCCCCTTGCCACCAGGTCATTTCCCCCTAAGTGGACCACCATTATGTCGGGTGGGCATAGAACCGGCTGCAGTTGTCCAGAACCCCCCACAACTTGTCCCATCTCATGCCTCCTTTGGCTACGAAGGAGATCCGGATCTGTAAAAAGCCCATATGAGTGTTCTGATACTCTTTCTCCACGCCCTCTGCTGCCCGGGACACAAATGAGTGGCCGATGACCCACACCGATTTGTGATCTGTGGAGAGATGAATGTTGCTGGTTGGTGAAATATCCCGAGCCTTGCGCAGCTCCCTTCCCTCCTGCCCCAGCCCTTATTCTTCTTTTAACACAGCGTTCCCCCCCTTATACCTCCTCAGGCCTTATGTATAGTTTGTACTTGTCCGATTCCCACCTCCCAATTCTCTTTATGGCTTCCTCCCACAAGCCCTCTTGGTAAGCTGTTGTGGCTGCCCCTATTCTGAATGAGTGGGGCGTGTAATGCCCGTGGGTGCCCTTAATGCCAGCTAGGTTTGAGGCCATTACCCTTCTGAATTGGAATAGCGTAAGGGGGGAGCCCTCCTCATGTATAAACAAGTAACCTGGGCCCCATTTCCTGGTCCCCAGAAATGTGCTCATGGCCGTGACCGGGCAAAATTCCCCTTCCCCCAAGCACCCAAGGACCAGGTTTCTTCCTTTACCCCTCTTATCTGTCTTGGATCTCCTTATCCTCAAACCCAGGGATCGCTCCGATATGCTTATGTCGTCCCTCAGTAGCGCCTTGAATTCTTTATCTTGTTTGGAGTGGGCAATCAACTCACTGGGGTGCAGGGCTCCAAAGAAAGCCAAAGTGAAGCAGGCTTTAAAGAGGGTACACTCATAAGGGGAGTAGCATATCAAACATAGCCGGAAGAGCATCTTTTTCAACAGTTCGAAGTGAATGGGACGACTATCATCCCTGCTGAGAGGCTCCTCCCTGTCAAAACCCCTCACTGCCACCCTGACTAAGAAACTCTTGGTCGGGTCGCGATAGCCTGCTAGCTGGCTGTGGAAGGCGATTGCGCTTTGATGCCCGGAGAGCCATGATTTCGACTTGTGGTTACTCTTGGCCCATAGAATGAAACGTTGTACCTTCGCTTCCCACTCCTCGTTGTTGTTTTTTCCTGTGATTTCAAGAAAGGTCCTGAAACCTCTGCTGTATCTTTCTTGTGAGCCCCCCGATAGTGCCTTGGCTGCTAAGACCCTCATACCCTTTTCCAAGAGACTGGGCTCCACCACTCGCTGCTGAACGGCGCCATATCCTCGTTCGCCCCTGGAAGTGCTTTCTGGAATCAACCCATCTGCGAACAAGAAAGTGCATCTGCCGCAATGTTAAAGACACCTGGGATATGGCACGCCCCAATCTCTGTGTTAATTCTCAGCCCCATTATCACCAGGTGGCGAAGCAGGCTTAGGGTAGCTGGGCAAAACCACCACTGCCATGTTGTCTGACCATGCTGTTAAGCGTTTGTTGGCCAGCTCTTTAGCCCAGAGGTGCAGGGCCACTACAATGGGGAATAATTCGAGCTAATTGATGTTTTTGCACCAGCCTTTTTTGGCCCATGTATTAGGCCAATCTGCCCTACACCACTGTGACCCCAGGATCACCCCAAAACCGTGCCTGCCAGATGCGTCCGTGAATAACTGAAGCACGTTGCAAGTAACCCAAGGGGCCCTCCACAAGCGCACCCCATTATAGTCAGACAGAAAACCCTTCCACATGCTCAAGTCATCTTTTATGCCTGCGCCCAAGCGTATCATGAGCCACCCTTTGGAGCCCTGCCCTGCAGCCGCTGTTAACCGCCTTGCAAAGACCCGTCCAGCCGGGATAACCCTGCCCGCAAAATTCAGCCTCCCAATCACTGACTGAATAGCCTTCAACTGGGCCCTGTGACTACTCAGTACTGTGTCAATGTGGGCAATGCATTCAGCCACCTTCTCCTGTGGCAGCCTGCATAGACCTTACATTGTATCTATTTCTATGCCCAGGTAGGTCAGGCGGGTGCAAGGTCCCTCCGTCTTCTCTGCAGCCAAAGGTACCCCTAGCTCTGTGGCTAAATCGAGGAATTTATTCAATAGGGAGCTACAAACTTCCGAGCCCTGTCCGCCAATGAACAAAAAATCATCCAAGTAGTGGGTTTTGACACCCCTGTTCTCCAACTCATTTACGGACCATTCCAGGAACATGCTGAACGTTTCAAAGTATGCACAAGATATGCTGCAGCCCATTGGCATGCATTTGTCCACATAGATCCCCCCCAAACTGGAACACCAGCCGGTGGAAACTGTCGGGGTGAACCGAAAGCAATCTAAAGGCCGCCTCAATGTCCACCTTTGCCAGCAGTGCACCCATCCCCGCCCTCCTGGCCCCATTTACTGCTTGGTCAAAGGAAGCGTATGACACGGCACATACCCTTTCATCCAGCCAGTCATTCACTGAGTCGCCTCTCGGTGTGACAAGTTATGTATTAAGCGATATTTGCCTTTCTCTTTCTTAGGCACCACTCCCAGAGGGGACACTATGAGGTTGTCTAGTGGTGGGGTCGCGTAGGGACCTGCCACTCTACCCAATCCTAGTTCTTTTTCTATCTTGTCCCGTATCACCTCAGGGAAGACCTTGGCTGATTTCAAGTTTTCTGCAGTTCGTGGCAACAGGGGGCCTTCATAAGGGATTACAAAGCCCATGGTGAAAACCTTTAACAAGATATTCCTCTCCCGCTCTAGGGGGTAGCGGGCCAGCCAGGGCAGGAGCTTCTGAATTCTGATGGGCGATAGTCCTTTAGAGCCGAGGTCCCCCTTAACCTGGGGACTGCATTTTTCTTTTAAATTGTCCTGGCGTTCTCCCCCCAATATTGGAGTCCTCCCCTGACCCCTCCACCCCATACCCGCACACCCTCCCCTATCCTTAAACTCAGCGACATTCATTACCATGCTGCAGGGACACCTTTGGACCAGGGTTTGGGTATGCGTTGTGCTCCCTCAAGTCAAATGATACACGAACTGTACTACCTTGAAGAGAGATAACATTTTATTAGTTCACATACACAATTTCATGGCCGCTCACCTTGTTACATAATTGGTCTGCCCCCATCTTTGGGAGGTCAAGGGTTGGACCCAGTTCCTGATACTCTGCAAAACTTAGCGGCATGACCCGTGCCGCCACATGCTGAGCAATTGTGCCTAAAACGACAATTAGGCGACCAATTGCAGTGACCCTCATTAAAGTTTCTGCACGGATAGGGGGAGCGCACAGGCCCGCACACCCTCCCCTATCCTTAAACTCAGTCGACATTCATTACCATGCTGCAGGGACACCTTTGGGCTAGGGTTCGGGTATGCGTTGTACTCCCTCAAGTCAAACGATACACAAACTGTACTACCTTGAAGAGAGATAACATTTTATTAGTTCACATACACAATCTCATGGCCGCTCACTTTGTTACATAATTGGTCTGCCCTCATCTTTGGGAGGCCAAGGGTTGGACCCAGTTCCTGATAATCTGCAAAACTTAGCGGCATGACCCATGCCGCCACATGCTGAGCAATCGTGCCTAAAACGACAATTAGGCGACCAATTGCAGTGACCCTCATTAAAGTTTCAGCACGGATAGGGGGAGCGCACAGGCCCCTGACAGACCAAGTCCCCTCTTCCTCTAAAATTGCTTGGCTGTGTGCTTTGCATCTCCCTACCCCCCGTCCCTGCGGCGATCTCTGTCTGCGACCCCTCCCTCCGCTCTATTCTTGGTGTGACTGGCAATGCCTGCTGCACTATGCGCGTGACCTCCATAGCTGGCCCTGTATTCATAGCGCCCCTTGTGATCACGATGTCTGCTGACACCGGCCTGGGATCCAACCAATCCTCCACCAATTTGTGTTCCCATTTTAGGGTCGTTCTCTCCTTTTCCTGAACATTTGGTCCCTCAAAAGCCAGGCTGTGCCTCCCCACTTCCTTTGTTCCTCAATTACACATTGGCTATAATTGTATAACGCTGGCCCTTGGTCTGGCTTGCTCTGTACTATTATTTGCGCCAAAATCCTGAAACCCGCCAACCAATTTTGCAGGTTCTCCTCGGGCCTCACCCTCTTCCTGGCTTTTACCACCTCCCTGCTCCAACTGGCCTGCAGGGTGTCCTATCCCTTGGTCTCATGCTCCAATAACGAAAAGGTGTCAATGAACCTCCCTTTTGCCACCTCCTTTTGCACACAATCCGGTATGTGCCAGCACAAATAATTGTTCTCCGTGATTGCCGGGAGCCCCTCTACTGCCCTGCATGGCTGAGTGAGTGGATCTACGAGCCGTTCACCCTTTGCTTGTCCCCATGTCCTAAGCCCTTCACCCATAGCTGCCCTGACACCTCCGCCCTTTTCTGTTGCTTTCCCCCCAGCTGTCCACACCCTACTGGGGCCTGTCTCCCCTTCCTCCACTGGTGTCCCGTTTCCTTGCGCCTGGGCATTCCCCCGCGCAGTACTTCCATTATAATGTCAATTTTCGAGCTCCAGTCCAACTCACCATCCGAACTACGCCCCTTTGCCAGAGGAGCCCTGACCCGCCTGCTCGGCCCAACCGCCTCTTGAGCCTCATAGCTGGGGGCCGGTGATGTTGACGCCTCCCTATCCCTTCCGTCGGCCACCAAGGCTGTCAATGCGGCCAAGTCCTCCTCCAACTCCTTCTTGGTTTTTCTCCCCCTGGGGCCCCCACTCATTTTTGCTTGCCTCTTGCGCTAGTTTATTGACTCCCCCACTCCGGATGAAGACTCGAGTCGGAGCCGGTGTTAGGGGACGGGGACATAAATGCTTGTGTGGTTATTGTCTCAGCGGCTGGCTGAGGGGCCCCCATTTTGACCATCGCTGCTTCCCAACCTATGGACTTGGCGAGCACTGTGAATGTGGCCCAAGCCTCAGCGTTCATTGTCTGTCCGTGAGGTGATGAAAAAGCTGTCTCCACCTCTACTGGCCCTTCTTCCAATTACGTCTCTGCGATTATCTCCAGATCCGGACCTTGTGAATGAAACATGGCGACCTGCAGGAAATATAAAGTTGTCACTTTGTGTCGTTGGAGCGAAATCCCCGCAGCCCACCCCCCACTTTTTGGCTGCGCCTGACTGCCTGGTCCCGATGCTGCTCTTGTGGCCCTGTTACCTTTTGTTCCCACTTCCGTCCGTTTAGCTGTAGACTGCGATTAGGCCTGGCCCTGCTGTCCGTATCTGACCTGTGTATCCTGAGGGATGAAATAAATCATGGTGAACAAAGGAGACCCCTGCATCCCTTTTGCCTGATAACCCAGTCCTGTTGATGGGCTGTCCACCACCTAGTTCCGTTCACCCATGGCTCCGACCCTGGCAGCCCAAAACTGGGGGGCCCCCGCCCCTACTCCCTTGTGTTCGGCTCCCACCTACTTGGCTATGCTATCACCCACCTACCCCCCTCCCCATGGGTACTTGATGAACTGGGTATTGCAACTAGTGCCCCCCGCTCTGCCAGGAGCTGGATACCTCTTTCCCTAATTTCAGGCGCTCTCCAACAGCACACTGATAGTGACTGCATGTCCTAATGCTGCATGCCCCCAGTCAACATCTGATCACAAGTATGACATTTTGAATAATAACTGAACCCCCTCCCCCCCCCCCGACCTTGCCTGAAAGCCTTTTACACCGTTTAAGGCACCAAAACAGTATTAGCCCTATATACATTCGAAACACCTTGCCTTACCATTGCCAGCAATGCCCCTCATTCCCTGCACTGCACCGCATTTTAACACTGCCAAGCATCTGTACCTTCAAACGGTGTCCAGAGCAAGCGAACCCCAACCAACATTGCTGCACCGATGACCGATTCTCGTGCATTTGTGGATAGGCGCGTTATAAAAACCCATCCCATTACAAACTGTGCACAGTAAAATTGCCCCCTCCACCCGTCCTGAACAACATTGCCGCTGTCACAAATCGCCAAACAATAATGTACCTATATACATTCTAACACCTAGCCTTTCGATTGCCAGCAATGCCCCCCATTCCCCACGCTGCACTACATCGTAAACACCACCAAGCATCTGTACATTAAACTGAGTCTAGAGCAAGCGATCCCCAACTAAAATTGCAGCACATAAGACCGATTCTCAAACCCCATTCCCAGCGCTGCACCGCCTTATAAACACTACCCAGCATCTCCCCTTACCTCCACCTTTGAAACACCTCACAGAAGCCGCATTATGTGGACATGATGCAGGTGCATTAAGGGACTTGTTGTCTTGCGAGTACCACCGGGAAGCGTCTAACCCACAATGCGTGAATAAACTGTATTGTTACCTGTGGTGTTCGGCTCTATAAGGAGCCTCAATATATATCATATATAGTAATATTAAAAAATAATCCCCCCTTTATTAAGCAACACATGATATACCAATATATCCGTCCCTTTTCCCCAAACCCAAGATACTCGGAAAGGCGCTAGTTACTTGAGCCACTTGCCGTTGTCATCGCACTTGCGGTGAAACCAATGACCTTCCATTAAATTGCATCGGGCTCGCCTCCCGAATCCCCTCTGCCACCCATTAACCACCACGATTAACGGGAGCACTCCGTCCTGCTCCATGTTACCAGCCATCTCCCCCCCACCCCCGCCCAACAGTACATGCCCAATTACACGTCCCAAAAGTGAATGCACCAGTTTTACACACCACCCCCTCCCCACTGAAAAACCACTGTGCTGCCGTGCAAAATCCCTTGTTCTTGATGCGACTCAATGCCTTGCCACTCGGTTAGGTACATTCAATACCAAAACATCATGCATTCCACTCGTTGCCATGTTGGTTCAACTATACGCCTTGACACATGGTTAGATACGTTTTTAAAACCAAACCCCTACAGACCCACTCGTTAGAACCCTTACCGCTTATTGCGCAATGGGAAACCTTTCCAAACATGTGCACATCCCCAGAATGATGCACATGGCATAAAACCTATGCCCCCCCTCAATCCAAACCCATCATATCACTAAAATGTAACTATCGCAGTGCTGCCCCACTGAAGAAAACTGAAAGCGTGGGGCATTTTAAATCACGGTAGCCGTCTGTGCCCATTGTCGCGCCAAGCTAGAACTGCAACTGCTATTTACCCCCAGCTGACTACGATTCCCAGACTGCATTCCATTTTAAGCAGTGCTCTTCCCCATTCACTCGGGGAATTAATCGTTCGCTCATATTCCTGCCTGAATCGTAGCCCTTACAGCCCGCCGCCATTCACCGCGAGGGTTTCACCGCCCCTCGCAATCCTACTGTCAAAACTAACGGCTCTCCCTCCCCCACGAAGCGTTCTGTCCTGTACGGTCCATGCTGCATGGTGCCACCGTCCTCTTGAACAAAAGGAACTCTGCGCCTCTGCTCACCCACTTCGCCCCTTATGGAGAACAACCCCGGTGTGCCTGCACCAGGCGACCGCATGGCGTAATATTCCTAACTCCGGCCCTTCCGACAAAGAAAACACCGTTTGCCAAATTCTGACATGTGGCGACACACGCACAGCAACCAAATGTGTTCGAACAAAGTAGGGCATGCTTGGTACACAAAGAACCTTTCCCCCAAACGCGATTCCAACAACAAGCAAATCCTTTCGCAGTTAACTCCTCCCAACCACTAGACATACCACATTCCGTAATTCCATAATTCAAACCTTGCAGCCGCCTCGCCCCAGCATGATCCCCACATCCAAAAAGGACCCAAACAATGGCATTTCAAAATTGTATATGAGACCATCCTGCACTTCGAACTACAATTTCAAACAATTTATATTTAAAGCATGGCATAAAACGCCTTCCCAGCACACACACAAAGCAGTAACGGAATTCCCTCCCTGTAACCACTAAACATGCAAGCCTTTTAGATAATTATTTCTTGCTGCTAATTCTGCCTATTGAGATGCCCTGCTGCACGAAAATATTTGCAGCCTCTATGCTGTGATCTAGATGCCAACAGCTGCCTGAGACCCATTGCCACCATTACCCACCACGAGGAGTTTTGCACCTTCAAAGAATGCCGCCCGCAATCTTTCACCGACCTCCAGTGCTTAACTGAGCCCAGCAGACTATGCTGAGCACCGATTGGCTATTGATCTGATTTTAGCCACCTATCGTGAGCCGGTAGGCAAAGCCGGCCCACTCCTACCAAGGCCCAGGGAAACAAAGCCAATACCTGTCCTAGCCTGTCCTCAGCCTTCCTCGACGTTCCCCCAGAACCTCTGCCCTTTTTCTGGTCCACTACCCCTGTGACCATCAGCACCATGTACTGAGTCCTCGCCAAGACTAACTGCCACTGACTCTTTGATACAAACATGTCGCCGTAAGTCTAGTAATTCTATTATTGATTACTTGCGCTACACTGCCTTGTTTTACCTATGCTCCAGTATCTACCTCGTTGCACCGGTCTGTACGCTTCTCCACCTCTACCACCTTGGTGCACTCATTGAAGATCTGCCTACTTGCTGTGCACGTTTGCGCCTCTTCCCAGCCCTGTGCACTCTGATACCGCACCCTGCACTACTGTTTACTCCTGGCCACAACCTAACCTCTTGCATCAGCTGTGCCTCTGAGCCGATGGTAACCGCGAATATCTGTTGTCATTCCAATGCATGTTATAATTTTATGTGTACTGTAAGGCCCTGCTCTCACTATTGACTGCCATATTTGCGTAGCCTGCTGAACTTGCGCCCTCCGTATAGCCATATCAGCATATTTTACCCTGTATGCTCTGTACCTTATGCTTGTCCTCATTTCCGTTCATTAGAAAGAACTGTAAAGGTGTAACTTATTGTCTGTGAGCCACAATATTGCCCACCATGATTGTAGCTCAAGCAAAGCGCAATGCCTCTCTATTATAATCTGCATCTAGCCTAGAACTGCTTCCCTGTTTGAACCTGCATCTAGCCTAGCACTGCTTCCCTGTTTGAACCTGCATCTAGCCTAGCACTGCTTCCCTGTTTGAACCTGCATCTAGCCTAGCACTGCTTCCCTGTTTGAACCTGCTTCTAGCCTAGCACTGCCTCCCTTCTAGCCTATCCAAGTAAGGTTTCTCATCATAATATTCACTGTAACCTAATTGCATATTATGCCTACCTTGTATACACGTGATGAAACGGTATTTTGTTGAACATTTGGCAAACCACATTTAGCCCTTCTGCTAGAATTGCCTCCCAGTATTCTTCTAGCCAAACTGTATGACTTGCCTACTGTGCTGAAACTGTAGTATCCTGTAGTACATTTGGCAAAACCGCATCTAGCCCCCCCAGCTAGAACTGTTTTTCTGTACTCATTAGCTGAACTATATGATATGCCTATGGTGCTCTGTCCTAGGCCACATCTGCCATTTTGAGTGGACCTATGGTCGCTTATGGGCCACATTTGCCCTCTTGACTGTGCCTCTTGTTGTTCGTAGGCCACATTGACATTTCTCCGTACCTTAGCATGCTTTTTAGCCCACTCTTAACCAATCTGTTCCTGCCGCCACTGGCCGGGGCACCCAACCCAATTTGACTGTGCCCACCACTACCCACAGCCCTCCCAGTATACAATCATGCCCATAGCTTCCTGCAAGCTCCCCGCTGCTACCACCACGCTGCTCACTCTCCTTGCAACACTCGCTGCTCTCCAACTTTACACCTCACTCCGCCCCATCACACCCACTCCACAAAGCCCCTTCCCCAATCCCACTCAACCCACTGCCCTGGATACCTCACAAACACACTCACCTCTCAGAGACGCACACGCTGCACCCTGCATCACAATAATGTATAGACTAGAAAGACTTAGAGCTCGCACACTTACTGCAGAAATCAGCACACAACCCCCTCCCATAGAACACAGAAACTATAGATTATGCTCCTGCACCACTTCCAAACACATCCCTCGCACTGAACTTCCACATACCTACAAACAACCACCCACTAACCAAACCACACCCCACAATGTCACCACCCATAACATATCAGACACATCCGACACCCACGCCTCCACTAATAAACTACACACACCTCACATCAAAAGTGCCCTCCTCAATGTCCGCTCCCTCCCAGCTCATGTATCAGATATTCATGACCTCTTAACCAACAACAACATTGACCTATTAGCCATCACAGAAACATGGTTACATGAAGCATCAGGCCCCGCCATTGCACTTGCACTACCACCAGGCTTCACCATACTCAGACAAGGCAGACCTGAACGAATACGAGGCGGAGTAGCATTCATCTACAAGGAGAACCTCCAGCTCTGACTTGTCAGTCACTGCTCGACCAGCAACTCTGACCTCTTATCGGCCGAACTCACACTGTCAGCCAACAGTACCATTAATATTCACTTACTATACCGTCCCCCAAGCCTCACCCTAGACTCTCAGGAAAACATCGTCCACATTCTGAGTAATAATATCAAAAGCTCCACTAAAACCCTTCTACTAGGAGACCTCAATCTGGGATTCAATGATGCTAAAGACAAACCTGCGGTCACCCTCACCAAGGAACTTAGTGACTTAGGCTTCACCCAGAAAGTATAAAGTCCAACTCACTCCAAAGGCTGCATTCTAGATTGGAACGCGGACCATAATTGCCTCGCTACTATCACCTCTAACACCTCATTGCCCTGGACCGACGACAACTGTATCGAATTATCTGTTCCCATCACTAAAAACCACAAAACTCTCACCCCTGCTATCGCTGCACAAGTCAGAAGCTCTAAAAAGCTTAAAGAGGATAACCTGCGCCCTTACCTCAACACCCCCAAACTAGCACCCCCTTTTGCTAATGACCCCAATATCCTAGCAGACATCTACAAAGATTTCATCACTAAAGCTATTAATGAAATAGCACCAATCGAATGGAAAAAAGAAAAGAAATCACTACACACCAACTCTTGATTCACTGAAGAACTGCACTCAATGCGCTCCCGCAAAAGAGAAGCACTAAAAAACTGGCAAACCAACCCCTGCAGCAGTGCCAAAATCAAATTCAACTTAATCTCCCACCAATACAAAACAGCTATCACCGCTGCCAAAGCCAACGCCTTCAACACACAAATCTCTAATGCCAAATCGCACTCTAAAGAAATCTTTGCCATTTTTAAAGAGCTCATCTCCCCCCCAATACACCTAATGAAATAATCAAAGATGAAGCCTGGTGTGCTAGTATTCAAGCTGCCATGATACACAAAATTGACCTTCTCCAAAAGAAAATCAAAGACCATTGCAAAGCATTACCTCAACAGACAGGAACCAAGCCTACCAACTCCATACCCGCCTCGTTTAGGCCCACCATATCTGACTTCTCCTTCAGGGACGTCACTGAACCAGATGTTATCAACTTACTAAAAAATCTCAAACCCTCCCCTTGTAAAGGCGATATATGCCCGCCCAAGATCATCAAAGACTGCGCAGACTGCTTTGCGCCGCTCTTTACGGCCTTCATCAATGCGTCCTTTAAATCAGGCATTATCCCAGCTAGCCTCAAAGAAGCCTGGGTCCGCCTCCTCCTAAAAAAACCTACCCTCAACCCCCTCCAACTCAACAACTACAGACTGAAAACTACAGTGCCATTCCTCTTGAAATTACTGGACAAAGCCGCACACTGACAAATCCAACACCTTCTGAAAACCCACTCTATCCTAGGGACCAGGCAATCAGGCTTCCGGAAAGGACACGGCACCGAAACAGCCCTGGTGGATCTGAACAGTAAGATCACCCAAATCATGGATAAGGGCAAGCCAGCCCTACTGCTCCTCCGAAATCTCTCAGCCGCATTTGATCTGGTTGATCACAAGACCCTCACCTCACACCTCACACACTCAGCCAATTTCTCTAAAGAATCAGCTCTCTGGATCACCTCCTTCCTCGAGGGAAGAGCCATGAAAGTCTTCTTGGACACTGCTAACACCACACCCACTACTATCCATTGCGGGGTCCCTCAAGGATCCTGCACTGCACCCACACTTTACAACTTGTTCACTAAGCCTCTCTTTGACAAACTCGACTCACAAGGTATCACGTACACGAACTACGCGGACGACACACAAGTACTTCTACCTCTCTCAGGATCATATTGAAAAGGAGTTGCCACCCAACGCTGTTTGCACTGCAGCCTCCTGAAAGACCCTCATTTTCCGCCCGCTCGACCACTGCCTGAGACCTTGGACCCCTACACTCTCAACGGCCATACGCCTAGTACCCCCCCAACATTTCCCAATTGGCTATTCTCCTTCAGCCCATAACTCTTCTCTCCACTTTCCTGTCCGCGACCATCCTTCCACTAGACCCGATGACCCTCCGACATACGTGATACCACTGGAACCTCCTGGCCTGGATGAACACAGGAACCTCGACCGCCCTGGAACTTCCACACCTGGATACAGCGACGCAAACTTCCCGGTAGTCTGCAGAAAAGAGGCCCATATACTCGTGTTGGGGCCTTTTATAGGCGGTCCCAGCTGGGGCGCGCTTGCCTTGCGTCGCCCTGATGATGTCACGCACTGCCCCCTCACCCCTTCTGGGCGGTGACACCCCCCCATCCCCACCTCCCCCCACTTATCAGGAGAAGGAACTCCCCGAGCGGCATGAGCCCTGTGAGTGAGCGGGCATTGTTGGCGCTGCAGGGTGAGAGTCATTGCAGCTTTCTTCCTTGTTTGCTGTTCATTTCCCTGCCACGCCCCCAACCACTTATCAGGAGAACAAACTCCCCACAGCGGCTTGAGCCCAGTGAGCGAGAGGGCGGTGTTGGCCCTGCAGGGTGTTCGCGTTGAGCATAGGATGCTGCACTGCTTAATTTGAGTTTGCTGGGAGTTATATCTGGAGTCACACAAGGTTATAAAGGACATAGAGAACCACCAATTAAGCATATACCAATACTTCCAACGTTGGAACAATTTCTATCTTCTCATTCAATGTAAGCCAACTTGTTTTTCCTGAGAAATATGCTTACCGGCAGAGGGTAATGCTGCGTGTGGTCTTCTGCTGAGGATTGTGAGAGTTGTGGGTCGCCTTGCCAGCCCCTGTGAAACAATCTGGTTAATAAGCACCCGCCGGGAATTGAAGTCAGTTGTGGATTTTACTTTCATCCTGTGATTTGACCGCAAAGCCTGCTTGATAGTCTTCTTCAATCAATTTTTTATCAATTTGAAAGCACTTATAAGTAAGGGTTCGACTAAGCCCTGCCCCCTTTGCGCAGAATTGCAATTATCGCATAAATTGAGCAGAGTTGTCGAGTACTTGCCCTTATGCCACAAGCCCAGTGAACATAACTGCCTGAAACTATTACTATTGTTAGTGGGTTTGTGAGCACAAAGACAGAGCAAGTCATGGGGGGAGAGTGGACTTTGGCAGCTCCCTAAACTGTCGCGGTGATCCCTGCTCACCTCATACCTATACATATCTACTGACTTCCTTATTGTGTTTTTTGTTGCTCTAACCCCTAGATTTGGCGGTGGTTGCGAACTCTGTCGGGAATCTGTAAATTATTAAGTGCACAGTCAAAGCATCAGCACCTTAACTGCAGACAGGTGTCCAGTCAAAGGGTCGAATTTAAAAGGGTCGAATACAATACATCTGAGTCAAAAGGACCGAAAAAAAGGATCAAATGACTTTTTTTAAATGTATTTTTTTTTGGGCCTTGATATAGGTTACATTTGTTGTTTTTGGGCAAAAAACCGGGGCCAAAAAAAGTGCATTCGATTTTTGTTTTTTTTTCGGTCCTTTTGAATCGAAACAATTGCATTTCGACCCTCTGTATTCGATCCTTTCACCTACAACCCTGCAGACATTATCGAAATGTAGGTTTTAAATATATGTTTTAAATGGTTTAAAAGGTGTGTTTTGGGTCAACAGTGCTGTTAATAGCATCTAGCACAGTTTTTTTTTACTATTTTTAAATGTTTTACCATCTTTATCACTGGTAGTAATTATTGTTAGTATCGCCAGTATTGTGTATTTTTCCCTAAACTAAAATCACCACCTTATTATGGCTACAGAGAAGGCGACTCACCCAATTTCACCAATAGGGTGTACAAAGAGTGCACAAAATGCTCCAACCCATTGATGACGTTAGTGTTCTTATTAAAGAAATCAAGGGCCTCCTTTATGATATCGAAGGCCATTTGCCTAAGGAATTGAAAGCCCCATCACTTAAGAAGACCGCAACCACCCCTAATTGTATTATGCACATTGAAGACAATGTAATACTCCCTGAAAGTGTCGCCCCATCCTAAAACCCATAGTTCAAGCCCAAACATTTAAGAAGAGGGATTGGAGAAAACAAATGGACCCCTTGGACAAATATGAAATAGGCCTCTTTGAGGGCCAAGAAGGGGGTAAGAACTATGTATTACCCACAGCTGAACAAGGGACAGAGTGCATCCAAGTAATAGAGCTTCAAAGTAAATTAATGGAATATCCAACCCTCTTGAACCCAGTAGGTCCCACTGCCAAAGTAACCCATGCAGCCCTTGAGTGTGGAGAGCGTAGGATGGAGGGCATGACTGCCTGATGTGAATGACGTTACAGGAGAGTGCATTTCCATGGTACCGATTACCAACCTAGAAAGGAAATGGGTTGTCCTAGGAAATTGAAGAAAGGGGCCCGTTCCTCCGTCCAGGGACAATGCAAACATGACATCAAGAACAAAAGGGTGGATATGGGAACACAGACGAAAAAGGCTGATAATAATGCTAACATTGCTCTAGGGAAGAATACGGGCTCCTCGGACATCCCGGATGACCCTCTGGCACTGATCAACTGTATGTGACATGGTTGAAATGACGATTAAGCAGCACCTAGACAAGGTTGCCGCAGACCTTATGTCTGTTGAGGCCAGTTTGATCTCAGCACCCGGTATGACCGTGCTTGCGCCAAGTGTTCAAACGCCAACGTTCTCTAATCCCAGCATTACTCCAAATGTTCAAAACTCAGAAAATGCCCTACACCATAGGGGGGATTATAACAAACTGAGTGGTTTGACTAGAGAGCAAGGAGAGAGGATTTCAAGGCCTGTCCCTGGGGTAGGTGGGTGGAGTGTTACAGGTAGAGCCCTAAATAGACCATGGGAACATTGTAGCAGGATGATGGGGTGGTCAATGAGTATATCCCATCCCCCCAATCAAGCCAGAGGCCCAGCCCAAGGGCTCTCCAAACCAAACTCCATACCCCTGAGGACTTTCTATGGGGGAGGTAATCTGGGAGGTTGTCAATATAACCATGGCAGGTTGGTTAATCCCCCACCAACTGTAAGGCCTAACCCGGTAGAGCCTTCTATCACTTTGTATAATGTGGGGAAATTGGTGTCTGGGGTTTATGAAAATAAGGAGGCCTTGACTAATAAAGTCATTTTCTGCCTGAGAGAAAAGAGAGGTTGTAAATCACGGATTGCACTAGATTGAGGACGTCCCCAAATGAGAACGATAGGATTTTAGTCTCCCTAAAAGATGTACAGTGGAGGGACGGCCTCTTCTCTACAGAGGCAAGGACATATTCTCCAGTGGGTTCCAAAATATCGATCACAACCACTCACGGCCCACAACGAGAGGGTGATCAATCCAATATGTATTCCTCCTACCAACGTTCCCCTTGTCAACAAGACGTGAGAAGGCCAGCACCCCTTCCCAGGGCGAGGAACACGGATTTGGAGGATATTGATTGATGCAACGTCGCCACAGTTACAAGGATCCCGATAAAGGAAAAGGCCCTTAGTGTGATGTCTTGGAACATAGCCAGGCTCAAGAAGTGTCAGGAAAAGGGTTGTGAGGGACCGGTGGCAGTAGGGAACACGGCGTGGCTGCCACGAAGTACATTTCCCAACAAGCTGGGAGCGTGGCTTGCGCATGTCACGCAGACTGAGCCAGCACAAAGGTGCTGTTCTGCCCCTGCCAGGTGTGGTTTATTAATGATGATTCTCAGTATGAGCGGACGCAGGGTGGAGAGCAATTTGACTCTTTTTCCACAGTGACAAAGACGGGAGAACAGCACGAGGACCTGGGCTGCGTGTCGGACGGTGGAGAGCCCTGGGTGTAAGGTGTCTTCTACAGCCTCCGATTGCTCGCACAGGGCACCCATACATCAGTTAAGTGCATCCCCAGAACAACCATGTGTGATTGCTTACAGGGGGGAGTTATGACAAAAGGGAATATGAGCTCTGCACCGGTACGCTGCGCTATGTCCACATTCTAGTGGAGGGACAGTATCATTTGGGCTCTGAATCGTTGAAGCCGACGCAGGGAGTTACACCTGGCCAAAAGGTGCAAGCGTGTGCATGTGTGACGGTAATTACTCAGTGCAGAGGTGTTGAGAATAGCATTCCTTTTCTGTTGTGCTGCATGCCACGTGCTATGTGTTTCTATGATATGATATGATACCAAGAGGTTTCTAAGCGTGGACACAGGGATCGAACCTGTGCTCCATGTCGTCTTGCGTCCAAGGTGAGCATGTTGCCCCTGAGCTATCCTCCTGAGAGGATAGCTCTCACAGGCCATTGCCTCACAGGTCATGAGTTTGTCTATCATAAGGGGAGAACCCTGATGTTTGTTTTTTCTGTGCATCTCGCCTAACAGGCCAACATGTTTTGTCAGTAATAAGGGGAGATCCATGTTGTTTTGTTCCACATGTTGCCATGTCATATTTGTGATGATAAAACATGTTGTAGGTTATGAATGTTCTGGGTCAACAGAGGTCAGGTGGGAAGCATGTGAATAGGACATAGAGAGGCAGGAGTCTGTATCAGGCAGGTTTGGTCTATTCTAGGAGAGGTCAGGTTATGAGGTGCTTATGCAAAGGTATCAGGGTGTGTTTTTCCCTAATTCCCCTCTACCCATCCACTTTGCAACCCTATCCCTCTTTCCGGTTACCCTACTTCCCCCTCCCTATCCACAACCACTCCCTAATCCCTCCTTCCCCCATTGGCTGCCACGTGGCGCCCTGTACTGCTAATATCAGGAGCCCGTGCCAACCAGGGTAGGAGGGGTCGAACTCATTCGGCTTCTGTGGTTCAGGAGTGGGAGTCGATACCCTTCCCTTCAAGTTCTTGACAAGAAGCATTTGGTGGATAATGAATGGTGTGAATTCCTAAGGGGTCATGACATAATTTGCATGCAGGAGACATGGGACCAGGAACCAACTATTATCTAGGGATATGAGGCCGTTCAGCTACCGGCTGGGAAGGGACCTCGGGCAAGACCCTATGGGAAGACCCTATGGATGGATGGCAATGTGGATCAGTGCAACTCTGGATTTTCATATAGAATCTATAGAAACAGGTTCTCCAGATCTTCAGTATCTGGTTTTAAATGGTAATAGCGCACACCCAGTATCTATATGCAATCTGTATACTAGAAATTAACTCAACTAGTATTATTGACTTGGCCTGTGACTTAGTCTTGACTAGGCTTGGTCCAGCCAATCCAAACCATTGTATTATTTTTGTGGGTGACTTGAAAACACAAATAGAACCCCTATTAGATATGGGGGGGCATGGGATGAACTAGGCGAGGCGTGGGATATCCCAGTATTGGCCCAGTCACCCAAGAGGAGAGCCCATCCACTGGCATTTAGTTGTGCCATGACTCTATTGGGATTGGGGCTCAGGGCTTGCAATGGACGCATAAGGATCAACCACTGAATCCGACCTTTGTAGGGCACGGGGGCTCCTCGTACATAGATTACATCCTTGGTTTGATGGAGTCATGGGCTGTAATACAAAACTTTGAAGTCTTAAGTACAGAAGGGAGCGACCATAAGCCATTATTAATAAAGTTTAAAGATTGGGATGCACCTCCAGATGCTGCACAAATGGACACCCTAATAATAGTGTTATTATTTGTACACAAGGTATAGCAAAGCTACATCTAAAATGGGCTGATTATGAATTTAACTAAAGCAAAGCCCAACATGTATGAGGCTATACTGCCACTAATAGAATAGTTCTCTTGGACAGAAATGGGAGAGAAATAGATCCTGCCAATATTTCTTAGGGTCCTAGAGACTATTCAAACCTTTGTCACGAAATCCAATAAGAACAGAAAAAGGTATGCCACAAAAACATGCCCCTGGTATGACAAGGACTGTAGGTCCGCCAAGAGTGACATCCTAACCTGCCTAAAAAGTAACCGACCATTAGACAAAATAAAGCTAAGATCCCTTAGGACTGGCTTTAAAACTCTGGCGAATTCCAAGAAAGAGGGCTTTGTCCGCCAAAATTGGAACATTTACATGAGGCAGGTCTGTCGGGTGACACTCATACTTTTGGGAGATTTGTGAGTGGCCTGGAAGATTGACACGGCAGAGGGGTGGTCTCTGAAAAAAGCCCAAACCTCTGGACCAGGCACTATCAGGAATTGTATGGCAAGAAGGGAACCCTGGGCGTTCTAGCACAGCCCCAACCTGGCCAGGAAGAGGAGATTATTAATGGGCCCATCCAATTGGACCTGAAAGAAATTTGCAATGGAATCCAATCACAAAGGCACCAGGCCCAGACCTGATCCCAATAGATTTATTTAAGGATCAGATAACAATCTGGGGCCCATGCTATGGCTTCTATTTACTGCATGCCTCCGAGAAAGTAGGGGCCCGTCTTCCAGGCGACAGGCCATTATAATTATAATTCATAAGAGGGGGGGAGAGAGGATCCATTTAACTTCAGACCCATCTCGTTATTGGACAGAATGGGAACATTTTTTACAAAAGCAATATGTGTGCACATCCAGGCATGGGTCTTCCAAAACGAGATCGTTGACCACCTACAAGCGGGGTTCCAACCTGGAATTAGTACTATACAGCAGGTATTCCAGTTGCATATTATAACGCCGAAGTAGACTGCCCTGAGGAAGATGAAGCTTTATTCAGCCTTCGTCGACCTCGGGACAGCGTTCGATTCCGTGTCGAGACCAACGTTACAGAGAATTTTGAAAATGTTCTAATTTGATGGTACATGCTAAGGATTGACCCATTGAACAAGTGCATGAATACGATTATCTAGGCCTAAGGTGTAATGACCAGCGGAATTGGCTCCTGCAAGTGGGTAAATCCTGTTTAAAGATAGAAAAATTTGGCAGGGGCATTCTAATATTTTTTACGCACATGGCCAAGGCATGATTTCACCTGCAATAAGATTTGTTTGCAGTCAGGTAAAATCCGCAGCTATGTAAGGGGCTGAAATTTGGGGTAGCGCAGACTGCAATAACTTAGGCCGAGCAGAGAGAGATATTTTAAATAAATGTCTGGGGCGCCCTAAATCCACCCCAGGCCCCACATGGAACTGGGTTTGAGACCTATACAGAGTTAGGCCAAATTTAGACCAGTATTCTATT
Organism: Ambystoma mexicanum; assembly: GCF_040938575.1. Taxonomy (NCBI): domain Eukaryota; kingdom Metazoa; phylum Chordata; class Amphibia; order Caudata; family Ambystomatidae; genus Ambystoma; species Ambystoma mexicanum. Next base: position 1,129,880,529 of record NC_090934.1, on the reverse strand, counting down.
GGATGAGGCTCTGGTCAACACCGGAACTACAAATATACCAGGAAGCCGTATCCCATATCCTAGAGGCTAAAGGAGGGAGATCCCTTCCATGGTTCCAACATGTCAAATGTTTATTGTAGAAATTGGAGCTGCCAGACCTATGTGAGGACAAAGGCCAAGCACAGTGTTCATGGAGACCGACCTAGTGAATGGATGTGGGCATCTTTATGGAGGCACCCTCTACTTGGCAAGTTAGACATGTTAGGGGTTCAAAAATTATCTAGACATGGTTTGGCCTCAGTTTTCACACAATCTGTATGTAAGGTACAGAATGTCTAACCTAAATTTGGCAGGTGTTACAAAGAATTGTCTCCCCAATGGGAACAGCCTGTGCCCCGTGTCTCTTTCAGCTGAGAAACTGCTGCTGGATTTCCTTCTTTTCTGTGATGGTTATCGGGGCATTAGATGTAGGTTCTTATTCCCGTTATTGATTAGAAATGGCATTAATGACGAAAATGCAGCACTGCACTTTTTAAAGAAATGTGATGATATCAAAGTGGTGTACTGCGTGGCCACTTATTTAGCTCAAGGCTGGAGGGTAAGGGGGAATAAGTTGAAAGAGTCAAGTATAAGCCACAACTAGTTAGTTGATAAACTTGACCGAATGAAGTGGAGTTTTTTAGGGTTGTATTTGGCACCAGTGAAACGGTTTATCATGTACTGAACACATTTTAGTTACAAGAATTTAATGTACTAACGAAATATTTGAAAGAATTGTTGTTATTGTCATTATACGTTTTGTTAATTTGCATATTTGCACATGTAACTGTGGCTAGATGACATTGTGTCAAATAAAAGTATTTTGAATGAACTACTGGTCCAAACATATTCATGGAGCTTTGTGAGTGAAAGCAGGGGCATAAGATTCTATGTGTCTGTTTCCTATTTCTTGTTGGCAGTATTTATACTCCCTGTTTTTATTTTTGGGAGTATTTGTCTATTTTTAGGGAGTAAAAGTGGCCGAAACACCCCTTATCTGTAGTGCTGCATAGGGCTGTGCTAACATTGCTGAATTTCCCAAACTATATTTTTGAGGGTTACCCCTTTTGAAATTTGCTTTGCAGAAGGTGCAAATGACTTTAGTAACATTTTGCATGTGATCTTTTTTTGGGGGGTTTCAAAGCAGTCCCAAATCCAACATCTTAATTCACCAAATGCAATTGTTCCAGAGGTAGTTATGTTCTTTCATGTGTTTTTCTGGCCTTGATAATAACAAAGCTTTAAATGCTTTTACTACTGTCAGTACTAGGGGCATTTGTTGTGATATTTCTTCAGTTGTTGGACTTTCTGATGTATAAGTTAAAGAAGTACCGTTAATAGGTAAAGTATTTTTTTGTGTGTGTCAGACTAGTTTTACTTGTTAAAATACTAATACTTGAAATTGAAAAAGTTTGAAGTGTTTTTTTTGCGTGATGTTATAGAAGTAGGCATTAGCAAATGACTTGTTTTATTTTTAGGTATACAAGAAGATTTAGTTTTTGAAATAGAAGTATTGAAGTGCTATAATGTTGTTTTTTGTTTTTCTTTTGGCTGAATAAAAGTACTTTGTGCAATTGAAATGATAGTAGTAGGTAATACATCTTTTTTTACAGCTTCTATAATTACAGTTTGTACTTTTGAAATAGTACTCATAGTAGTAACAGGGGATATATTTGTGTTATTTTGGGGAATTCTGTGGACTTTAAACTGTTCGAATACTAGTATCTTTAGTACTAAGTGATGTATTTTTATATCATTTGGTGTAACAGCGCTTTCAATTATTGAAGCTGCGCTAAAACTGGTAATAGGCAAAGCAGGGTGTATTTCTATTTTAATAGAGGAAGTTTGTTCTGTAGAAATACATTCACATTTAGATTGAGTGCTTTCAATGAATTTAAATTTGTTGGCTTTAGGCGTTTCGCATGGTGGATGCAGTTGATGAGGTGTGGTACAGGAAGCCCAAGTGGTAACACTGGGAGTATTGAAAAGTATATTACTATTTCCAGTTGTTTGTTTTAAAGGACTTGTTGATGCTGAAGGAAAGACTTAAACCGGTGCAATTAATTTTGTTGTTTCTGTAGCAACTTGTTATTTTAAAAATACACCTCTGTCTACTTCTGTGATATTGCCAATAATTGGTACAGTTGTAAAGTCGTCTGTTTTTATAGGAAGAAATGCTTCTTTCAACTTCCTTCTGTGTTTGCTTTTATGTTCATTTAGTGTGTTCCTTTTTGGTGGAATGTTTGTGGTGCTTTTCTTTGTGTTTTTTTTCTTTTACTGCTTTTCGTGCTTGTGTTTTCCAGCTGAAACTTATTAACACAGGCAATGGGCCTCATTACGACCCAGGCGGTAAGTTACCGCCTGGGCCGTGACTTTACCACCATGGTGTAAACTACGTTTACACCATGGTGGTTGGCGGACTTACCGCCCCATTCCGACATTGGCGGGGCGGTAAGTCCCCAATCCCCATTTACCCTTCCCCATTCCCATTTTTGCCCCATAGGGCATAATGGGAGTGGGGAAGGCGTTAATTATGCCACCGTAAATTACGGTGGCGTAATTAACTCCATGGTCCCTTAGCGCCATGGATTTTAACACCCGCTAAAATCGGGTGTTAAAACCTCCATGGCGCTAGGGGAACTCGGAATTGGCGGTAAGGGGTCGGCGCAGCTAACGCTGGCGTTAACCCCTTACCGCCAGGGTCGTAATGAGGCCCAATGTGTTTACTAAAGGACCATGTATTTTTGTTTTTTAATTAACTTTTACATTTTTATTATTGAAATACAATTGAGCCCAATTTACTAAGGAAGATACAAGTTGTAAGTCCAATTTATGCCCAAAATGAGTCACAACTCATGTGGAGATAACTTGCATCTATTTACGAAAAGGATTTAGGACCAAAACATAGAAAGACAAAAACGCGTAAATGACCCCAAGAAGACATACACATCAATATCTCTGCTACATAATTACTGAAAAATAAACAACAACAGCCTCAATCACCACAACGTCACCCAAGAGGAGAATGGACACACACAACCCAACACAAGTCCTGTGACATACCACAGAATACATCAAACACACATAGTGTCACATCATACATTCCAATACAAAAAACTCGAAAAAGGAACAGCACCCCCATGCTAAGTACACACACAGCATCAGCAAACAAGACACACCTGAATCCCCCACACACACAGTTGCAGAACATCCCACACAAACAAGGACAAACCAACCCATTCATTAATGATGCACATCAGCACGCACATCATGACGCCATATGTCCCTATGGGAATGCACAGAGCTCCACTCCAAGCCTCCCACCTCAGGAGATGTACCCCTGCGACCTAGTGATAGCGCTATATGTGCAGCAATGGCACGATGCTAAGCTGCAGCTGCTGCACAACAGCAGAGGAGGAGACGGAGGGAGCGGGTCTTCCACACCAGGGCCAACACAGAGGTCTACCGAAGGTATCGCTTCCCTCCGCAAGACATCATAGACATGTTGCGAAAGTGGGAGAGTGATTTGCAAGCCACCACCGGGCGTTCACATGCCATCGGGACACATGTGAAGCTCCTTGTTGCCCTGCATTTCTTCACACTGGCTCATTCCATAGGGCCAGCAGCATCACTGCAGGCATCTCCCAGGTCACAGAGTCATGTGCCCGGCACCAGGTCGTGACATGCATCATATTGTGCAGCCGACGCCATGTCCACATGCCATTGACCCGGGAGAAACAAAGACAGGTAGCCCATGAATTCTACACTGTACCTTAGTGTCATCAGTACCATTGACTGCACTGGTGTTGCACTGTGCCCCCCAACGTCAATGCTTGCATGTACCAGAACCAGCACAGCTGGCACTCCACCAAAGTACAACTGGTCTCTGCGATGCCGGTGGGCTGTTCATGGATTTGCATGCCAATGTTCTAGGCTACATCCACAACAGCCACATATTTTGGGTCTCTAGCTTGTGTGCGCAGTTGGAAGCTGGACACTACAGGGCCATGTGGCTGATAGGTAAGTACACAAACTCCCACTACATACCACCACAAAAACACATCCACACACAGGTGCATCACTGGGTCCACAAAAAGCTAACTAGAATGCATCCAATATGACACATAGAGGGACACCCAATGCGCACTGACACCATTGACGTCCTACTTCATGCAGGAGATGCAGGTTATCCATTGCGCCCCTACATCATGAGACCCTATAAGCGGCACACCAGTACGCAACAGGAAAGGTACAATATGGCACACAGAGCCACCAGAGGCATCAGTGAGTGGGCCATATTCCTCGTGAAGTCACAATTCAGATGCCTAGATCATTCTGGGGGGTCCTCCTGTTCATGCCACACGATCAGTGCGACATCATAAATGCCTATTGCAATCCTGCATAACATTGCAGTGCGCAAAGGTGTACATGCAGACCTAGTACCTGACCTCAGGCAAGAGCCGGGCACCAGGCCACTGACCCGTCGGGAGCCCAGTGTGACAGCAGCACGAGTGAGGGAGTGGCTCATCAACATCCTCACATGAGCATGCATGCTGCCAGAAATGAACAGTGACTGCACAGAAGATGGTGTCTATGATGAAAGGATCAAAAGGGCCAGCAGAGGAGCTGCTAGGGCGTAGCTGAGGGGGCTATAGCCCCAGGTCTTTTGGTTGTGACCCGAATAGAAGCTCAGGGGCTACAACCAAAAGGCTAGCTAGTGCAGAGTTCTGACAGTCCTGACATTAGCATAGCCCAGATCTTTACCAGACCCAGCAACACCCCCGAGTACCAGACATGGCCTGCACATACTCATCTGCCTGAGATACCCATGTAAACAGACAGCCATGCCAACATGCACACCTCCACACACACAACCCTACACTGCATTACAAGCAATGGACAGATACAAACAACCAGTATGCTACACCAGTACTGCACATGCCCAATATTCCATAAGGGATGAACATGGAGTAAGCAGGGATCAACAGCGATTCTAATGTACCTAGCAGCACTCAAACCACCATGTACCCCTCGGAACAACCAGATCCAGCATCAGTGTCCACATGTACACCCACACCACCACACATGCACCCTACATGACATGTCACACTTTACCAGTCGTCGTACCCACAACAATGACCAATTTTGCACACCACATCGTGAAACAACTACAGTTGAGTCGAAAGAGTCCAAACACTCCTCAGTGCCATAACTAATATGTCACACTGGAGGACCAACAAGAAGACATCGGCAGACTTGACAGGTCATGCGTTAAGCAGAGTATACGCCATCCCCCAGTAGAACATACACCACCCACCCATCATTCTGGAAGCAGGCTATGACAAGAAAGCAGTACATAACACCCACTCACAAGGTACTTGCGCAGAAGGAGCAGAGGTACACTGGAACACAGCAGTGAGCACACATGGTCAAAAAACACATTACCATATTGCTTTGATGTGGTGTCATTATGCACGGCCATAACCACAGCCACATTGATATCACATGCACACATGGGCAACTATTGGTGCACATGACATTTGTACGCCAGGAACAGGGCACTGCATTCAACTTGAGCAGTAGACTCAAAGTACCCCCGTGGAGTCAGCAAAGTAAACATCCAACCACCCACAATTGCACAATGAACAACTGGAAAACTATGTGACTGCACCTTGGGATGCACAGATGGTTGACCATGACCTGGTGAAGTGACAACAATCACTTAAGGAGATGCACTGGTGCCACCAAGTACAAAGTCAGGTGGCAGACACATCATCAAAGCAATGGGGGCCGAGACCCAGGTAAGCCCAGTGTGGATTCCAAAAGAGATATCACCAAGGAACAGCTGTCACATGTCCCTTGGGATCACCCCGGCTAGTAAGAGCTCTGATCTTAAGGCCCCCCCTCCCCGCAGCTCTCCGCTTATCTAAAGTCTAGCACACTTCTTATGCAAAAGGGAAGTTACCAGCCACTGAAATGGAACCCTGGGGATGTTTCCCCTGAACCCTAGAGGCCCTTTTACTCAAGGTAACATGTCGAACTATGGATGGGACGGAGAATAACTTCTCAAACTAAATAATAAGACCGACTCAGGAAGTTGGCAAATAACAGTTTTAATATCAATTATCTAAAACAGGTAGTACAACGGACATCAAAGGACGCCGCGCAGCATAATCTCAAAGCATCTTGTTAAAAATCACATTTATATACTAAAACGTTGACATACGTGACGTCATATTATGTGGCAAACTAAGAAAAACCTACAGGAGATTGTGGATGGCTCAAAGGGGACGTCTAAATATACTTTCTATATGGAATAGGATTGTGATTGGGTCTCCATAGTCAGGTGGGCACTCATGCCCTCCCTTAGTGCAAGTAATAGTGCAAGTCACCTTCAACCGTAATTAGAAACACAACCCTTCATTGGCTCTTAAACTATAAGGCTCCTCATTATATGGCCTTCTATACACTCTTGCACCCTTCTGGAACATTCAATGCTCTGGCAGCACGTAAGCTGGTACCCCAGGTGCTGGTGGGTGAACTTGACCGTATCTCACCACCCAATTAGCCTGCCATCTCTCATCACTCATGCAGTCTGCCATTCACATTGTCTTTGAACTCGGGCTTGTAGTAGCGTCTCGTCTCTGGGAATGTAAGGGAGTGCAGGCACTCGCTATCTTCAATCTGGTGCACCATGCTCTCATCTACTTTCGTCCTCAGCTCACGTGATCAGAGACCGTGGAAGCGCCTTTGATTAATGCGCTATATAAAACAATAAACACAAATACAAATATAAATTTGCTCATTTTATAGCATCAAAAAGTCTTTAATGAAGAAACTTGGCACTCGTGGTGTTCTTACTTTGCAACTTAATAAGGGATGCCTCTGCTTCTCACGTTTACTGCTCTTCACAGCTGATAACCAATTCTTGGCTGCTTCCAGCTTTAACATCAAGCCAGACAGCCTCTTTAGTCTTGCTTTGAATTCGAGACCATTTTTTGCTGCGACACACATAATTCTCAATCCGCATTCTTCTATGGATACTCGCTTACCAAATTCTATCATCGAATGTCTAGAATTCTATATACATATATGTTAGTGGCACCGCCAGCAGTCTATATACTACGTATAGCCAGCCTTACGAATACTTAATTGACTTGCGTTGCAGCATCTGTAAAATTGTAAAACAGCTTGTTTTTTCTGCAGTGCTCTTTACACGTGCAATCTTCATTCCGCCCATGAAACTCTTCTCGATTCTTTACTTCGCCATCAGATTCTAAAAGGTCTATGCATTCTCTTCTTTGGTCAGCCCTCTCAGTGCGTCACGCTTATCTTTCGTGATGTCACCAGCTTCTTTTCACATCTTCACACTTCTTCAGGTGCTTCTCTCAGGAGACCATCAGTCTTTCGAGGATACTTCACATAGGGCTTTCTTAGTGGATACCTCATCTCAAAGACTCTTCGTGGTATATTACTGGCGTTGCACATGTTGCAATTTCCGGTTTCCAGCATATAGGCAGAATAGGGGTGGGACTTCCTGTAGAGGTACTCAGCTGCTCCTCTACACTCCCCCCTCTGGTCGATCCATTGACCACTCCTTCGCCAATTTCCACATCTCAGCATTCCTTCTTGAAAAAGTGCTTCTTCGGAGTCCACATTTTCATTACTCCTTTCAGAGATCCTGCTGATTTTACATGTTCATCAACACTCCAGGTCATGTGACTACATTGTCCATTTAGGCTGCAGTAAATGCCTCGTCCCACATACTTCTTGTGGTTATTTGGATGCAGGAACTTTGTTCCCTTTGGTGCTAAAATATTGGCCTTTATGTGGTCTCTGATTTCTTCATCTGTCAACTTCTTGGGTCCAAACCTTGATTCAACATCTATCACAATCCTCATTCCTACTGCTTTCTTCGCTGTCGTCTTGCAGTGTGTAATTAGTATCCTTATTACACAGAATCCAAACATCACCATCACAAGTATAGCTCCCAAGAGCTTAAAGATATTCGCCATCCATTGCGGAACCCATGAGAAGATGGACGCGAACCAGTTATCATCTGCAATATCTTCTGTCTCGTTTTCCATTTTGTTGTGCAGGTTCGTCAACAGTGTTATGGCCTCCGTCAATGTCATATTCTTGTCATTGTGAGAAGGTATGAAGGTGCAAAATCATGGCACGTTCTTGGCGCAAACACCTCCATGCATTGCTGTGATGATGTCAAGGACATATCTATTCTGGAGGGTCATTAGCCTTATGGCCCTCAGTTCCCCCTTGATTGCATTGAATCCCTTTATGGTAGTATTGATAGTCTGCAGAAGTTCCCATCTGGTAATCTGTAGCTATTTGGCATTGCCCATCGTCTGGATCCCAGGCATAAAGATAGTCGTGAAGACCATTGAAGTCTGGCTGAACAACCTGTGCTCATATGGAATATCATCAAAGGCTTCTATCGATTTCGCTGAAAAATAATTCTTCCTCCTTGTCCTATTGAGGAATCCTAGTGATCTTCTCTTCCTCAAATGGGTATCTGCTTTTGGAAATTCTCCAATGTGCAGGTCACTTTTCGGAATCACTAGTTCTTGAAAATGTATGATTACTAAGGAAAATGTCCTTCCCCAATCCTTGGGCAGCTTCATGTAAGTCCTGGATCTACAAGCCCAATATCGGTCCATCAGGATGGCTGTCCCGGCTCCCATTGCGATGACCTTGATTCTAGTCTTGCAGCCTTTATTTCTTCCCACATAATTCTTCCCCTTTCTTTGGAAGCACAATGTCGCATTTATCAACGGAACCACAATCATTGGGCCTGATTCATCCTCTACCCATGTCAACAGTCTGGTGTGGTTGGCCCAAGACTATTAACAAGCATCATTCACTCTCTGCACTTCTGGCAAATATTCTGACTTCAATAGATGAGCTGTGCAGGACATTAGGCCTCCTTCCCATCCTTTTGTGGATTTCACTTGTCCATAAACTAAAACTTGTGTTCATTCCCAACATCTAGGCCATCCTGCTACTTCTTTTTTATCAGGGCAATTCAGTCTCTTCATCTCTGCAAATACCACCTCTTCATGTTCTTTTTCAGGATATATAAACATCTTGCTTTTCTGCGCAGGTTCCTTTTCCATCTGTGTAGTCTTGATATAATCATCCTGGAACGGAAATGGCCATTTCGACCTCCATCGCAAGATGGCCCAGCTTCCTTGAAATTGGTCTCTTGCCATCTATGCTGCAAAATGAACGAGACATCTGGCATCGTATTCCAGAATTTCTCTAGAAATGAAAGTTTGTGTTGCATCTATGGCATAAGATATGAGTGTGCAGACATAGCAGCTTACCTTAGATGTTCTTTCATCCACCTTTTTCATGTGCTGATACCACATGTTATTACCCAAGTGTGCTGTGTTAGGAAAGATTTCGTAATTGTAGGTAATTTTCCTTCCATGTGGCAACCCCTAAACTTTTTGCTGTTGTTTTTCACCTTGTTCTTGACTTTGCCAGAGAAGTGCAGCCTTCTGCCGCACTCCTCTGGGCTTTCGCTCCTTTCTTACGGGGAAACTGACATGCCCTTAAGACAGTCAGTACCGGGGAACGCTGTTTCCCGTAGTTTCTTTTATCATGTTGCGGCTTTCGTGCAACATGACACAAGAGGGCACTGTAAGCTAAGTTACAGCTCTCTTGGGTCTCTAGCCTTCTACAGGCCCTAGATACTCGTTTAGGATTGTATCTGATCGGTGCAAGTAATTCAGGGACGGGAATGGTGGCAGCGATCGTTTCTTTGTATTTTGAGCTCCTTTTGGCGTTCTAAGCGCGTTTTCTGCGCTTAACCCAAAATGGTGGCCTGGCTCCCAAAATGGCCAGACCACGAGGCTCCTTTGTCCTGTCCGCTGACCGTCTTGCTCCCTTCACCTTCCCCAGGTCGAGCCGACCCGGGGCCTTCCTTATTTGGGCATGTACTTTCCCGCGCAACACGGATGCTTTCGCGGGCTTCTACATGTCTTGTGTGTGCCTCCAGGGTGTGGGTTGGGATGTCTGTTCCCAATACACATCCTGGGTGCCAGAGAGTCTAGGGTGGTGTGAATGCCTGGGACCACCGTGGTCCGTGATTGGTCCATGAATGGTGTGAGTGTTGATGAGCGGATCTCCCATTGGGTCCCCTCCGTTTTGGCGCGAAGGGAACCGTGGATAAGAGGGGGCTGGAAACACCACTACCAGGTCGATCTCCTGAGTTCTCACGAACGAAGGAATACAGGAGCCAAGTATCCTGCAACCAAGAGGCTGGACCGAGGAATCGCTGGTGACCCGCTGAAGGACTTCCCCTCTGCACTGCTGTCGCCTTGTGAAACCCTTTTCACCTTTGATCGAACCAGAAGGCCTGTACTGGTACTTCGACCCTTGGAATAGCGGGAACAGCTATTCTCGGCATCTTCACCATCTCCTGCCAGTAAGCCTTCGGAAGCGTCTCTGGGCCATCCAGCTGACTGACCAGCTTACACGGGAGTCTTGCTCTGTAACCGCCACCAGGTTGTGTAGTATTTCGGGTCCTTGTCACTCTCACACGCTTCGTACACTTGGCGTTCCCAGGTCTGAAGTGAGTAGTGTACATTTGGCTCAAATATACACGGCTGCCCCGTTGCCCTGCTGTGGTAACAAACTGTGCAGGTTTCTCCGATTGGGATGTCTTTTTACTCAACACGACGACAAGGCGTTCCCTGATCTTCTGAACCTACCAACTGCTGAAACTGACGCGGAGAAGCCTGGGTCTGCTTGCATAGGGGACCGGTGAGTAGCATAGCTAGGATCTGGTCGCCCTCCTGCAGGAGCCCATTGCTTTTCCCCGCTGTGTAAAACAGCACCCGTGTCCGTACTCGCGCTCTGCTTCTGCCCACTGTGGAGGCTGCGCTTGAGTCGCGGAACTTGTTCTTCTTTTGCGCACTAAACTGAACTGCCTGATTTCCCTCGAAGAGCTTCTCCTTTTGCCCGTTGGCACCAGCGCGTGCAGGTACTTTGAGCACAAGGCTCCACTCTTCGCAGGGCTTGGACTTCCATCTAGTTAGGTGCCGCTGAAGGCGAACTGGGTCTAAGCATTATTTCGCACTGCCTGTCTTCCTTCCCTTTTAGGTGGACTACACATTTCGTGCATATAACGCTTGCGACTGTCGTATTTGTATATATATTGTGTTGATATGGTATGTGTTGGTTTAATATTGTGATATTGTGATTTTCTCGCTACGGTCATTGTTTTAAAGGCCTTAAAATAAATGTGTATATATTTTTTATATAACAACTGTTTGGAGTAGTTTGTAAGTGATCTTGCTTTGTGTGCTCATTGCGGGCTTTCAGTCACCCTCACCCCTCTTGAGACCTAGTCTTGACCGCCGCGATCGCTACCTTGATTGGTCTGGCTCGTCCAGAGGTTACCCTGTTCCAAGTAATTAGGTTGGCCTTCTGAACTTCTGCGCCACCAGGACAGAGTTCAGAAATCTGTCTTAACAAATTGGTGTACAGCGGTGGGATACGACTGAAGGTATCCAGTGTTGCGCACGAACGAAGGCATTTCAGGTTATTCCAACCAGGACACGTAGTGAATTGTTGTAGTATAACTTTAAAAAGGCCATAGTCCTATCTAACAGTATGGAAACAAATACCTTGTTAACTTTAAATGCTTCCAAATCAGAAACACTGAAAAAGATGTGTGCGGAGAGAGGTGTTTCCTCTCAAGGCACGAAATTGGAAATGATCCAAAGAATCGTGGCGTGGCAAGAAGCGCAGCTTGACGCTATAACTTCTGAGGACAGTGCGGAAGGTGGTGGGGCTGCTCTCACTGGTAGAACCGACGGTTCTGCCGCTACACTGATCCATCGCGACCACAAGGACAGGGAGGACGAGATGTCTAATGTTTCCTCTGCCAGTGCTGATGGGGAGGCTATGCTTGAATTCAAGAAGCAAGAGCTGCGGTTTAGGCAGCAGGAGCTTGAATTCAGCATAGCCAAACTAAAAATCGAACAGGCAGAAAAACAAAAAGACAGGGATCACCAGTTGGAACTGGCCAAGCTTCAGTTTGCAAATGGGTCCAAGGGTCCTGGACATGGGTCTGGGGCCTCCTCTCATCCACGGTTTCCGAAAGATCTGCTCAGTGTGTATGAAGAAAGGAATGACATTATGGACTGGCTGAATGCGTTTGAGTATGCATGCGAAGTTCAACAAGTTGACAATGCTGATAAGATTGCATGGTTACTCAGCAGACTGCCCCATTCTGGCTGTAGTGCCATTATGGAAATGTCGAAGGCTGAGCGAGCTGATTTCGCAATGTTAAAGCAAACTCTCATTTTAAAGTTTGGGAAGACTCCGGCCCAATATTTGAAACGTTTCAGAGAGTATAAGAAAAAGGAAGGTGGTACTTGGGTATCTTATGTCACTGAATCCTTGAAAAACTTAACTGGCTGGGTCGAAGGTTATAAGGTTTCTACCTTCGAAGGCATGATAAATCTTGTCATGCTGGAACACATTTTTGCATCTTCTTCCCCGGAGCTTAAGCAGCATTTGGCCGATTCGAAGGAGATAGATCCTAAGAAGCTGGCCCTTGCAGCAGACTTATGGGTGTCACATCGAGTGTCCCATAAAGACAAAACTCATCCTGGTAAGCAGGAGGAAGGGAAAAAGTCCAAAGATATGGAGGGTGGAGAATCTGCTAAATCTTCTTCTCATAAGGGCCACAAAAAGAAAAATAAGGGTAAGACACAAGAGAACTCGCAGGGTAGTGGAGGTCAGCCTCCGAAACAGAACTCTGGTTACAATAAGCCTCCCTATGTAAACAGACCCAATGGATCTTGTTTTGCTTATGGAGCAACTGACCACATGAAGGGGGATCCCCGGTGTAAGGTTAGACCTTTGGGGGTCCACTCCGCTAATCTGGCCTTCTCCTCCTACGAGGAAGAAGAGATTACAGGAGCATCCTTCTCCTCAGACTCATTTCCCAGCGGGATAGAGGCTGAGGTAGTTTTAGTGTCCCTCGGTTCCTGGGAGCCTAAAGTCGCAGAAGCTTATGCTAGTATTCCGGATAATACCAAGCACTACTTTAAAGACAGTGTGCTGATCAATGGAGTAGATACTCCAGCTCTTAGGGATAGTGGGTGCAGTCGCACTGTAGTGGATTCTACCTTGGTAGACTCAGAGGAAGTTGCCAGAGCTACTTTGAGGCCCATTAAGTTGGCTGACGGCCCCCTCCGTATGTTTCCAGTAATACCTGTAAATCTTACTTTAAATGGTACAGCAGTCAGGATTCCAGTGAGCATTCAGAGAAACGTCCCGGAAAGGTCTTGTTAGGTAATGATCTCAGAGCTTTAGGGCTCGTAGGAGACACTGCCGAAAGACCCTACACACGGTCTCAAGCACGGGCAGCATTGGCCAAGTCCAATACGCCGCCCCAGTCGAAGGGGAAACCCAAGGCGAAAGGAGTCGACAAGTCAAGACGAGGGAAAGAGAATATTCCCCCGAGCTCGCCTACCACTGCGGTGGAGGAAGTTGGTCAATCGCCCGGGCCTGACGAGGAGGTGGCGATGCCTGAAGTATTTGACCCCAACGATCATCCTGAACTAAAAGACTTGTTAGTTGAAGGAGGTCCTGATAGGGACGAATTCAGTAAAGGCCAACGTGAGTGCCCATCTCTGGAAGGCCTAAGGAGACAGGCCTGCTCCCAGCTTGAGGGTGAACCTCCTGGGACGCATAGGATTTATTGGGAAGGTGGACTCCTGTATAGTGAGCCCACAGAGTCTACAGAAGGAGACCATAGGAGGTTGGTGGTTCCCCTTGCTGTTAGGCCCTTCCTCCTGCAGTTGGCGCATGAAGTTCCCCTTGCTGGTCACCTTGGTATGAAGAGGACCAAGCAAAGGTTATCCATGCACTTCTACTGGCCCAAGATGGGGGTGCAAGTAGAAAGTCACTGCAGGAGTTGTGCCTCCTGCCAGTTGTCTGGTAAGGTTGGCGCGACAATCCAAGCTCCGTTGGTACTGCTCCCAGTTGTGGGGGTACCATTTGAAAGGGTAGGGATCGACATCGTTGGTCCCCTTGACCCGCAAACATCCTCGGGCAATAGGTTTATCCTGGTGCTGGTCGACCATGCAACCAGATATCCTGAGGCCATCCCATTGAAAACTGTAACTGCCAAGTCAGTTGCAAAAGCTTTACTCGGCATATTTACTAGGGTTGGCTTCCCTAAAGAAGTTGTGTCGGATCGTGGCAGCAACTTTATGTCGAAGTATATGCAGGCTATGTGGAAAGAATGTGGGGTCACCTACAAGTTCTCTTCTGCATACCACCCCAGACCAATGGTCTGGTGGACGTTTCAACAGAACGTTAAAGACCATGATTGGGGCTCTGGAGGAACCTCAGAGAAGAAAATGGGATCTTCTTTTACCATGCTTACTGTTTGCCTACCGAGAGGTACCATAGGAGGGTGTTGGCTTCAGCCCCTTCGAACTTCTGTTCGGTCATCCCGTACGGGGACCCTTAGCAATCGTCAAGGAGGGATGGGAGATGCCCACTCCCCCTGTTACTACCAACGTAGTTGATTATGTGCTAGGGCTCAGAAAACGGATGGTACTTCTGATGGGCTTGGCTAGTGATAAATTGAAGGCAGGACAAGCGCTGGTGAAACATTGGTAGGACCAGAAAGCTTCCCTCATCAACTTTACACCTGGTCAGCAAGTCCTGATCATGAATCCCATAAGGCCTCGAGCTTTACAGGACAAATGGTCAGGCCCTTACACAGTGGTGGAGCCCCTGGGTGAGGTCAACTATTTAGTGGACCTTGGAAGGCCTGGACAGGCTCCAAAAGTGTTTCACGTGAATAGGCTGAAGGCTTTCGTCCCAAGAGTCGAAATCGCAGCACTGCTACTGGCTTCAGATGTTGAGGAAGAGGAGTCTGAACCTCTCCCCGACCTGTTCCAAAGCGGTCCTTCAGATAGCTCCTTTGAGGGTGTCCGAGTGGCCCCTCACCTGACTTCTGATCAGCAGGCTGAGGTGAAAAGTTTGCTTAGGCAGTTTTCCCCCCTGTTTTCACAGTCGCCTGGTTTGACACCTTGGTGCAAACATAACATTGACACAGGAGACAGAGTACCTACCAAAAGTAGGGGATACAGGATGTCAGACAAAGTACGGTCTTATATTAAGACCGAGGTCAACAAGATGTTAGACCTTGGGGTGATTGAACCCTCTAGTAGTCCTTGGTCCAGCCCTGTGGTTTTGGTTCCAAAGGCAGGCACTTCTGAATTGAGGTTCTGCGTGGATTACAGGGCTCTGAATGCTGTCACCAAGACAGATGCACACCCCTTGCCTCGAACAGATGAGCTGGTGGATACTTTGGGTGCCTCCAAGTACCTCAGCACGTTTGACCTCACTGCTGGCTATTGGCAAATAGCTTTAGCAGAACATGCCAAGGAGAAGACAGCATTTTCTACTCCAGTCGGCCTTTACCAATTCCGGGTAATGCCGTTCGGTTTGAAGAATGCACCTGCCACTTTCCAGAGGCTTGTGAATCATGTGTTGAATGGGTTGGACGAATTCTGTCTTGCATATTTGGACGATATAGCAGTTTTCAGTGCCACCTGGGAAGACCATGTGAAACACCTCGGGATTGTGCTCCAGGCTCTTCAGAAAGCACACCTGACCATAAAGGCTAGTAAATGCCAGATTGGACAAGGCTCAGTGGTTTACCTTGGACATGAAGTAGGTGGAGGGAGGATACAGCCTCTTCCCAGTAAAGTACAAGCAGTACAAGACTGGGCTACCCCCACTACGCAAACCCAAGTGAGAGCCTTCTTAGGACTCACGGGGTATTACCGCAATTTTGTGGCAGACTATGGCACCATAGCTGCCCCTCTGACTGCCCTCACAACTCCGAAGAAACCCAAGAAGGTAACTTGGACCGGCGAGTGTGAGAAGGCCTTCAATGGCTTAAAAGACTCCTTGTGCCAGGCCCCTGTCCTCAGGGCCCCTGATTCTCAAAGACCTTTTATCGTGCAGACGGACGCCTCTGACACTGGGATAGGAGCTGTACTATCACAAGTAGATGAGAAGGGTAAGGAACACCCTATCGGTTTTATTAGTCGCCAGCTTAAGGACAGAGAGCTCAGATGGTCCACGGTAGAGAAAGAATGTTTCTCTGTTGTGTGGGCCCTAAGGAAGCTGAGGCCCTACCTCTATGGGACCCACTTCACTGTGCAAACTGACCATAAGCCCTTAAAGTGGCTAATGAACATGAAGGGGGAGAATCCAAAGTTGCTTAGGTGGTCCATAAGTCTACAAGGCTTCGACTTCACTATTGAGCATAGGCCAGGTGTCCAACATAGCAATGCTGATGGGTTGTCCAGAATGTTTAACCGACCTGAACAAGAGACTCATCCAGGGGTGGATTAGTTCCCCCTGTCCATAGTCTGGGAGGGGCGAGTGTTAGGAAAGAATTCGTAATTGTAGGTAATTTTCCTTCCATGTGGCAACCCCTAAACTTTTTGCTGTTGTTTTTCACCTTGTTCTTGACTTTGCCAGAGAAGTGCAGCCTTCTGTGGCACTCCTCTGGGCTTTCGCTCCTTTCATACGGGGAAACTGACATGCCCTTAAGACAGTCAGTACCGGGGAACGCTGTTTCCCGTAGTTTCTTTTATCATGTTGCGGCTTTCGTGCAACATGACACAAGAGGGCACTGTAAGCTAAGTTACAGCTCTCTTGGGTCTCTAGCTTTCTACAGGCCCTAGATACTCGTTTAGGATTGTATCTGATTGGTGCAAGTAATTCAGGGACGGGAATGGTGGCAGCGATCGTTTCTTTGTATTTTGAGCTCCTTTTGGCGTTCTAAGCGCGTTTTCTGAGCTTAACCCAAAATGGTGGCCTGGCTCCCAAAATGGCCAGACCACGAGGCTCCTTTGTCCTGTCTGCTGACCGTCTTGCTCCCTTCACCTTCCCCAGGTCGAGCCGACCCGGGGCCTTCCTTAGTTGGGCATGTACTTTCCCGCGCAACACGGATGCTTTCGCGGGCTTCTACATGTCTTGTGTGTGCCTCCAGGGTGTGGGCTGGGATGTCTGGTCCCAATACACATCCTGAGTGCCAGAGAGTCTAGGGTGGTGTGAATGCCTGGGACCACCGTGGTCCGTGATTGGTCCACGAATGGTGTGAGTGTTGATGAGCGGATCTCCCATTGGGTCCCCTCCGTTTTGGCGCGAAGGGAACCGTGGATAAGAGGGGGCTGGAAACACCACTACCAGGTCGATCTCCTGAGTTCTCACGAACGAAGGAATACAGGAGCCAAGTATCCTGCAACCAAGAGGCTGGACCGAGGAATCGCTGGTGACCCGCTGAAGGACATCCCCTCTGCACTGCTGTCGCCTTGTGAAACCCTTTTCACCTTTGATCGAACCAGAAGGCCTGTACTGGTACTTCGACCCTTGGAATAGCGGGAACAGCTATTCTCGACATCTTCACCATCTCCTGCCAGTAAGCCTTCGGAAGCGTCTCTGGGCCATCCAGCTGACTGACCAGCTTACACGGGAGTCTTGCTCTGTAACCGCCGCCAGGTTGTGTAGTATTTCGGGTCCTTGTCACTCTCACACGCTTCGTACACTTGGCGTTCCCAGGTCTGAAGTGAGTAGTGTACATTTGGCTCAAATATACACGGCCGCCCCGTTGCCCTGCTGTGGTAACAAACTGTGCGGGTTTCTCCGATTGGGACATCTTTTTACTCAACACGACGACGAGGCGTTCCCTGCTCTTCTGAACCTGCCAGCTGCTGAAACTGACGCGGAGAAGCCTGGGTCTGCTTGCATCGGGGACCGGTGAGTAGCATAGCTAGGATCTGGTCGCCCTCCTGCAGGAGCCCATTGCTTTTCCCCGCTGTGTAAAACAGCACCCGTGTCCGTACTCGCGCTCTGCTTCTGCCCACTGTGGAGGCTGCGCTTGAGTCGCAGAACTTGTTCTTCTTCTTTTGCGCACTAGACTGAACTGCCTGATTTCCCTCGAAGAGCTTCTCCTTTTGCCCGTTGGCACCAGCGCGTGCAGGTACTTTGAGCACAAGGCTCCACTCTTTGCAGGGCTCGGACTTCCATCTAGTTAGGTGCCGCTGAAGGCGAACTGGGTCTAAGCATTATTTCGCACTGCCTGTCTTCCTTGCTTTTTAGGTGGACTACACATTTCGTGCATATAACGCTTGCGACTGTCGTATTTGTATATATATTGTGTTGATATGGTATGTGCTGGTTTAATATTGTGATATTGTGATTTTCTCGCTATGGTCATTGTTTTAAAGGCCTTAAAATAAATGTGTATATATTTTTTATATAACAACTGTTTGGAGTAGTTTGTAAGTGATCTTGCTTTGTGTGCTCATTGCGGGCTTTCAGTCACCCTCACCCCTCTTGAGACCTAGTCTTGACCGCCGCGATCGCTACCTTGATTGGTCTGGCTCGTCCAGAGGTTACCCTGTTCCAAGTAATTAGGTTGGCCTTCTGAACTTCTGCGCCACCAGGACAGAGTTCAGAAATCCGTCTTAACATGCTGCACTGTCTAGATATTTTAATCCCATCATTATCTTCTTCTGCATTTATCTTACTTCTCACCATTACCAAATCAGTGCTTAATATGTAATCATGAAGTACATCATAATGAGTTCTCTCTCTGGGGAGAACCATAGGAGTCTCCACCTTAATAGAAGTGAATACATCAAGAGCATTACTTGTAGTGGGAGGAATCACAGTATACCCTACCTCAACGGGACTATCAGTAAAATAGGGAATGCTAAACAGAAGAACCAGAAAGACACTGAGTATGGTGGCACATGCGTATATCATAAACCAACATATCCATCTCCACCATTTGGAACATTCTGGATTTAGTTGGGTTTGCTCATTCTCTGAAATTGTACCATTTTCAAGATTCCTCATTATGCCTGTGTGCTAATTTAAGGAAGGAAAAAAACTTTTTATTCAGGCAATTCAAGTAAATCAGGTAGCTGCAAAATCTGTTCAATTATCGCTGTAAGCAGCCTCTTTATAGCAGGGCCATTTTTAGGATCATGCAGAAAAGTATGTATGTCGACACTACGCCCAACAAGAGCAGGATAAGCTCAAAGAATATATATGAAAACAGCAAGTAGGATCCTATGGGCATCGTCGTTTGTCAAAATCATAGATTCAACCAAACAATTGCGTTGTACGAAAAGAATCAGCGTATTGCTCACACTTCCAATTTCTTATCAAATGTTGCCGCTCAAACATATTCACAATATGTCAACAACTTTCTAAAGTTCATTTTGAAAGAACTCTGTGGCTCAAGAAATGGATTTGCATGCCTGCTATAATTTCTATAAGGAATGTTCTGGAGAGCCACAGTCCAAGTGCAAATCTGCACTTATCAATTAATCCACTGATTTATCGTCCTTCTTCCTTGTCATTGATCGAGTCTACACGTGCTGAAATTCTTCTTCTTGTCTTGCTTCCAAATCGATCGTTAGGGGTGCGTTGGCCTCTCCAATGCAGGTTTTAACATCACCGAGATGGATACAGGCATTCCTGCCTTGAACTTTTACTGCAGGGGGAGTAATATCTTCCACGATAAACGGGTCAACAAACCTAGCTTCATGGCACTTTCTAGTAAAGTTCTGGATCAGCACTGTGTCACCAATAAACAACCTGGGTGCTGATAATAGTTTAGAAACTCCAGCTGCTGAACGGTCTTCATCTGTGTTCTGAGACTGACCCCCCCCTGGTGCTTGAGTTGATCTGAAATGACAGAGATACTAGCGGTCATACATGTTAAGTACTCATTTAATACATTTCTTAACAGTTTTGCAGGACTCTGCGCATCACTTCTGCTCCTCGATGGAGGAGTCAAAGGCATTCTCATTCTTCTCCCTGTCACTAATCCTTGGGGTGTGAGGTGATGGTCCGAACCAGGCTAATTCCTTAGGGCATATGGCGCTATGGGTAGGCAATATAGCCATCCCCTTTTCAGTGTCAATTTTAACTTTGCGACTGCTGTTGAGTCTCTCACATATCCCGCTTGCTTGCAGGTGATAAGCAGATGAAAACATATGTTTGATATTCAATAACAATCCTGTTTGTTCCAATACTTCATTAACAAAATGTGTCCCATTATTGGATTTCAGCACGTCACACACTGCCCATCTTGGAAAGACTTCACATACTAAAAACTTTGCTGCGCAAGTGGCATCAGGATGTGTACAAGGACCTGCTTCGATCCACCTGGAGAAGGGACACATCACCACTATGAAATACCTATATCCACTACATATTTGCAGTATATCAACATAATCAATATTTAAATGCTGAAAAGGACAATTTGGTCAAGATATCACTCCTCTAATCGTTTGCAGTCTATACCCAGTGGTAAACTTTTGACATACGATGCAATTTACTGCATAAAATGCAATGGGCCTCATTACACGAATGGCGGAGAACCATGGCGCTATTAGCGCCATGGTTCATGCCGGTAAAAACCGGCACCGCCTTGGCGGAAAGGGGAATTACCGCCCCATTCCAAGGTTGGCGGGGCGGTAATTCCCCCTTCCACCATTGCCCTTCCCCATTCCCATTTTTGCCCCATAGGGCATAATGGGAATGGGGAAGGCGCTAATTACGGTACCGCAAATTGCGGTACCGTAATTAGCTCCCTGGGTCCCTTTGCGGGTTGGTTTTTAACGCCTGCAAAAAGCAGGCGTTAAATCCCCCAACCCGCAAAGAGACCTCGTAGTAAGGCGGTAAGGATTTACTGGTACCGGTATTTTACCGGTACCGGTAAATCCTTACCGCCATCCGTGTAATGAGGCCCAATGTGTTCTAACCGGTTCGGCACAAACCAGTCTTTTGTAATAGCTGCAGCGAGACTCTCCCTCGTTACATGCATGGGGTAGTGCAGCTGTTCAAGCGCTACCTTCAATAATGCTACTGGCATCACTGGATTTTCAGTGCTGTCCTGTCGCCACAATGCTTCTGTGGGGGATAGAGAACACCCCCTTTGTTTCCGTAATTCTTGCTCTTCCTGTGGTACACTGCCTTGAATCTCCATTAACTGATCTCTCGATAAATGGTTAAACCCTTCTTGCACCATCATAATCTTAACCACCTTTACCTTAACTTATGGAGCATCAAGATTTGAAATATCTGGCGCACATGCAACCCTTATTGCTTCTGCGTCTGCGGCTTAATTCCCACAAGAAATAATATCAGTGTGCTTAGTATGTGCTGTGCATTTAACTATTGCTATGGCTACTGGGAGTTGCAGTGCTTTAATAAGCCTGTCTAATAGTGATGCGTCCTTTGCCAACGTGCTAGCCCTGCCTGCACAGTTGACGTTACATAGGTGAAGTCACTGTATATCGTCACTTCCTGTCCTTCGTGTTTTTCAAGCGCTGCCATAAGCGGTATCAATTCTGCCGCTTGTGCTGAAAAGTGAGACGGAGGTCTTGCACTTGCCACAGCCTCAAATTCACCATTTGCTTTATGCCTCACTACAGCTGTGCCGGAATGCCTTTTCCGACTTGTCTGATCAATTTTGGAAGAAAAATCAATAAAGAGAATCTCCCCTCCTGGCAGCGTGTTTTCCTTAGAGTGTGGTATGTTATCATAAAACTCCTCCTAGTTCACGCAATGATGCACATGCTCACCTTCTGCCACTGGCTCAGCTACAAATGTGGCAGTATTCACTATTTTATATCTAACAATTTTAATCGCTGGATTAGATATAATGGGCCTCATTACGAGGTTGGAGGTAGCCATGGAGCTATTAGCTCCATGGCTGCCTCCAAAACCCTACCGACTCCGCCCTGGTGAATGGAGCAATTACTGGTCCATTCCAAGGTTGGCGGGACCGGTAATTCCCCATTCACCAGGGCCCTTCCCCATTCCCATTTGAGCCCCCATAGGGCTCAATGGGAATGGGGAAGGTGCTAATAACGGTACCGCAAATTGCGGTACCGTGATTAGCTCCAGAGTCCCTTTGCGGGTCCCGTCCTTAACGCCTGGAGAAACCAGGCGTTAAGGGAGGACCCGCAAAGGGAACTCGTAGTAAGGCGGTAAGGGATTACCGGCACCGGTGCCTTTACCGGTGCCGGTAATCCCTTACCACCCACCTCGTAATGAGGCCCAATGACTTCATACGCGGAACAGCCCTCTGAGATGTCAATGTACCCTTAGGTTTCTCCAAAATGGCAAATAAAGCATGCTGTACACAAAGTGTCATGGAACAACCCGTTACAATGTTGCAGACTTCTCAATTGTGAATGTGGTTGCTGCCAATGACTGTTCACACAGGAAATGCCCTTTCATGATTGGGTCTAACATCCCACTGTAATATGCCAGATGTTTGTACCCTAATGTAGTTCTCTGTGCTAGTACTGCTGTCATAACTGTCCCATCAGTATGTGAAAATAAAAATAATTTGTCAGCATAATTGGAAATTCCTAAAGCTGGAGCCATACAAATTGCTTTCTTGAATGCTTCAAATCCTTCCTCTCCTTCCTCTCCTTCCTGAGTCCATTCTATTGTCTCCTTATTTACTTGTGCTTTCTTTAAAGCCTTCAACAAGGATCTTGTGTATGAACTATAGTCAAATATCCATGCTCTCACATAGTTACATAGTCCCAAGAATCACTGCATCTGCTTTACTGTTTGTGGTTTTGCAGTTTTCATAATCGCTTGAGCTCTTTCAGGTGTCACCTTTTTTCCCTCATGTGAGATTAACTTGCCTATATACAACACTTCTTCTTGACAATACTGTAACTTCTCCTGGTCTACCTTGTATCCCTTGTCTGCAAGGATAGTCATTAACTGCATCGAGTCTTGTCTACACTCATCTTCTGGTATGCTACAAATCAGAATATCGTCTACGTACTGTATCACAGTACTTTTCAAATCAATACTGCCAAGGTCCATCTGCAGGACTCTGTTAAAGATCGATTGAAAGACTCACAATACCCTTGAGGCAAAGGAGTATTTTTCTGAAAAATTTGGTGAAAAGTGAAGGAAATTAAGTCTTGTGAGTCCTTATGCAACAGAATTGAGAAAAACGCTTTTTCAACTCAATCACTGCGAAATATCGCACTTCTACTGGGATACTACATACTATCGACGCTGGTCTAGGAACTAAAGGAAACTCGGCCTCTACAATCTGGTTAATCGGTTTCAGATCTTGTATGGATCTCCACGACCCTCCCTTTAATTTCTTCATAGGGTACACCACGGTATTACACGATGACTCTGACAGTACCAAAATACCTTGCTTCGTCAGTGCTGAGATAGTCTAAAAAAATACCCTCATCTGCCTCTCGAGACATTGGGTATTGCTTTACTCAAGGTAAAATTGCTCCTGGTTTCAACTTTATTGTAACCTCTCCCACTCCCTTTAGTAGGCCTACATCATAAGGGCCTGTAGTCCATAAAACACTGGGCACCTTTTCCAAGTCTTCATCAAAACATTCTGGACGCTGTCACATTATTGCCATATGCTGTGGGTTCTCCCTTTTTTCTTTTTTGATCCAATAAGTAATGCTGATAAAGAACACTGCTTCATCATCTGATGGATCATCTTTAAACATGTCATCGTCAGTGACGTCAGTCAATCTGCACTCCTCCCCAATGACAATTACTGTTCTCCATGGTCTGCCCTCATCCTTCTATGCCTTTGAGCATTGGTAGTTCCCCTCGTACTATGGATGCATCTAATTCTAAGGGGATAGTATGTGCCCATCTTCATCCATAGGTATCTGTGGTCTAAACAGGAATTCATTAAGTATCCTCATAGTCCTTTGCACTAAGCCAGGTAGCCATGTTAACAGAATGCTTACCCCATAAAGGAAAACTTCTGGCTCCATCGGCACACCTTGCAGAGCCATTTGCCCTGTAAATGCCAATGTAAACTTGCCCACATTCATATAGTGTATCCCAGGAGTGGAGCACACTATACCTTTTTGTCAGTAAAAGAAATTGTCATAATATGTTTTGTCATTAAGTCTCTTGCCAGAATATAAACTGGTGTCTGCCGTGAATACAACAATGGAACAGACATGTCACATTCTCCTATAGAGACTAGTAATTCATCAGTAAAATGAACTTGGCTTGTAGCTCCAGAGAATCCCTGAGCGTTCATGGCATTTCCCGACATTGGGTATTTTCCCTCTCGTAATCATGAACGAGTAGCCCCAGTGTCAACTAAAAATGAAAAGGATTTGCCTCCTATTCGTCACATCAACCCTTGATTCCTCTTGAGGGCCTGGAGTCACGGATAATACTGAACACATCAAGACGCCCTGTGAGCTGTCCTATTGTGGATACATACATACCCCTGTACCTGTAAAAGGATTCCCTCCTACTACTGTGACACTCCCTATTCTAGGTGTCAATAATTGTCACGTGTTTGCATTCTGTGGTTCATGCCGGTAAAATACCGGCACCGCCTTGGCGGAAAGGGGAATTACCGCCCCATTCCAAGGTTGGCGGGGCGGTAATTCCCCCTTCCACCATTGCCCTTCCCCATTCCCATTTTTGCCCCATAGGGCATAATGGGAATGGGGAAGGCGCTAATTACGGTACCGCAAATTGCGGTACCGAAATTAGCTCCCTGGGTCCCTTTGCGGGTTGGTTTTTAACGCCTGCAAAAAGCAGGCGTTAAATCCCCCAACCCGCAAAGGGACCTCGTAGTAAGGCGGTAAGGATTTACTGGTACCGGTATTTTACCGGTACCGGTAAATCCTTACCGCCATCCGTGTAATGAGGCCCAATGTGTTCTAACCGGTTCGGCACAAACCAGTCTTTTGTAATAGCTGCAGCGAGACTCTCCCTCGTTACATGCATGGGGTAGTGCAGCTGTTCAAGCGCTACCTTCAATAATGCTACTGGCATCACTGGCTTTTCAGTGCTGTCCTGTCGCCACAATGCTTCTGTGGGGGATAGAGAACACCCCCTTTGTTTCCGTAATTCTTGCTCTTCCTGTGGTACACTGCCTTGAATCTCCATTAACTGATCTCTCGATAAATGGTTAAACCCTTCTTGCACCATCATAATCTTAACCACCTTTACCTTAACTTATGGAGCATCAAGATTTGAAATATCTGGCGCACATGCAACCCTTATTGCTTCTGCGTCTGCGGCTTAATTCCCACAAGAAATAATATCAGTGTGCTTAGTATGTGCTGTGCATTTAACTATTGCTATGGCTACTGGGAGTTGCAGTGCTTTAATAAGCCTGTCTAATAGTGATGCGTCCTTTGCCAACGTGCTAGCCCTGCCTGCACAGTTGACGTTACATAGGTGAAGTCACTGTATATCGTCACTTCCTGTCCTTCGTGTTTTTCAAGCGCTGCCATAAGCGGTATCAATTCTGCCGCTTGTGCTGAAAAGTGAGACGGAGGTCTTGCACTTGCCACAGCCTCAAATTCACCATTTGCTTTATGCCTCACTACAGCTGTGCCGGAATGCCTTTTCCGACTTGTCTGATCAATTTTGGAAGAAAAATCAATAAAGAGAATCTCCCCTCCTGGCAGCGTGTTTTCCTTAGAGTGTGTTATGTTATCATAAAACTCCTCCTAGTTCACGCAATGATGCACATGCTCACCTTCTGCCACTGGCTCAGCTACAAATGTGGCAGTATTCACTATTTTATATCTAACAATTTTAATCGCTGGATTAGATATAATGGGCCTCATTACGAGGTTGGAGGTAGCCATGGAGCTATTAGCTCCATGGCTGCCTCCAAAACCCTACCGACTCCGCCCTGGTGAATGGAGCAATTACTGGTCCATTCCAAGGTTGGCGGGACCGGTAATTCCCCATTCACCAGGGCCCTTCCCCATTCCCATTTGAGCCCCCATAGGGCTCAATGGGAATGGGGAAGGTGCTAATAACGGTACCGCAAATTGCGGTACCGTGATTAGCTCCAGAGTCCCTTTGCGGGTCCCGTCCTTAACGCCTGGAGAAACCAGGCGTTAAGGGAGGACCCGCAAAGGGAACTCGTAGTAAGGCGGTAAGGGATTACCGGCACCGGTGCCTTTACCGGTGCCGGTAATCCCTTACCACCCACCTCGTAATGAGGCCCAATGACTTCATACGCGGAACAGCCCTCTGAGATGTCAATGTACCCTTAGGTTTCTCCAAAATGGCAAATAAAGCATGCTGTACACAAAGTGTCATGGAACAACCCGTTACAATGTTGCAGACTTCTCAATTGTGAATGTGGTTGCTGCCAATGACTGTTCACACAGGAAATGCCCTTTCATGATTGGGTCTAACATCCCACTGTAATATGCCAGATGTTTGTACCCTAATGTAGTTCTCTGTGCTAGTACTGCTGTCATAACTGTCCCATCAGTATGTGAAAATAAAAATAATTTGTCAGCATAATTGGAAATTCCTAAAGCTGGAGCCATACAAATTGCTTTCTTGAATGCTTCAAATCCTTCCTCTCCTTCCTCTCCTTCCTGAGTCCATTCTATTGTCTCCTTATTTACTTGTGCTTTCTTTAAAGCCTTCAACAAGGATCTTGTGTATGAACTATAGTCAAATATCCATGCTCTCACATAGTTACATAGTCCCAAGAATCACTGCATCTGCTTTACTGTTTGTGGTTTTGCAGTTTTCATAATCGCTTGAGCTCTTTCAGGTGTCACCTTTTTTCCCTCATGTGAGATTAACTTGCCTATATACAACACTTCTTCTTGACAATACTGTAACTTCTCCTGGTCTACCTTGTATCCCTTGTCTGCAAGGATAGTCATTAACTGCATCGAGTCTTGTCTACACTCATCTTCTGGTATGCTACAAATCAGAATATCGTCTACGTACTGTATCACAGTACTTTTCAAATCAATACTGCCGAGGTCCATCTGCAGGACTCTGTTAAAGATCGATTGAAAGACTCACAATACCCTTGAGGCAAAGGAGTATTTTTCTGAAAAATTTGGTGAAAAGTGAAGGAAATTAAGTCTTGTGAGTCCTTATGCAACAGAATTGAGAAAAACGCTTTTTCAACTCAATCACTGCGAAATATCGCACTTCTACTGGGATACTACATACTATCGACGCTGGTCTAGGAACTAAAGGAAACTCGGCCTCTACAATCTGGTTAATCGGTTTCAGATCTTGTATGGATCTCCACGACCCTCCCTTTAATTTCTTCATAGGGTACACCACGGTATTACACGATGACTCTGACAGTACCAAAATACCTTGCTTCGTCAGTGCTGAGATAGTCTAAAAAAATACCCTCATCTGCCTCTCGAGACATTGGGTATTGCTTTACTCAAGGTAAAATTGCTCCTGGTTTCAACTTTATTGTAACCTCTCCCACTCTCTTTAGTAGGCCTACATCATAAGGGCCTGTAGTCCATAAAACACTGGGCACCTTTTCCAAGTCTTCATCAAAACATTCTGGACGCTGTCACATTATTGCCATATGCTGTGGGTTCTCCCTTTTTTCTTTTTTGATCCAATAAGTAATGCTGATAAAGAACACTGCTTCATCATCTGATGGATCATCTTTAAACATGTCATCGTCAGTGACGTCAGTCAATCTGCACTCCTCCCCAATGACAATTACTGTTCTCCATGGTCTGCCCTCATCCTTCTATGCCTTTGAGCATTGGTAGTTCCCCTCGTACTATGGATGCATCTAATTCTAAGGGGATAGTATGTGCCCATCTTCATCCATAGGTATCTGTGGTCTAAACAGGAATTCATTAAGTATCCTCATAGTCCTTTGCACTAAGCCAGGTAGCCATGTTAACAGAATGCTTACCCCATAAAGGAAAACTTCTGGCTCCATCGGCACACCTTGCAGAGCCATTTGCCCTGTAAATGCCAATGTAAACTTGCCCACATTCATATAGTGTATCCCAGGAGTGGAGCACACTATACCTTTTTGTCAGTAAAAGAAATTGTCATAATATGTTTTGTCATTAAGTCTCTTGCCAGAATATAAACTGGTGTCTGCCGTGAATACAACAATGGAACAGACATGTCACATTCTCCTATAGAGACTAGTAATTCATCAGTAAAATGAACTTGGCTTGTAGCTCCAGAGAATCCCTGAGCGTTCATGGCATTTCCCGACATTGGGTATTTTCCCTCTCGTAATCATGAACGAGTAGCCCCAGTGTCAACTAAAAATGAAAAGGATTTGCCTCCTATTCGTCACATCAACCCTTGATTCCTCTTGAGGGCCTGGAGTCACGGATAATACTGAACACATCAAGACGCCCTGTGAGCTGTCCTATTGTGGATACATACATACCCCTGTACCTGTAAAAGGATTCCCTCCTACTACTGTGACACTCCCTATTCTAGGTGTCAATAATTGTCACGTGTTTGCATTCTGCTGTATCTGCATGGGGGCGTGCTGCGACTGCCCTTGCAGTGGATTCAATGATGCTTGCTGTAATTTCTGTGGTTGCTGTACCTGTTGTACCTGTGGTGCTTGTGTCTGATACACTGTCTAAATCCTGGGCGTATCCATCCCTAGCTTGTGAGCTACATGCAGGAGGATAAGCTTTGCCACCGCTTGAGTATTGACCATTTTGTATATACCCTTGGCTCCCGCATGTGCTTGCAATGTGTCCTGTCATTCCACATGTCCAACATATAGTAGGGTTTTGTCTAATCATCCCTCCTTGGTTAAATCCTTCTTGCACCTTCTGATTCTCATTCTGCCCATTCTGAAACCCACTTTGAGTCTTCTGAAATCCACACCTTCCTTTGTAACCCAGGCCTCTAACTCGTGGTATAAACCCATTTCGTCCTTGATTCATCAGGCGTTGATTATTCTCCTGGGATGTATCCACTGCATGCTGTACTCTAGCCCTTCTCCGCTTGTCAATACCCCTCCCTCTGTGGCGTATTCTGACAGTTTATTCTGGACTAACTTAGCTTCCTCAATATTGTACAGCCGACAGTGATGCACTATTGTCAACTGTATCACAGGCCACGGTTTTGCATCCATTCCCACTAATTTCTTAAGCTGCCTTTGTTCCGGCTCAGGCAGTCCCTGACACAAAATATGGTAAAATACTGCCACTGTTTTACTCCATGGCTTGCATGTTTAAAGAGACCAGTGCTCTTGAATGCTGTGAATGTAAGCAAGCAGATCTTCCTCTTTAATCGTTCGGTTCATAATCACACCCATATCTGATAGGTCAGGATATTGTACTCTAAGGGCTCTCCAAACCTGTGCCCTACAATTATTAAATAATATGATATGATATGATAGGTTATTTATAATGCGCTTAATACCCAGAGGTTTCTAAGCGCGGACCCGGGGATCAAACCTGTGTTGCTCTATGTCGTCTTGCTTCCAAGGCGAGCACGTTGCCCCTGAGCTATCCTTGCGAGAATGGCACTCCATTGTGCACCATGTTTTGTGCCGCGACACTCTAATAGCCTGCTCTCATCAAAATGTCATCTGCTCTTTCCCCAAGAATAGCTGCTAGGAGACCCTTAATATCTTCTATTGCCAAAGTATTTCCTCCTGTCATTTTTTCTAACTCATAAATACATTTTCCTGCACCCACCGTTAAACTGAGGAGTTTGCACCTTAAATCCATCCGTGGCCATGGAATACACTGTGGTCTAGCCCTCCCTTCTCCAATAGAGGAAACTGTGTAAATCCCATTTCACAATCCACTCCCATTGTCTGCCTATCCATAGTAGGAACAATAGTTCCTGATCGCCTTCTCCCTAGCAGGGACCTTAATCGATTTACATATGGCAGCGATTCTCCTCCATCGCTATACGATCGTTCTTTTTAAAAAAAATGTTAAAACCTTTATTTTTGGTATTTATCGCACCATACAAATACACACCCACATTAGGGTGGATTATTAATTTTGCGCCATCAACTAGAGCCCAAGCCACCCCCCCGAACCCCTCCCTTGACCCTCGCCGCTCCTCAGCATAGTCACTAGTGTGCATCTATTCTGCCCCACTGCGTCCCTGTACAAAGGATTATCTGCCTGAATTAAGACTGCATCAGGGTGTGTTGCCTGACTCCAATGTTCCGTCTGAGGAGGTTTCTGCTTCACTTATCAGGAAAGTTATCAGCGGGCCCCATATGTCAGGCGGGCGCGCGTGAAGAGGGAGAAGTTTTATGAAGTCCGCTTCTACGTCCTGATAGTAGAGTAAGTCCTTCCGCCAGGCGGTGTAGGAAGGTGGGGGACCACGGCCCCATGCCATGGCAACTCTCCTGCGAGCTAGTGTCAGTAGAACCCCGGCCAGTCTCCTCGACGGCGTGGATAGCATTCTTGTCATTTCCAGCAAAGCTGCAGTGCATCTCGGTTGTATTGCTTCTCCCACGATTGCCGTTGTCGTATCTAGCACTCGGTTCCAGAAGGGGGCTACTTCAGGGCATTCCCATGCCAAGTGTATGAAGCTCGCGGAAAGGGTTCTGCATCTCTTGCATTCAGCCTGGATGTCGGGATGATGTTTGTTAGCTTTTTCAGGTGTGTAGTAAGTTTGGTGGAGTTTGGTGGAGGAAATTAAAATGGATAAGTTTGAGCCGGGAATTAAGTGCGATTTTCTGAGTCTGATTCAGTATGTAGCCCCAATCAACCTCTGATATACTTGCATTTAGCGCTCGTTCCTATCTAGTTTTCGCCCCAGTGTTGACGGGGGGTGTTCCGGCTGTTAGTACTTTGTATATTTGCGACAACAACCTGCCGTCCCCCTGTGCCTGAATGACATCGTGCAGTGACTGCCAGGTAGATGGTTGACTCGGGAAGCCAGGCAGATGGGTCTGCATAGTGTAACGAGTTCGGAAGTAGAGGAACACGTCCAGTGCAGTGTTGCCCCCTTTCTGTTTGGCTTGGTCAGGTGTCAGGAAGCCCTCCTCCGTGAATAGGTCCCCTAGGGATTGTATGTGCAGCTTGTCGACCCACTGGTGAAACACTTTCTCTGATGTTAGGGGGATTCCAGGAATAAATTTGACTGGCAAGAGGGGAGAGTACCTTATTTGCACCCCCAGCTTATTAGCCAGAGACTTCCAGACCTTGTATGTCGTGAGCATCACGTTCATTGTGCGGTTGGGAACGGGGAGTTGGCCGAAAACCACTGCAGTCAGGAAGTTGGGAGTTGCCAGGGCCCTTTCCACTTGAGGACGAATCGTTTGCGTTGTGTACCAGTGGCTGAGGTACTGTGCTTGAGCTGCCCAGAAATATTTTTCCATGTCGGGGAGAGTTAGACCACCATTGGACACGGGGAGCGTCAATATTGTGTACGCCACTCTGGCTGATCTACCAGCTCACAGTAAATCCAGGACCAGGCTTTTCAGCCTTTTCAAGAAGGATTGTGGTAGTAGCAGCGGGATATTATTGAAGAGGTACAGTAATTTTGGCAACACTACCATTTTGACTAAGGAGGTTCTGCCCCAGAGTGTCAGTGGGAGCGTCTTCCAGCGTGTGACCTTGTCCTGTAGGGACTTGAACACTTCCTCATAGTTGTCACGGAATACCTCTTGTGGGTCAAGTGACAGCTGGATTCCCAGATAGCGGACCCCGGAGGTTCTCCACTTGAGTCCAAAGTCATCGGCGAATTGTTTTGTGTCTCGGGTCAGTGGGAAGACGACTGATTTCGAATGATTGATTTTAAATCCGGAGGCCGCCCCGAATCTGATGACTTCCCGCATGACCGGGTTCAGATTAACTTCTGGGTCCCTTATGAATAGAACCACATCGTCGGCGTATAAGGATACGATGAGTTTGTGCGGGCCTATGATGAGTCCCTTTTGTTGACGGAGTTCCCGCAAATTGGAGGCGAGTGGCTCCATCACCAGAGCGAATATTAGTGCCGACAGGGGGCACCCTTGTCTCGTACCACGCTGCAGGTTTATTGAAGCTGATTTTGCCTTGCCCACTACGATATTAGCTTGTGGATTGGTATACAGGAGCGAGACTAGTTTGATGAAGCGGGCCCCCAACCCCATTCTGGTGAGGACCATGAACATAAACGGCCACTCCACCGAGTCAAATGCTTTTTCTGCGTCAAGCAGGACCGCAATTGCCTGGCCTGTTGGGTCTAAAGCCTCGATGATTCCTAACATTCTTCGGATGCTGAAGGTCGTATTGCGGCCAGGTATGAAACCTGCCTGGTCTGCCAGCACCAGGGGAGGCATAAGGGGCATCAGTCTATTCGCCAGGATCTTGGCCAGAGTTTTATTGTCAAGGTTAAGCAAGGAGATCGGGCGATACGAGGCGCATTCGTCTGGTGGTTTTCCTGATTTGTGTAATAGAATGACATTGGCCTCATGAGATGAGTGGGGGAGGGACCCAAGCTCTAGCGCTTCCTCATACACTGCTGCCAGTATAGGAGCCAGAGTTTCTGCAAAGGCTTTGTAAAATTCTCCCGTTAGGCCATCAGGGCCTGGTGCTTTGGAGGATGGTAGGGTCTTTATGGCTGGTCTAATCTCTTCCTGTGAGATTAGTTCATTTAGAGGTTCACGCAATTGATGTTCGACCCAGTAGAGTTCTGTGTCTTTTAGATATTCCAGGGGGAGGTTCGAGTCTTTCGGCAGCTTGGCGCTGTAAAGATCTTGGTAGAATAGACTGAATTCTTCCGCTATCTTTTCATCAGTGTGGACCTCCTCACCTTGCCTAGTTCTGATCCTTTCGATTAGGGACTGTTTGTTATCGGCTTTGATTAGATTTGCCAGTAGAGCACCTGGTTTCTGGTCCTCGCCATATTGA
This sequence comes from Ambystoma mexicanum, assembly GCF_040938575.1. Classification (NCBI taxonomy): domain Eukaryota; kingdom Metazoa; phylum Chordata; class Amphibia; order Caudata; family Ambystomatidae; genus Ambystoma; species Ambystoma mexicanum. Next base: position 1,129,847,782 of record NC_090934.1, on the reverse strand, counting down.
CGGATTTGGCTGGTGGATGTAGAAATTTAACCTCACGCTCCGCTGCGTCGTTGAATTTCTGTAGTTCCGTCTTCAAAGCTGCTGCAGACTCCGGGTTGGCTTTATTCGAGTTCTGGGTTTCGAGCTGTTTTAATTTTTTTTTCGCTGGTTGTAAGCTCTCTCCTAATAAGCTTGAGAATGCCATTTTCTTTGGCGAGGCAGACTCCTCTGATGAAACATTTTAAGGATTCCCAAATTATGCATGCCGAGGGGACCGAACCCAGGTTGGCTTCCAAAAACACGTCAATCTCCTCTCTTAATTCGGAGGCAAAGACCTCATCCCGAAGTGATCCCTGTTTGAAGCGCCATCGCTGTAGCAGCGGAGCGGGGCTAGCTAGCTTGAGCTTAAGGAAGATTGATGAGAGTGTTCTCGGATGGATGTAGCACCGGCCACACGCCAGGGGGCCGTTTCTTGAGGTGAAAAAGTAGTCAATCCGGGAGCATGTATTGTGGACTGCAGAATGAAAGGTGTACTCGCGCATTTCCCCATTGGAGACTCTCCAAGTGTCCTGCAAATCAAACGCTTTGCAAATTTCTTTTATCTGGATACCAGCCTTGGAGGGTGGTTCTTGTGCGGCCGATGATCTATCTCTCGTAGGGTCCATGACCGTGTTCATGTCTCCGCCCCAGACAATTGTAGCCGGATTGAGCGCAGAGAGCTGCGTCAACACCCAGCCGAAGTTGTCAGGGCCATCTACATTAGGAGCATATGAATTGACAAAGGTCACTTTCTGACCTGCGATGATGCCGCTCACCAACAGTGCTCTGCCTTCATTGTCCTTAGCCGTGTGTAGTAGCCGGAAACTGAGTCGCCTGTGTATGAGGATAGCGACTCCTCTCAAGTACGTGGAGTAGGATGAAAAGTATCTGTGGCAGCCCCAGCTTTTGGCCCACTGGTGGTCCCTCCCCGGAGTAAAATGAGTCTCTTGAATCAAGGCCACGTCCACTTCGTGACGTCTGAGATAGTGCAGAATTTTTCTAGATTTAGCCGGGATGTTGCCACCTCTTATATTCCACGTTAAAACATTGAACGGGGCGACTTTGTTTTTATTTCGGACCACATTTCCGATTTAGCGGGCAGCGGTGGTCTGGTTGAGCTTGAAGTTATGACTGGGTTTTTGTGCAAGGGATGGGAGTCCCGATGCAGTGACGGGTTTGGCAGCGAGTGGGGAGCAGGCGGTGAGCAGGCGGTGAGCAGGACATTCGGGATCTGGTGGCGCTGAACTTTCCTCTTAACTTCGGAATATTCCAACTTCGGGCTAACCCCAACAGGCCCAAGACGTAACTCTTCCAAGGGTGGGCAACCCCGAACAGGCTCACCGGGAGGTTCCGAATTACCCAACAAATAACCAAGAAGGCCCATGGAGTCACCATGCCGAGGCGTAAGATCCACACCTCGTTGGAAAGACTCAACTTAGGCTAACAGTAACTAAACACTAGCTGTGCTGGGGGCACCTGGGGCCTCCCAAGTGACCCAGCCCCGACTTGTGCTGCTGTAAATGATCTGGCTTACTCTGTGTTGCTGGGCCGTATTTTGTACTCAGCCATGGCAAACCAATTAAGGAGGATTCCTGGGGATTCTATCTCTTTGCAGTCTGGCGCGAGCCCGGTCCTGATCCGGGAGACCCAGACGATCCAGGAACAAATTAGCTTCATCTGGGGTTTGGAAAAATTGGACCTTTCCCTCGTGCTGGACTCTTAAGCGTGCTGGGTAAAGCATTGAATACGGCAGTTGACTGTTGCGGAGCCTCTGTTTGATGCTAGCAAATGTTTTCCTTTGTGACTGCACTGCCGTGGAGAAGTCAGGGTAGAAGTGGATTTTGTCCCCGTCGTGGCTCATTTTGCCTTTTTCTCTGGCGAGGCGGAGCAAGGAGTCGCGATCTCTGTAGTTCAGCAGTCTCGCTATTATTGGCCTGGGAGGAGCACCTGGTGCAGGTCTCATCGCGGGAATCCTGTGGGCTCTCTCGATTATGAATAGGTGGGACAGGGCTTCGCAGCCGAATAGATTGGTGCATAGGGATTCTACGAAGTCTTCCATTTTCTCCTGCGTTTGATGTTCTCTCACACCGACTATCCGCAGATTGTTCCTCCTCGACCGACCTTCTAAGTCCTCGCACTTGGCAGTGGTTAGTTTCATTTGCGATTCCAGCTGTGAGACTCTGTTGGTTAGAGTTGCCGAACTGTCATCGAGATTTGACACCCTCTGCTCCATCTCGTTCGGCATAGGAGTCCATACGATGTTGCAGGAGATCGACTTTGGACGCGAGACCGTCCATTTTGTTACTCAGACTGCCAATGCCTGCTTTTAAGTCAAGAAGGATTTCTTTGATTTCAAAGGGGTTCTCAGCCACTACTTCCTGATGAGAGCATACAGGCGATGAAGCTTGGTCTTCTTGGTGGGGGGGAGCTCTGGGGGTCAGGCCACTCTCAAAGTTTAGCTTCCTCTGGGATTTATCATTTTTCCCCATTGTGGCTGCGAGAATGGAAGCGTCGGGAATGGGCTGCGGGTGGTCTAGTTGTGCCTCGAACCCCCCTGGGACCCACGCTCGGACCGAGGTGGCCGCAGCTCGCTGTAGTGGGTGATTTAGCAGTAATGCGGGGTCGGGGGGCGGTTTTCGTAGTACGCAGAGCTCACCACAGTTAGCGCAGCCCCCTTGGTAAGTTTCGGCGCAAGACTGGCGTAGGAAGAGTGCTATCCGCCAAGCGGGCTTCTTAGTAGCAGGAGGTGACTGATGTGGTGCTTCTTTGGTAAGTGTCAGGGTTGTTTAAAGTAGTTGTCCGCCGGCTATTGCTTAATCAGGAGGCGAAGTGCGGATCTATTCCATGCACCCCTGCGTTGCAGTACAGGGACAAGTGGTGGTCTGCGGCAAGGAGGTTGCTTCTCCCGATGTGGCAGGAATCCCCCAACTTCTGGAGGTGCAGATCACCTAGGCGTGGATGGGGCCCCCAAGTGCTCCGTGCGTGCGGGTGCCGCACCAATCCTGGCTCAGCGGGGGCTGGAGTGTATGTTCTGCAGAGGGGGGCGCCGTGCTGCCCGCTTGCCCCCGCCACTACGGGTGAGGTCGCTGCTGAGTCTTGAAGGCGCAAGGGGGGGAGGACCAACCCCACCAGGGGAATAGCACCGTCTCCCCGCCTCTCCTTACCTCCCGGTACCCCCGGATCGACTCCTCCTGGCGGGGGGGCACCCCGGTGTGAGCTCAATTTGCGCAAGGGACTTCTGCCCTGCACCTCGCCGGTGGAGCTCCGACCGCCGGGGCGGGCTCTATGGCTGTAAGCGGGCTCAGTGGATGTGGACGCTGACAGGAGAGCTTCCCGCTCGCCCTCCGCGTCGGTGTAGCTCTTTCAGGATCGCTCGCCATCTCTGAGTGGGGGCGGGGAAGCAAGGCCAGGACTCTTGCTGGACTGCAGGACGCCGCCGGGCGTCTGTCGTTCCACGGCCCTCGGCTGGGAAGCCGGATGCCGGAGCAGTTAGAGAGGACGCAGGTTGCGGGGGGGTGCCGGCAAAGCAGTCTGTTCCTCGGGCCGCGGTCTCTGCTGCTGATGTAGCCGGCGGCCTGGGCGTCTTACGGCAGCTACCTCCACTCCAGGCGGGGGGAGGGAGGGGGTCAGGATCTCCCACAGGCACACCGCTGAACGGCGAGCGTTCCTCGAACCGCCGCCGTCTCCTCGCCAACACACTGGGCGCCCGCTTCGAGGGGAGCACAGGGGGCGCGCCGGGCTCTGCAGTGAAGGTGTTCGGCCCTGGGAACGTGGGGTTGTGTAGGTCGGTCCTGCGATGCTCGGCAGCCGGGCCTCTTGGGATGAATATCGGGCAGGGAGCTCCGATTTTTCACTACATTTCAGAAGGTTATAGCTAGGGAAGCCAGCAATTCAGGCACAGGCAGACTGGGACACAGCAATGCCAGGAACCGCAGGATTTTCCAGGATTGATGCGGGGCTACGAGGGAGCTCTGACCTAAGCAGCCATCTTGGATGGCCCTCTAGCACCCTCTTTATGATCGTTCTTTAGGGTGCTCTGGACATGCTATAGGATCTGGCGTCCTATCCTTAGGTTGTTCCAAATCAGACCCTCTTACTTCCTTGCCTGTCTGTAAGCCTGCATCGGGGGAACACACACTCCTTCCCTCCCCACTGAAGGATTCTCTCTCTTCATCTGACATGTCTAGCACCCCCTCTCCTCTCTTTCACCCTTGTCTAAGATTAGCCTGCTTAGAGACAGGGCTCTATGCTCAGAACCAAATGAGCTTCCCTCTTCACCTCCTGATTGGGAGATTATGAATTGATCTCCCTTTCCTCTGCTTCCTGATTTGCCTCTTTCTCTTAAATCCTGATAGGCTTTATCGATCCTATCTCCGATGCTCCCAATATCGAAATCCTCATCTAATGTAACTTTAGATGGCCCTGACGTTGCTCCCTGTAATGGAAGGAACTCTCCTATGTCACTCCATTGTATCACTAGGCTTCATCAATTCCTTCTGAATGCGATCAATCTCGCGGTTTCGCTGTCTCCTCTTTTGTTCTAA